>NC_088933.1:3520000-3582500 GCF_038396675.1 Hydra vulgaris
TTGTTTACAATGTTTTGTTTTGCTTCATAAAAGTTTTTGCAAAATTTCTTTTAAAACTAAATCTTCAACCAATTTTTCATTATGTATCTCAGAAACAACGTTATAGCTCATTAAAATTTGCTTATTAAGTCTTTTACTTAGTTTCTGTGTTAGAGAATGTGTATTATTCCCAAGAAGATTTACAGAAGATGCTAATTTTTCAAATTTTGTATTTGATGCAATATTAAGATTATCAAATGAAAAATTTTTCTCTCCAACCCAAATAAAAGCTGAATTTGTATAACTTATGACTTTAACATAAACCAGCTTTTCTGGTAAATTTACAGTAAAGTCATATTTTTCCATTAAAAATATAACACCTATATTGTATAAAAACATTATATATATATATATATATATATATATATATATATATATATATATATATATATATATATATATATATATATATATATATATATATATATATATATAATATATATATATATATATATATACATTATTATTATTATTATTATTATTATTATTATTATTATTATTATTATTATTATTATTATTATTATTATTATTATTGTTGTTGTTGTTATTATATGATTAATAACAGTATTTTAATATTAGTAGTATAATGAAAAAATAATATTAATATTATAATAACTATGGATTATAAAAGTTAGCATATAAAAATTATTTAGAGCATTGCTGAAGACCCTTTATCATTTGAAGGGCCCTGTATATTGTCCAAAAATGTCATCAAATACCAATCGTTAGTGTCAACTAACTGCCAGTTAGTTAATCAAGATAAACTGGTTCTTTAAAAGAAAAGACTAAATAAAGTTTCAATTAACTAAATAAAATCAACTAAATAAAGTTTAACTCTGTTTTTTAATACATTATGCACTTTTTTTGCAAAAATTATCAAACAAATAGAAAAAGATAAATTTTTGTATTCGATATATAACATTAGATGCATTAAAATCGTACATTTAAAAAAAAAACAACCTAAAAACAAATTAAAATAATTACTCGTTATACCGAATCATATTAACATTTAGAATTCAGAAATATTACCTTGGGCTATATAAAGATTCGTCAGCGCGCCGATCAGTCTGGTATTTATCGCGAGGCTACAACAATTTTTAATTCGTGATAATCAAAAAATTCAATTTTAAATTGGCATTGGCTATGAGATAAAACTTATACTTGAATAAACAAAATATACAATCAGTGGCGTCCCGACACTCATCTCATCCCTTTAATGATTTTTCTGCAATTCTATAATAAACTTGGAAGCCCTCAACCCTATTATAGACTAGGTAGCCCTGTAGACTTTTTCAACCCTGTCTACTCAACTTTTATCCATCAATTGTAAGTCAAGATCTGAAAGAAAGATTCCCATCTTTGAGAATATAATGTTCACCTCCAAAATTCGTTGTTTATCTTTGCAGAATCGTGGACTATCTGATTGTGAAAGAGCAAAAATAAACAATATATCTCATTCTCTTGTGTAAAATGGTAGACGTTTTTACGTTATTCATTCTTTGAAAGATAAAACATTCAATTTGATTAATTACAATTTGAAAGATAAAATACTCAATCTTTTTATTTTTTCAATCAATTTTAATCAATTTTACTTTCAAAGCAGCCGTAGCGCAGTGATTAGCGCGATTGCCTCAAAAGCTGGAGATTCGTGGTTCAATGCCACCTCTGAGTAAGTGCAATAGCATCGGTAAGGAAGGAGGCGTGACTTTTTTTTTTTTTTTTTAAACAGCTTCGCTTCCAACAAGGCTGCAAGCAGCCACTAATTAAAGTTGGAACTTACTGTAAGAGAAAAGATGAAGATTGTAGAGCAAGATAACGATTGACGGACGATTTAAAAGATTGCAAATTGTATGAATCAGGAAAGCAAGATGAAGGAAGCGAATTCCAAAGAGCTGATGTTCGAGGAAAAAAACTAGACGAATAAGCGTTTTTGGAGCACTTAGGAACAGTCACAGAAAAAGGATGACACTTAATTGAATGACGAGTAACACGAGAATAAATTTTAGTAGATGGCACAAGAGACGCTAGCTCTTTAGAGCAGTGCCCATTATAGTATTTGTAGAAAAGAAAAAGAGAAGCAACATTACGACGATGTGATAATGGTTGAAGGTTGGCTGCAAGAGCAGGTCCAACTATGTTTAGAATGCGTTTTTGCACCTTGTCTAAAAGAGAAAGGGCATCATTAGAAGATCCGCCCCAGATATGGCAACAGTATTCCATACAAGGCCGGATTTGAGATTTATAGAGATAGAGAATAGAATCCAGAGTAAGAAAGTGGCGAGCTCGATAAAGAGATGCAACCTTAGCAGATGCTAATTTTGCAACCGATTTGACATATAGTTTTCAAGAAAGATTGGAAGTAAGAGTTAATCCTAGAAGATGAAGAGTAGATGACTCATCGAGTACATCACCGTTCATAAATATAGAAAGATCTAAATTATTGCGATAACGATTGGCTGAAAAAAATTAAGTTTTATCTGAATTAAAGTTCACCAGCCACTGTGAGCCCGATGCTGTAGCAGAAGTGAGATCCTTTTCAAGCTCAAATGCCCCCTCCAAGCAATCAGAGGGTGTTGGTTTCTTATCACGACAAGAATAAATGGTAGTATCATCAGCAAACAATGCCACCTTAGATGTGAGAATATCTGGAAGATTGTTAATGTAAATTAAAAAGAGTATAGGGCCAAGGATAGAACCTTGAGGAACCCCTGAAGTTACAGAATAAGAAGAAGAGTGTTGTCCATCGAGGACAACTTTTATGCTACGATTGGAAAGGAAGGACTCAATGATCTTAAAGATGTTGCCGGATACACCATAAGAAGAAAGCTTATGGAGAAGACCAGCATGCCAAACTTTATCAAACGCTTTTGAAATGTCAAGGATCTATGATTAATTAAAAAAAAATTTTCCGTTCTGAAAAGTATCAAAATAGTATCAAAATGCGAGCAAGAAAATTGTGCGACATCATACTGATAAAGTTCGATTGCTGCCTAACTTTTTTATGGTGAAACTTATGTCAAATTATACTTCAGACAAATACCTGATTACAGATTTTATAATGGCGTTAAGCGTGGAGGTGTCAGCGATAAATATAAATATACAAACAGTTGGATAAGTTTGAAAGGTAATATATGGTTTGGCAAGCAACTTGCAGCTTTGGCATGCATGAAAAACATTTGTAACCTCAAAGACAATAAATACTGAACTCTACAAGATGCAGTGCCTGCATAAACATTTTCTACCTTTTATACAACCTCGAAATGTTGCTGTAAGGTTATGGCATGATTTAGCGAGCTGTCGCTATGCTTAAGCAATAATGAATTAGTATTGAGAAAATATATTTTTATGATTGCCTACAAGGCAAGAAACTTCAAGTCCCATAAGTTATTGTTTTTCTTCATTTTAATTATATAATGCTCTATCCTAAAATGTTAACTAGTAAAAAGTTAAAAATGGCGAAAGCTTTAAAGTGACTTGAAAATAACTTACATTTATCAAATGATATATTAGATAACCTAGATCTTGCGGAATTTTATTGGACGAGAAATGAAGCTGCTTTTTTTTTGCTTATAAATATAGTCCGTCATTTGTAAAAAGGGCAAATGCTAAAGCCGATGTGTGGAATAAAAGTTAAAAATGCAAGTTTAGAGCATCAAAAGTTTCCAATAACATAAATATAATTCAAAAACACGTTTTAAAAGTTATAAAAAACTTATAAAAGTTTTTTTATAAGCCTATTTTTATACTTTATTTTTTATAAGGTTTTTTAAAAAGTATTATAATTTATAAATATACTTCAAAAGCGTCTTCACTTTTCTATTCAAAGCTTTAATTCTTTTCTAATCGGAAATGAATTTAAGAAACACAATTATTATTTTACAAATATTCTAATTTCCTTTTTAAACTTTTACAGAAGTAGTATTTATATTTAAAATATAATTACATTATATAAGAAAAGAAAAGTTTATACAATAATATTCGTTTACAAATTTAGCCCGCCATTTGTAAAAAGGGCAAAGGTGGCTTCACTTTTCGGATCGAAGTTAGAAATATAGTTTATATGATATATCGCTGCATTTATACATCAAATTTATATGATTAATGATGTTTGTTATGCTTGTGGTTGATGTTTTAATATTCATGTAAGATTTTATTAAAGATATATAATTTTGCAATCGCGACATTGGGTTGTATACATTTTATCAACGTTGATTTATATACATTTAATCAATGTTTGGTTATATACATTGGGTCAACTTTAATCCATATACATTGAATCGACGTTGGATTGTTTACATTGGATAAACTTTGGATTTAGATCGTGAGAACAATCTAGTTTTGCGATGGCTGTACATATTATGGCCCAATGTATCTGTGCAAACTGTTTAGTGGCATCGGTATTAAGTCTTTTATCTATATTATTGTTAAAATCAAGACATTGGATCAACGTTGGGTTTGCATCGGAAAAAACAGTCGACGTAAACGATGGTTTTACATACGATGGCCCAACGTATGTGTGCTAGCTGGGATATATGCGTATATATACGTATGCGAATATATACATATGCGAATATATACCTATGTTTTTAACAAAAGTTAATAAAAAACAAAAGCATGTTTACTTAGTCGGTGACCTGAATATTAATCTTTTGAATCATGCGTCAAATAATAGTGTTAAAAATTTTGTAAATACTCTTCTACAAAATAACCTCATTCCAACAATAACTAAGTCAACAAGAATCACAAAAAGATCCTCTACCCTACTAAATAACATAATTACTAATAATTTTTCTAATAGCTGCTTTAGTACAGGTATAATAATGACTGAGTTGACAGACCATTTTCCCACATTTCTTATAACAGAAAACATAACACATGATAGTATTTCCACAAAACACATTATTTACAAGCGACAGATCAATGAAAACTCTATACAACAATTTCGCAACCTTCTAATTAATTTCGTTGATTGGAAGCTTGTTCTCCAAACACGTGATACTAACAATGCTTATGAACTTTTTCTAGCGCAATTTTGTAAACAATACGATATAGCGTTTCCTGTAAAAAAGTTTTATGTGAATTCAAAATCACTTCCATCGCCTTGGATGACAAAAGGCTTACTAAAATCGTCAAGGAAAAAACAAAAACTTTATGAAAAATTTCTTTAAAAAAAAACATATTCAAACGAAGCAAAATATGAAAACTATAAAAAATATATTTGAAAAAATAAAAAAATACTCTAAAAAAGTATATTATTCGAAATTACTAGAAAATGCAAATGGAAATACTAAACAAACTTGGAATGCTATTAAAGAAATAATTGGACAAAACAAATATAAAAATAATGTTCTGCCAAATAAACTTTTAATTGACGGTGAAACAGTATACGATAAAGCATTCATAGCTGAAGGACTAAACAGTTTCTTCATAAATGTTAGTTCTAATTTAGCGCAAAGTATACCTTTAACTTCTTCAACATTTGATTCTTATCTAACAAATTCTAATAAAAAAATGAATGAGTCAAAGCTAGATATACGCGAGTTGCGGACTGCATTACTAAGCTTAAAAAGTAACAAAAGTGCAGGATCGGATAAAGTTAGCGTTAATATATTAAAATTAGTCTATGATATAATTGAACCATCTTTGTTTCATATATTCAATCAGTCACTTAAATCAGGTAAAGTTCCGGATAAATTAAAAATTGCTAGAGTAACTCCAGTATTTAAGTCTGGAGATAAGTCAGAACCCTCTAATTACAGGCCTATATCTGTTTTATCTTGTTTCTCGAAATTGCTTGAACGTATAGTGTACAATAGGCTGTATAATCATTTAACTGAAAACAACATGTTATACAGTAAGCAATTTGGTTTCAAAAAGCAACACTCAACAGATCATGCAATAGTAGAGTTAGTTAATCACTTATCTAATGCTTTTAAAGAAGAATATTATACGTTAGGAGTTTTCATTGATCTGTCGAAAGCTTTTGATACAGTGAATCATTCCATTCTAATAAAAAAACTGGAATATTACGGAATAAAGGAGACAAACTTACTCTGGTTTGAAAGTTACCTTTCAAACAGAAAACAATATGTACAATTTGAAAATTTAGAAACAACCAAAAAAACTGTAAATTGCGGAGTCCCACAGGGTTCTATACTTGGACCCTTGCTTTTTTTACTATACATAAATGATTTGTCTTCAACATCAAACCTATTAAATTTAATTTTATTCGCAGATGACTCAAATCTTTTTTATTCTCACAAAATTATTGAAACACTTTTTACAATAGTAAATGAAGAATTAAAAAAAGTAAATGAATGGTTTATATGCAACAAATTGTCTTTGAATGTTCAAAAAACTAAATTTTCTCTTTTCCACAAACCAAGCAAAACAAAGGAAATACCATTTATTCTTCCCAATCTTTTGATAAATAAAACTAACATCAAAAGGCAAATATCTGTAAATTTTTTAGGTGTGAACTTTGATGAAAAGCTATCTTGGAAAGTGCATATAAATTCTATAGAAAAAAAAATTTCAAAAAGCATTGGCATGATCTATAGAGTTAAGCCACTTTTAAATTTTAAGTCCTTAAAAAGTTTATATTTTTCCTTTATACATAGTTACTTAACTTACGGCAACATCATGTGGGCAAGTACTAATTACACTAAGCTAAAAAAACTTTATAGCAAGCAAAAACATGCTGTTAGAATCATATTTGGATCTGGTAGAGCGGTTCCTTGTGAACCTCTTTTACGTGTAATTGGTGCCCTGAATATTTTCAAACTTAATATCCATCTTGTTCTACTGTTCATGTATAAAACAAAATATGGACTGTCCCCCAAAATATTTGAAACTTATTTTAAAGTAATACACCATAAATATGCTACAAGATTTTCCGCTAACAACTTTGTTGTACCAAAATCTTATTCTAAAAAAGTTTCTTATTCAGAATCGCGGACCACTTTTGTGGAAAAGATTTCCAAACATTGTTTCCGGAAAAAAAAAATCTCTTCATCAGTTTAAAACTGATTCAAAACAGTTTTTTTTAAACGCAGATTTTGATTTATATTATTATAAGTCTTTCTTTTAAAAATTGAACAGATATATAATTTAAAAACTGAAAAACAAGTTAATTATTCGTATTTTCGTAATTATTCGAAAGAAAAAAAAAAAAAAGGTTAAAATTTTTTGACAATAATCATTATATATACATATGCGAGTATATACATATACGAATATATACATATGCGTATATATATATATATATATATATATATATATATATATAAATATATATATATATATATATATATATATATATATATATATATATATATAAATATATATATATATATATATATATATATATATATATATATATATATATATATATATATATAAATTATGTTAGTGTTTTCTACAAACAGAGTGCTCAATGTTCTAAAATAACAGAGCAATGATAAATTAGTAAAAACACTTATCTAATTTTTGATTAATTATATATATATATATATATATATATATATATATATATATATTTATATATATTTATATATGAATATATATATATATATATATAAATTAATTAGTAAAAAACACTTATCTAACTTTTATCTTCCACTTGAAATTTCACCATTGCTTGATCATCAGGAACTCTTCCTGACGATCCAGCAATGGTGAAACTTTAAGTCGAAGATAAAAGTTAGATAAGTGTTATTTACTAATTAATTATATATATATATATATATATATATATATATATATATATATATATATATATATATATATATATATATACATATATATGTATACATATATACATACATAAATATATATATATATATATATATATATATATATACATATATATGTATACACATATATACATATATATGTATATATGTATGTATATATATATATATATATGTATACATATATATATATACATATATATATATATATATATATATATACATATATATGAATACATATCTATATATATATATATATATATATATATATATATATATATATATATATATATATATATATATCATCAGGAACTCTTCCTGATGATCCAGCAATGGTGAAACTTCAAGTCGAAGATAAAAGTTAGATAAGTGTTTTTTACTAATTAATTATTGCTCTGTTCTTTAAGAACATTGAGCACTCTATTTGTAAAATACACTAACATAATTTACATATATATATATATATATATATATATATATATATATATATATATATATATATATATATATATATATATATATATATATATATATATATATATATATATATATATATATATATATGTATATATATATATATATATGTACAGTATTGGACAAAACATTTGCAACCAACATCGAACAATGCTAAAAAGTGTTCCTAATTTTACATGTCTTAAAAACGAAACGAACTATACTACCACAGCAAACAGTTCAGAAGTCGGGAGTTATAGCATGCCATGACATGAGCAATCAGCTGACAGGTGACAGCACACAGGCAGAATTTTGTTGATAAGTGCCATTTTTCAGCGGACAAAACAAGTGCAACTTTTTTGGTTTATTTCATTTTCTTAAGTCTGGTCCGTGTCAACGTCACGGAAGTTTTTTAATAATTAAAGGAAGTATTCAGAAGTTTCCAGAAGCATGCAGAAGCTTCCAGAAGTTTCCAGAAGAAGCATCTGGAAGCATCCAGTAGCATCCAGAAATATCCAGAAACATTCAGAAGCATCCAGACTCATCCAGAAGCATCGAAAAGAAGCATCTACAATCTTCCACAACAGGTTCACACAGGTTCATTTTACTATATAAGAGACATGTAAATCGACATGTAATTCAGTCAGTATATGGAAGTCAATCAGTCAGTATTATCAAGACAGTTTATCGAAGTGAGTTTTATCAAAGTGTTTTATCGAAGAACATCAATACAAGAAGTGAAATACAACAATTGTTTCATTACATCAATACAGTCCACATCCAACCAAGACGTTGTATTCCACAGAGCATTATTGTATCATCACAAGGTAAATGTAATAGGGTAAGCCTTGAGAAGCGTGATTATTTATTTTTATCATTTTTATGACTTCAAGTGCAAAAATGGCTCTCGACAGTCTTGGATTGGAACTAAGAAAGAAAATTATTGGCGATTACGTAAGTGGAATGTCACAAAAAAGTATTTGTGATAAATATCGCGTGAAAAAATGGACCGTATCAAGGCTATGTTCCAAATATCGTTCTACGGAGAAGTTGGCAGCAGATAACAAAGGTGGAAGACCGTGTTCCACCAATTCTAGAGAGAATTCTATGATTGTCAGATCCGTTAAGAAGGATCCGTGGATATCATCAGTCGAGATACAAAAGTAATTAGAGCTGCCTGTATCGGACCGAACAATCAGACGACGTGCTGTTGAAGCCGGATTGTTTTCTCGACGCCCTGCAAAGAAACCGCTGATTTCACTAAAAAACCAGAAGAAAAGACTCCTGTTTGCTACATCTCATATTGACTGGAATGTGCAGAAATGGCGAACTAACCTGTTCAGTGATGAATCGAAGTTCAACATCATTGGGAGCGATGGCATTTGCCGTGTACGTCGACCGGCCGGAAAACGCCTCGATTTACGTTACTGCCATAAGACCGCGAAGCATGGTGAAGGCAATGTAATGGTCTGGGGGTGTTTTTCTGCTAACGGTCTAGGTCCAATACATCGAAACGATGGAATAATGGACCGTTTCATGTATAAAAATATCCTGAAAGATGTTATGTCACCTCATGCTGAATGGAATATGCCAATAAAATGGGTTTTTCAGCAAGACAACGATCCGAAACACACTGCAAAAGTAGTCAAGGAGTGGTTTCAAGACAACCACCTGTCGGTGATGGATTGGCCGCCTCAATCTCCGGATCTCAACCCTATCGAGAACCTGTGGTAGATCGTCGACCGCAGAATTAATCGTGAAGGTGTTCGCATTTAGGATCAACTGTTTGAACAAATCCAAAAGGCCTGGACATGTTCCAGCTAGCACCCAGACATTGGTAAAATGTTAGAACAATGTCGCAAAGTACGTTGGCACAACATCGGTCGCCAACGTTGTTTTTGTATCATTTTGGTTGCAAATGCGAAGCGCTGTAGTAAATAACGGCATACAATATTAGCAATTATTTTTAATGACTCGATGAATGTATTTAATAAACTTAGTACATACTAAAAACATACTACATTTATTCAAAATCAAATTTCTTTTTTAAACCAGAAATGGAGTTGTCTGTTATCAATACTAAACACACAACTTTATCAATAAAATCTCTTTTGTTACAGTATATTTTAACTCTGTGAAGGATTAAAATGCACAAACCAGACCGACGGTCATTTGACACTGAGTAGTTTTTGAACTTGCAGTCGGAATTCTGAAAGATCTACTTAAACGGCTTGAAGAGTCTGGCTAACTGGTTTATGTATGGCTGAGTACTGCGAAATAATATGGAGACAAAATAAAAACTTGCTGGACTTTTATGAACAATAAAGCTGATGTGAAGTTTGTTGCATAATTCCATTCGCTTGCAATGAAAATTCTTTCAGATGAAAATAAATAATTTTAAGTTTACTACAAAAAAAATTCATGTACTTTTCAATAATGTTTAGATAAGTTGATTAAATCTTTTTTTCGATGTGATGTGTACCGGGATTTCAGCAGCTAAAAATCAAAAATGGTTATTTTAAATACTTTTTCCTCTCGTAATTCTATACTCATAAAGTTGTTGGACACTTCTATTTTAACAATTTTGATAGTGCTAGTGCTGCTGCTGATAGTTACCGTCAATGTATTTTTTTTATAAATAATTTTTTTTTTTTTTTTTCAGATTTAATTAACTTTTTTTTTTCAAATAATATTTGCAATTAGTTCGTAAATATGAATCTATAAAAAAAAGTAGTAATATTTATATGCAACCTGCTGAAATAATTCTTTAGCAAAACAACAATTTGAAAAAATGCATACTATTAAAATCTAAAATAAGCAAATTATTAAAATAAATGATCAAATTTAATCTTGGTATTATTATGAATAACCTAATTAATTATATTTACAAAAAAAAATTAATAATTTTTGAAAATTAAGTACTTTTTTTATAAAAATTAGTGAAATTTTGAAATACTCTAACTTCGCTCATTCACGGATAAACAACGAAGGAGACAAGTAGCAGTAATATTGTGAAATGTTGATAAGTTTTGCGAATGCAAAATTTACCGGTAACTTTACCTGTAAATTTAACAGTAAATTTTGACATATATGTAATGGATACACACCATAGTATTTTATTTGAATAAAAAATTTGTTCAAAATTTCAAAATTAATTGATGGTTCTTTGAATCATGGATGTGTTGCGAATCCTGTGACGATTGATAGTGTGAATCTTGCTGTTCTACGGTCAACGATACGTGCAAGAATTGCCAATAAATATGCAAAGCTCATTTAAAGCAAAGTAGTGTTTTTTTGTTAATTGAAAAAACCTTTTTAAATTAATTGAAAAATATATTTTTAATTTCATTAACCAGTGGCATAGCAAATGTGATAACGGCTAAAGAAAAATAAAATAGTTGACTAATTACAAATAAAATTAAAAATACTACTACATATATTTAAAAAAGCCTTTATTTATGCGCTCCTTCTTGTTTTCTTTGGTGCCCCAAAAGACTATTTTTTTGGGGCCCGGGGCAACGCCCTCCTTAGTTACTAGTATTACCTGAATTTATATCATAGTTTACAATAAAACAGCATTTTAAAATTAGTTTTCATTATTTGTGATGTTAAGTTTGTGATACGTTATTAGTACTTATATAGCGGCCGAACTTATGATATGGTATTGAAAGTTCGGTCAAAGTAGATGTTTTTATTTTAAATTAAATATTGAGTATTTAACTAGTTAATATTTTTCATTTTTTTATTTTTACAATATCAATTATCAATATAATTTTCTGTATATTTCAGGAAAAAAAATTCAAAATTATTTATTTATGCGTGATAAATAAATATTCAAAGCTTAAGTGACCGAACTTAGGCGATGTTACGGTATTTCAAATTATTATACTATAAAATTATTAAAATATGTTCAAAATATCTTTTTAAAGTATTTAAAAATGTATTTTAAATATATATTTTAATCAAACTTAGTCGATCAGGAAATAGTTGCATAGATGCATTAAAAACTTTAAAAAAATTAAATTTTTCACCGTTTTTGTAAATCGGTATAACTTAAGTTATTCCGATTCACAAAGGCGGTGAAAAATATAATGACAATAATTATCGCCTTATTTCCACCCTCTCTACATTTTCAAAAATTTTAGAAAAAATTATATATGTTAAGACATACACCTACCTGATTACAAATAATTTACTAAATAAAATCTAATTTGCCTTTTAAAAAAATAGTTTTTTTATAGGCAAATTAGATTTTATTTAGTATTTTCAAGCCATTATTCAATTTACACGTAAGGCCTCAAACTGTTTTGGTAAATCGAAATATATATTGGGTGTTTATATCGATTTATCAAAAGCATTTGACACAGTCAGTTACGAAATTTTTTGATGACAAGACTCTACACAGATTTCTGCGAGCTCCAATTGACGACATAGCTAAAGGTTTATTTTTATATTCTTACCTTGTTTTCTCAAAATATAAATTTTAATACTATTTTGTTTCATTATATTACTTTGTATATCAAATATATCTTAATGTCTTATTACTTAAATTACTTCAGAAGTATTTTGAATGTACTTATAATAAAAGTATATATTGTTAAATATTGTAAAAACTGTGTACTTGTAATAATATATGAAAAAAAAGCCAAAAAAAAATTTATTTAAAAAATTGAATAAGTGTACAGTATAAATGTTAAACTAATAAAATGGTATTAAAAAAAAAAGGAAGTTGGTTAGTAAATCTTGTCATTTTTTATTTTATATAAATGCCTTAAATAAAGTTTCGAATCTTATGAGTTTGCCGACAGTTATCCCAGTTTATTTGGATTTGCTGACAGTGATACCAATTTATTTTTATCAGACAAAGACATAAATAAATTTTTTTTCTAATCTTTTTTTGTTTTTGTAGCTATTTAGGTGCTTCGAGAAGTCCTTACGGCCTTATCATAGAGCACCTCGGGAGAGCATTTGAATAGAAGTTCACGCCTTCTTTTGTACCTATGTCGCTTGTTGGGTGTTGAACCTCGGACCGCTTGGTTCTGAGCTAGAACTCTAACCACTGTGCCACGGCTTCTCATAATATGAATAAGGAACTTACACAAATTTCTACCTGGTTCCTATATAAGGCTTGAAATTGTTTAAACAAAAATAGTTTAAAGCAACTATACCACTCACTAAGTTATGAATGTTTTAAACGTTTATGAATATCTTTCGTTTTGTTGTATAAACAACCAATTATTAAATGTTTTAAAGAATCTATGCACCCTTAAAGTAAAGAATAAATATTGTTTGCGAAATCATAGGTACTTCAATGAACCCTTTTGTCGATAAAAGTTTAATCAATTTTGTATAACTTATCGAGCATCTTGTGTTTGGAAAATGTTTTTCAGCCCAATTTTGATTTTCCATTTTTAAAATTAAGTTAAAGAATATTATTTTTTTAACGGACAATTTATTAAAATATTTTTCAGATAAAACTTTTAACCATATGTTTTTCAACTATTTTAGGTTATTATTTTGATTTAGACTACCTGTATAATATTTATTTACATCACAATTTTTATATGATTCTGGCGACAAGATCAACAAGATTATTATGGTCTTCTTCCAGATTTTTAGTTTTTATTACAGGATAATTCCAAGTTTTCTTGCAGGACAATACCACGTTTTTTAATACAGGAGATAAATAAAACCAGCCATTATTGAAATATATTTCTTGTATAGTAGAAACGGGCCTTTAGTTTGCGCAAATAAAAAGCCCATCTGACATAACGCTTTGTTGAACTACAGCCATGGCCGCAACGAGATCGTTCTGCGATGCGGTGTCGATCTTTCGAATTATTTTTTTTTACTGCATAGTCAACATATTTTTTATACAGCTTAGCTTTGGATTGTATGAAGACCAGGTTGGTTTGTTTGATTGGCGTCATAAATACATAGGTAAAGCCAAATATGTGTATTTTGAAACTAATCATTCTAGAAATCAAAGGGCATACGTCTCAACTGAATCCAACGTTATTGCTGCCATTAATGCCAAAACTGGGCATTTGTTGTGGCGAAAGGTATTTGCAGACGACGATGGAGATGTAGCAATGCTGTTTTACAAGTCAAATGTGTTAATAACAATTTCAGGGTCAAGTAAAATTATTCGTTCATGGAATTCTAAAAATGGTCATTTAATATGGGAGTCAGGTGTTCACAAGTTTATTCCTTTAGTTGATTCTCGCTTTAAGAACCTACCAAACATAATGAAAAATCATCAGGCAACCATTTTAGAAGATGAAAGTTTGTTAGTTGTGTCGAACCAACAAATTTGTGTTGTGTCTTTAAATGATGGTTCAGAAATATGGCACTATGATGTTTCTGAATCATCACAATTGTTCGGAGCATGGAGTTATAACAATAAAATTCATTTATTTTCTGTTAAAATAAAAAGTGGTAAGTCTTATGTTTCCATATCTTATCTTGATCCGGAAACTGGAAATGTAATTGAAAGCATTGATGTAGAAGCTGATTGGATACTAAATGATCATATCAGCTGTGAAATTGTTTCAAGCTGTCTTGTTTGTATTTCATCTAGAACAGAAGTTTTTGTTTTAAATCTAAAACCTGAAATATTACCCACTTTTTCGAAAAATAATTTAGACTTAAAAATTTTTTTAGAAGATAGTGAGTTTGAAAAAGTTAAAAATTTTCAAATAATACCTTTATCATTAGAGAAGGTATCAGATAAAGCATGTATAAAGTTAGGTAAATACTCAGTATTATTCAAACTTAATGTAGAGTTACTAAGTGTTCAAGTTATTAAATTTCTTAAATCACCTGGATTTTTTATGTCCATTGATGTTATATCAAAAAAATTAATTTTTGAAATATCGGAGTCTGTTTTAAAAAATCAGCCATGTTTAAAAGTTAATGTATTTGAATATAATACATTAGAAACAACTAGTAATCTAGAATCGGTTATTTATTTGGATGCCGAAATAGCACCACCAACTTATGGTGCTGTATATTTATATCAGAAACAAAATGAGCTAAGTTATCGATTTTTGTTAATTTGTGAAGATTATTCCATGTTTCTTATTCAAAATGTTGGAAATAAAGAGGGAAAAATACTCTGGACAAGAAATGAAGGATTGTCACAAGTTTCTAATGTTAAAATGATTGAACTTCCTCCTTCAACATCTGCATTACAACTTTCTTTGCTTCATGATGAATTTTCTGTAAATCAAAATGGTAAATTTTTAATGTTAAAAAATACTTCAAATATTAAATATAAAAAATTTTTAAACAATTTATTATTAAATTACTTGTTTAATTTTTTTTCAAAATCAAAAGTTGACACAGCTTTCTAAATTGTAAATTTTGACCAAAGTGCTGACCTTATCGACTAAAAATTTTCATCCATTTTTATCTTTATATAAAATGTCTATTATCCACTTTCTTTAGACTTGCAAAATTTAATTTGAACTTTTTAATTTTTAGTTGGTGTGTTTAGCAAATTCATTAACAGAGTAAAAGCTCAATTTCTCCACTTACAAGCATTTGTATCAAGTCTTAGAAAAAATAATCAATTTTCTAATAGAAATGCTGAAAAAAGTGTTTCTTTAAAGCGTGACCAGTTTAGTATTTATAAAATTATTTTGCTGATGACAAAAGCAAGGAAATTGTTTGCTATCAATTCTCAAAGTAATACCTTTAATACTATTTTTCCATTTTACTTGATATAAAATGTTGTTGTTGTTGTTTCTAAAATTATGTATTATTTTGTTATTTACTATCCTTTTATAGATGGTGAAATAGTTTGGAGCCATTTTTTACCTCATGTAAGCTCTAATGGGAGTTATGAAATTATCGAGCAACGTACTTCTGCTCATTTCCCACTTCCTTCACAGTGCATTTTGATTGCTCCTTTGAATTTAAATAAAAAAAGTACAGTCATTTATAAGTTCAATCCATTAACTGGAGAAGGCTTGAAAGAGCCTGTTACAATTGAAAACTTCGAGTATCTACAAGTTGCAGAACTTCCATTTGAAGGTACAAAGTCTGAAATCTTTTTATGTTTTGTTTGCTTTGATTTTGAGTGTGCAAGGTTACCTAATTATAAAATCCTTAATAAAATTTTCCTTTTTATTTACTTTTTAATACAAAACATGAAGAATCCGAAAAACAATAAAAATCATTTTTAATTCTTTAATTGCATTGAAATAGGTGATTTGTTGGGATAAAATTTATTTATTTAGTTTAAAGAAAATTGAAAGAAAATATAAATAATTAAAAAATTTGCCAAAATGTTTCCGTTTATAAAGAACAAATTTTTTTTTTCTCTAGATGACAAGTCAGCTAAAGTTGTTGGTGTTGTTACTTCAGAGAAGCAGTTAAAAATTTATCCACAAAATTCATATACTATTGATAAGCTTAAATCACATATGGACTCAATATACATTTACCTAGCAAATCAGACAACTAATACATTTATAGGTTATAAAATAAAAGAAACTCATAGTAATTTTGAATTATATGAAGTGTGGTCAATATTTATCCCTGAAAATCAAAAATTGATTGTTCAAAAAAAGAAAAGAAATGATGAAGTTGTTAATTCAGTTGGGCGTGTCTTAGGGGATCATTCTGTTTTATATAAATACTTAAATCCAAATCTTATTGCATTTATGACACAGCAAGGGTCTGGTGTTAAAGGAACCTCATATGTTTACTTGGTTGATGGTGTAACAGGTAAGTTTAAATTTTGCCAATGTTTTACATTAGGTAACAAATTGTTTTTCAACAAAAACCTTATAAACTTAAAGAACAAATTTTTTTTGCTTTTTACAAGTTATTATTATGCACCTGAGACCAAATCCAAACAATTTTCAAGCTGAGATTGAATCAGCAATTGCAATTATTACTAGCATTTCTTATTTATAAAGTATTTTAAAAATTATAAATACCATGCAGTTTTAAAAAAAAAAAAATTTTATTCATTTTTAAAAAAACATAAATAAATAAAAGCGAAAAATGTATGTTTAATATGTTTTAAAAGTTAATGATTAAAAAATAATATATTTATAATGGAATAAAAAAAATTATCGATTGGTGTTAATGCATTCAATATTGTGCTCATAGCTCTAGTTTACCAAATTTAAATTTTTTGTACTAAAAAGTAGAAAATAAACATTTAAATTTAAATCGAATAGTCCAGTATACTAAAGTTTAACAGGTATGTTTCTATATAAACCTTGTGCAGACATGTCAATCTTTAGTTTACTGAATTATTAAATTTAAATTAAAAAGTTCATTTTTGACTTTTTAGCACAAAAAAGATTATACTTTTGAGCTAATATTTTTGCAATATTTTTATTTTTATCAGTAGGTAGTTTTCTTCGGCAATAAGTAAAATTTAATAAACAAATGAATTTAATGAATCTTTATACACTTAGGGTGGGTATATTTTCCAAAACGTAACTAATTACCCCTCCATATTAAGCACCTGAGAAAACACTTAAACAAAAAAATTTGACAAGTTCAGGAAAATATTCAGCTCTCTGAACATGATATTTTTGAAATAAAAATATTGAAAATATATTTAATTAATATATAAGTATATAAATTTCTTTTTAAAAGTTGCAACCGAATGAAATAAGTAAATACTTACAAAATGTTTATGAATGCGTTTTAATACATTATTTTTAAGAAAACCTAAATTTTAACTCTGAAAAATTTGTTCAAAATGGTTTTTAATCTTTTTAAATTTACTTTTTTTTGTATTAGTACTTGTATAAGAGTTACACATGTATAAGAATGTATAATAATGGTTAAGAATCTTTATATAAACATATAAAAAGAAGTGAAAATTGCAATAAGCGAAAAAAACAGCATTAAATAAACTGTTAAATGTGTAAAAATTTTACAAAGATATATAAGCACAAAAGCATTGTTGAAAGTTAGTTATGAAGTAACATAAAACTAATTAAAATACCACGGCCAATAAAGCATCACTCCATCAAATAATCTGAACTTTTGATTAAATTGTTTATTTTAATTTGAATTTAAATAAATATGTTCATCGAATCGTTCAAAATAAACTTGTGCTTTTTACAATTCTTTTTGATTACATGGCCTCTTCTTTTGTGAACATTTCGCACACTTAAAAATAGTGCAATCTAATTAGTTGCTTATTTCAATTAAAGCAATTCTTAAATCATAAATTCTTTCATAGACAAGAAAACTATATTGAAAATTAATAAATTCCATAATTCCACACTTTTGAAATAAAGCCACATCACTAATGCGACACTGATATAAAATTTGATACATGCTTTAGTTTTTTACAGATAACTATTAAGACTTTGTTTTAACCCTCACTCTCCTTGAGCTGAAATATGAAAGTTGATAGTTTGCTGTCCAAGAAAGTCATAAAAGTAGAAAATTGAGGTTCATTAAAGCGATAAAATCATATTTTTCATGTTCATATAATAAAGGATTAAATGTGATACAGAAAATCAACAAAATCATGGCTGTTTCCAGTATTAAAATCAACAATACTGCATTCTGCATTTGTATCAGAACTAATAAAGAGTTTACAAGTTGTAAAAATGATTATACATATTATTTACATCGTTGTTAATATTATTTTCATTTTTTTTCGACAAGATAATCTACAATGAAAAAAATCAATAATTTTTTTCTTTAAGTAGAAAAGTTGTTATATGTATACAACCCTTGATATTCTCCCTTACGATGTTATATGTATACAACCCTTGATGTTATATGTATACAACGATGTATGCAACGATGTTATATGTATACAACCCTTGATATTCTCGCTTACGAAGCGTTTAATGTGTGTGTTTTCTATACAATGTTTAAAAAAAAAATAAGCGCTATAAAATTTTTAAAATTAAAGCATATTTAAACTACCATAAAATAGAAACTACAAGGAGATATCGGACAATTTTTTTTTTAATCTTTAAGAAAACTCTTATGTTTATGAAAGTATTGCAACTTGGATGACATAGTAAAACATAAAATTCTGTATAAGAATATTATTGAATTACAAAAAATATCAATAAAAAAACAGCAATTAAAAAAATTATATATATTATTTATTTAATATTTTTATAAAAAACATTAGCAGTGATTAATTACTTTACTTAAATGTGTTTAAATAATATAAAAACATAAGTAAAGATCAAAGTTATTTAGTTCTAACGACTTTCAAAAAAGTCGTTTGAATTAAATAACTAAGTCTTTTTAACAAAATCTTTCTACTTTTCGAGTGAATTCTTTTATATAGTTTATTAAAGAGACCATCGCTGTTTAAAGTCGTTGCTTATAAAATTTGATTTATAATTTTTACTTTTTTTATTTTACTTATAAAAAAATCTTATATAATTAAATAATATAAATAAAAAATTTATACAACTTTCAATGATACTTTAATTAAACTCATTAGCTTCTTTATTTAAAGTGTTTTGCTAATATAAAAACGTTAGTAAAGATAAACTTGTCAAAGTTAGTTATTTTTAACATAAATTGCACACCTTCCTGTCCAAGCCTCTCTCTCTTTCTCTCTCTCTCTCTCTCTCATAGGGCACCTTATGATGTATATCACATACCTAGTTTTATTATATTACTTCTCATATATATATATATATATATATATATATATATATATATATATATATATATATATATATATATATATATAGATATATATATATATGTGGTAGTGGTATAGTGGTAAGAGCGCTCGCTTCATAAGCGAGAGGTTCGGAGTTCGACTCCCACCACGTCCCTGGAAGTACCGCGCTCAACTTAGTTTCTCCGCGCAGCGACCTTGCTCGGAAAGGTTCGTGTTTCGGAGTTAAAGAGTTGAGAGAGGGTTGCACCACGAATAACAACTAAAAAAAAATAAAAATAAAAAAAAAAACCCAAAAAAAAAAAAATGAGTAGCCTCCTCGACTGTAGTGGCCCCCTTGGGCCTTGGGGAGGTGAATAATCTAAAAAATATATATATATATATAATATATTACCTCTCTCTCTCTCTCTCTCTCTCTATATATATATATATATATATATATATATATATATATATATATATATATATATATATATATATATATATATATATATGAGAAGTAATATAATAAAACTAGGTATGTGATATACATCATAAGGTGCCCTATGAACCAGTAGTGCTTTGCTCTATTAGCCAATTCCATTGGCAGATAATTAGTTGTCCCATGGCATATATATATATATATATATATATATATATATATATATATATATATATATATATATATATATATATATATGTGTGTATATATATATATGTGTATATATATGTGTGTGTGTGTGTATATATATATATATATATATATATATATATATATATATATATATATATATATATATATATATATATATATATATATATATATATATATATAATATATATATATATATATATATATATATATATATATATATGAGATTATCAGGTCAACATTCGGCCATTGCAACACAAAATGTGATCTGTCTTTACTTTGGCATACAACTGCTGACTTGAATTTTTAAAAGTTTCTTAATGCAAAAATAAATATATGTAAAAAATATATAATTGATTTAATATGAGTTCGTAATTTTTTAATATAGTAATTTGTTTTTTTAAGTTGGACAAGTTTTATTAAATATATATATATTTAATAAAACTTGTCATTAGGACATTATAAAGTTTATAAAACTTACTTTTCTAAAGACATTTTAGGGCAATTATGTTATTAAGTTTTAAAATCTAATATTGACTTATTTTATTAGGAAAAACCATTCATTTACATGTTGACAGCTATTTTAATATTATTTAAGAAGCTTGGGCCAGCAATGGCATGTAATAATATTTTGTTATGACAGCTTGTCCACTGCTCGTTAATTGTTTTGAGAATGTTTAAGTTAAACTATCATCCTATGTATGTCCCAATGAAAATAAAATTCAAGTACCTCCTTAAAGAATCAACTTCCTATACTTAAATCGTTTATAATCAAATATTTATTTTAACGAAGGACTTTTAAGCAAAGCAACTATTTACAATTAATAAGATAAAATTACATGTTGTATAAATTATATTTACAGGGATAATCTTTTTGCAGATATTTCCGGAATTTCGGATATTTTTCTTAACTTTTAGTTTTTTCGGATATCCAAAACGTTTTCCATACATACAAGTTTAGGTATATATTTTTGTAATATATTTTTTTAAAGCTTTTTTGCTCATCACTCAAACAAAAATAAAAAAAATGTTTGAAAAAAGCAGAAACAGCTCAGCTAAAAGCAAAATTAAGAGGAAAATAAGGGAAAATATATTCCAGATTTTTTCTCGATAATTTACCCAAACAATTTGATGGATTTTTAAAATATGACCTGGATGATCTATATATTTAAGTTTATTTAAATATATAACATTTTTTTATTTAAAAAAATATATTTTTTATGTTAAATGTAAATCTTTTCAAACAATTTTTATAATTGGTTTTATAAAAAAAATTGTCTTTAACTACAGTTGTGTTTGCAACAAAGTTTTTTAATAATCATTCAAGTTAATAAAACTAGTAACCAAATAAACAATGAAGCTTACTAGCAACTGAATACTACACCAGAGGTATAAGCAGATCACAAACATGCATATATATTTATGAGTAAACCAGCATCTAGATATAGACTTGTCTAGATATAGACAGCATCTAGATATAGACTTATGAGTAAACCAGTATCGCGCCAAAGGTTAGCTAAGACTTTAATTAAAATATCCACTCACTAAACATTATCAGTGGTATTGGAAAGCAGTTCTGCTTCCTCTTTATAAATTATTTTTACTATTTTAGTTTAACCTCAATGCCAAACTTTTGATTATTTTGATGCAACATGATTTTATTTAGCAGAATAAAATTATAATTCACTTGGAATGTAATATGCCATATAGATATTGATTTAAATATGAGGAGTGAATTTTCAAAAATTGTTAAGTCTCAAAAATTAAAATTTTAAATTTATTTTGTTACCAAATTTTACTGAAATTTATTTAAATATTAGATATTATAATAGACTCTTGGTCCTAATAATAAATAGAGAAGATATCAATTTCTGTTATTGTATATCTATAAGCAAGTCCAGTTTTTTTTAATTTCTCAAAATCAATTTAGTTGTTTTTAGCAGCTTTTGAAAGTCCAATCATTTTAGTATAATAAACCAAGAGACATTAGTACATTAGCACATTAGCACATTAATTTGAACATTGCTAAAAAACAAAAAAAAGTGAAAAAATAAAAACAAAACATAGACAATGCAAAAATAAGAGTACATTTTAAAATTTTCGTTGCAACTGAATGGTTTAATGGTTTAATCTGTTTATTTTAATACAAATAATTTTTAGATTATATTTTTTGAACATGATTTTGAAAAAAAATACTGACTTTTTCATTTATTAAATAATTCAACAAGCATAAGTTTCATTAAAACTTTGTTGGAGTAAAACATTAGTTAATAAATTAAGTTATATAATATTTTATATTAAATTAAATAACATTTGTTTCCTAATTTAAATTATCATTAAAAGTAAGTTATTACTTAGTATAAAAGTGTCACCTAATTTTATAAAAAAATAACAAAAGATCAGAATTTCAATGTTATTAATTTCAAATATTATTGTAAATGTCGTTTATTAAAATATTATTATACATTTGTCAAGCCTTATTGGGAAGCTCGTGTGATAGCACGCTTTGTTTGTCCATGTTTAGAGTAATTGTTTTAGACTAACTGACCACGGCAGTTCGCATCTTTTAACTTATAAAGCGTTTCAATAACTTGCGGCAAAAAGCTAAACTTACTTACAAAGAAAGAGGAAAAAACTCTTAAATAAGGAAACATAAATGTAACGTATTATCAAGTTTAATTAAATAAAGTAAAAAATTATTAATTAACAAAAGTAAATCAAAAAAAAAGTTTTTTTTATAAAATTTTTATACAACTTTTTTATTCTTTTTTTTTTATTGTTGAAAAAAAATCTTTTATAATGATTTAACAACAATTTAAAGTTTTAATATTCAATTTATTCACAATTTTTATCAGTCCATTTAATTAAGAAACTAATTTTCTATGTACAAGTAATTTTGTTTCTTACCTTTATTCGTTTATTACGTTTATTTGTTTTTTGTCTTTTCGCTTTTAAAAAAAGTTTTTGCTATATTTGATGCTTTTTCTCAATACTTATATAATAGGAAAATAAGAAAATAAATTGTTATTTATTTGTAAAAAAATGTTATTTGAATAATAAATTTTGGAATAAATAATGGAATAAGTTAAATAAAAGAATAGCTTCTTTAATAAATGTATTTAACTGCATTAGATGCAAGAAAGATTTCCTTTATATACTGACTGAAAAATTGTAAATCAAAATTATTTTTATTTTCGTTATATTTTTATCTACTTTTTTCCTCAACTTGTATCAATTTTGGTAGTGGAAAATAACAAACACTCTAAAAATAAAACAACAAAAACAGTAAATATTTAGGTATATTATTTTTTTGACGATTCTTTTTTTATTAATATTTTTTTTTAGCTTATTTTATTTAGATTTTCTATTTCGTATAGTCTTCGGTTTTTTTCTTCGAGTATAGCTGATTTGTTCTCTAGTTTCTTATAGCTTTATTTTGCCACAAATTCTTAAAACCCTTACTATATAAAAATGTGGTCAAGTTGTCTAAAAAATTACTTTAAGCAAGGATTTACAAGGCGCGCTACTGCACATGCTTTCCGGGAAGGGTTGTTTTATAGATCTTTGAGCTTTGTTTTGTTTTAGCTAAGTTTTTTTTTTTTTTCCAATAAGATTTCTTTCCTTTTTTAAGTCAAGTTTTTTTCGTATTTGTCTGCTTTCAAACAAATCATTAGTACTGTGATATTTTTTAAAATTTTGTCGTTAATAAAATCTTTATAAACTAAATTTACATTACTAAATCCTGTTCTTTCTATGATCAATCTAAAAAACCAATGAAAATGTAGTAAATAAACTATAAAAATATCAAAAGCAAAATTTTTTTATCTAGTGTCAGCTAAGCACTGCACTCTACTGCTGACCTGAAATTCTTTAGATTTTGTGACCTGCAAAAATATGCTAATATTTGATTTTGTTTTAATTCTTAAATTAGTACTTTATAAATTATAGAGTTTATAATTTTTATTTTAGATTTTTTTTTGTCTTAAATTTTTCAAGTTGAATATTTTGTTAATACGCAAAGAGCATGTCTAATGTTGAAAATTTGTTTGCTATCAAAACAAAGATTTTAAAGTTAATCTTTATTTAATTTTAAAAGATGTATAAAAATTTCGGATTATTTGGGTTGTTTCATAAGTCATTTTTAATTATATTTTTGAAGGCAAAATGGACAAGTTTATTTAAAAACAAAAACAGCTTTCCGCTAAACTGAACATTTGAAGGTTGTAATATATCTCATGATGGTTACGATTCAATTGAGACTTTTTGAAATTTTATAGTATATCTCATCTGCCCCCTGTCTTCATAAATAATGCTGGTTCTATGGTACGTAACCATATTTGTTAACCATGGTTACATATTATGATTCTAAATAGTTTAGTTGAAGCATTTATATATTTTTTTTTCATTTTTATTTCAGGTTATATAATTTATTCATCCTTTCACAGAAGTGCTGATCTTCCATTGGATTTGATACATTCAGAAAATTGGCTTATTTATCAATACTATAGTACAAAGCATCGGCGAACAGAGATGTCTGTGGTGGAGCTCTATGAAGGATTTGAAGAAAAGAACAAGTAATTAAAAAAAAATATGTTTAGACAGATGTTTCTAAAATCCATTATTATTTGTTAAGCTAATAATTGGATTCATTTCAACCATTAATTTGATAGTTAAAAATATCTACTATATATTAGTATTATATTTATAATTAACTAGTTTGTATTTATTTTTTTAAATCTGTTTATAGATATATATTTATTATTATTCTTTGTTTCCCTTTTTAAAACTCAGAAATTTTATTAAAGTAAATAATTGAGTTGATATTCAAACTATGTTACTTCTAATAAATGAATGATACTTTTTTATATTGCAAGAACTTTGGTAAAGTTTTAGTTTTGGTGTGCATAAAGTCTTAATTTTTGGAATTTGTAAACTATGTTCTCTCAAGATATATTTAATATATTTAGTTTATTTGCTTTAATAAACAAATTATATTCATCAACTAAACTATGGAATGTTAATGAATGGAAGTTAATAAATGAAAGTTAATAAATAAAAGTTATAAACACTTTAAAATCTTTACTTTATAAGATTTTAAAAATATTTTAGTTCTGTAGTATTTTGAATCGTTTTTTGTTTCTGATGCTTGTAAATAAATTTGTAGAAGTTGTGTTAACCACATTGAAAATATATAAGCAGGTAATAGCAAAGTATTAGCTACAAAAATTTTTTAATTATAAACAATCAGAAATTACTGGCCTTGATAACATTGCGAAACGATGTAAAAAATAGGGTGCAAGGTGGAAGAATAAATTTTAACTCCAAAAAGTGGTGAGATTTGGCAATCGACAAGTTTGTATATAGAACTTATTAGAAAATTATATTAGAAAGTTATATTGAAAATAGATAGTTATGTTGAATATTGTATTGGAGAGATTATTATTGAAAAGTTTTTTTTAAAGTTATTAAAGTTATTAAAAAGTTTTTAAAACTTAAGATTGTAAAACATGCAGAGTTTTGTACATGGACCTTAGGTGGCCTCATCTTAATTTGTGACTCATCTCTGCCAAATCTAGCCAAAATTTTCTATGCTTGGAATAATTAAATACAGTAAATGTAATTGGGTTTAGGGAGGCCACCTTAAGTCTGAACTTTGCAACCTGGCCCTAAATGCAGAAAAAAAAGTTTTTTTGAGTATTCATGTTGGGTCAAGTTTCATTCAAGTTTTCATGTACGGTCTCAAAAGCAACGAAGTATATATTACAATTTTTAAAAAAAAATTTAATTTCTGAAAATTTTTTGTATAATACTGTGTAGGTAATTTGAATTAAAAAAAACTAAAAATAAAAAAAGTGCTTTTTAACAAGATTTTTTTTATGTATAAAATGTTTTTGAAGTTAGTTATTTATTGTACTTCATTTTTTACAAATTTGCAATAACATTTGATTTTGCTGTGAATAATATAAAATAAAATAGTTTTAACAGGTAATAATTTTTTTCTTGTTATCTTTATTTTTTTAGCACAGCATTCTCATCTCTCGATCCAGGTTCTTCTCCAATGATACTTTCACAAGGCTATTTCTTGCCTGTGTCTGGTGTAAGAACATTGGCAGCAACAATAACGCAACGAGGTATTACAAACAGAAACATTCTCATCGGTTTAGAAAATGGTTTTATACACTCACTGCCCAAAAATTTTTTTGACCCTCGAAGAAATCTAAAACAGAGTGAAATGTTGAATGAAGAAGGTGTTCTGCCATATTCTCCAGAATTACCTGTCTCGCCAAAAGGTTTTGTAAATTATAATATGACTGGTAAGTTTTTTTACTAGAATATTACAAGTTAGAAAAAATTATTTTGTACAAATTTCAAAATTAACTGATTATTTTAGTTGAAAAAATTCGTGGCATTCATACTGCTTCTGCTGGACTTGAATCAACATCTCTAGTTTTAGCATATGGTCTGGATCTATATTTTACTCGTGTTATGCCATCTCGAATGTTTGATGTTTTAAAGGAAGATTTCGACTACATTTTTATATCAGGTGTTCTTTCGCTGCTGATTTTTTCATCATTGATATGTGGCAAAATGGCTTTTATTAAATCTTTAAGAATGGCATGGCAATGAAGAGTTCTATAAAGGATTCTGATAATATAATTTATATAAGAAAATATACACATGCAAATATATTGTGTTTTTTTGGAAGTAAAAAAATGCAGGAAATTATGTTTGATATTTAATTTCTAATTTAATGGCATGTATAATAACTTGTGTACATTTTAAAAAATATTTTGCAATTTTTAAAATTATATTTTCAATGTAAAAGTTTTCTTTACTTTTAATTTTTTTTTAGATTTTAACAAGAAGTATTTATTTAGTTATTTATATTTAATATTGTATTTCACTACATCTAATTTTTAATTTTAATTGGTTTCAACTTGTCTAAAATTTTTTCTATGTAACTTGTTATACCATATAATACATTTGATTTGAAAGCTTCATAAATAAAAAAAGAAAACATGAAAAATATTACTGAAAATATAAGAAAATTTATTTTGATATATATTTTTTTATAATATAATAAAAGAGTTATAGGTAATAATGTAAAGATATAAATTTAATCAAATGAATTATAGTAAAGTAAATGTTAGAATAAATGATAGAATAAATGATATTTTGATATTTAAGTTTGCTATTTTTCTTTTATTCTAGTTTTTATTAAAAATATAAAATAAAACATGCAAGAACGACAAATTATTAGTGAGCAGCCAAAGATAAGTGAAGATGAAAAGAAAAAGTTGTTAGCTGAATCGGAAACTTCTTTCTATTACCGAAGGCGTATCCAAATTAAAGGTCTTCCTACTAATGTATCAGAAGAGGTTTCTTTTATTTTTTAATTTTTTTTTCTTTAATTTTCTATTGGTTTTAGATAACAGATTTAGCAAGTACTTTTTATTTATTCTTAAACAATATTTTTAGCAAGTTGCAAAGATTCTTCTGACTTCTTTTAACTACAACAATATATACAAAGATGCAAATAATACAGGTCGAATATTTATTTACTAAGGATTTAAATTTCATATATATATATATAGGTTTTTTTTTTGTTTTGTTTTTTTGCAATTATTATGTACTAAAAGAGTGATTAAATAATTACAATTGAATTTGTTTGAGACAAACAAATTCAATTGTACGCAAATTATATACAAAAATACAATGCACTACTAATTTAGATAAAATTAAATTTGCAGATGCGCATTTCCATTTTGTGTGTGTGATTTTTTTTCTTTGTTTTTACAATAAGAATCTGAGACTCAAAATAATATACATCCTATTATGATCTTAAAGAATAATTATAACAAAAATATTTTTATTATATTTTAAATATTTTTATTATTTTTAGGCTGCTTGAATGTTTATATATATATATTTATCATTTTATATTTTTGTGTGTGTTGATGTTTCAATAATTTGAAAAATATACAATGATTTTCTAAATTCTTTATTGTGCTCGCCACTTTCTTATTCAGGATTCTATTCTTTAGCTTTATTAATCTCAAATCTGCCCTTGTATGGAATACTGTTGCCATATCTAGGGGCTTTTCTTCCAATGATGTCCTTTTTCTTTTAGATAAGGTGCAAAAATATATTGCAAACATAGTCGGACTTGCTCTTGCAGCCAACCTCCAACCATTATTACATCGTTATAATGTTGCTTCTCTTTATCTTTTCCATAAATACTTTAATGGGCACTGCTCTAAAGAGCTAGCATCTCTTTTGCCACATACTAAAATTCATTCTTGTGTACTCGTCATTCAATTAAGTCTCATCCAAAAATTCTTATTCATTTTTTTTTTTTCCTAGAACATCAGTTCTTTGGAATTCACTTCCTTTATCTTGTTTTACTGATTCATTTAATTTGCAATCTTTTAATCTTTTATAAACTACATCTTTTTTTTTTCAGTAGCTCTCAACTCTAATAGTGGTTGCTTGCAGCCTTGCTGCAAGTGAAGATATAAAAAAATTGTTTGTTGTGACTATGATACATAGTGCAATTCAAAATTAGAGTAAATTAAAGATTTTGTTATTATGAAAATACAATTTTCTGTGTAAGATTTTTGTCTTTTGAAAAATAAGCAATAGTTACATCGTCTTTAAAACTAATAAATGAAGTAAGCAAAATGCAGCTACGAAAACAAATTTGTTATCTGCTACTTTAATGTTATCTAAGCTAACACTGTGTTGTATTTTTGTATATAATTTTTTTTGTTGATACCTTGGTTTTTTATGCCTGATGATTGCATAAAGCGAAAAAAACGTTCTTTCTCAGACAAATTTAATTATAATTATTTAATCTTCTAACATATGATTACTTTACTTTTTTATTAAGCACTGTCTATATACATATATAGACATACAGAGTGTACAACTAATTTCTGAATTAAAACTTGCCCAAAGAAGGGTTTTGAACCACAGATCCTTTGTTTCTAAGGCAAGTTGACTACCGTTGTGCCACAGCTGCTCATAACTGTGCTACAGCTGCTCATCATTTACATACAATTACATGCTCAATGCAATTAAGGTCTGGTGAATTTCTTAGCCAATCAGTCCAGGCATTGTTGAACTCCCTATTGATGACATCCATTGTTGCTTTTGTGGTATGGCAATTTGCTCCATCTTGCATTTTTATTCAGGTTCTTGAAAGAACCTTCCTCCATATAACTACAACAACCGAATTAGAATGTTTAAAAATATTGTCAACAGAGCAAATATGAGAGGGTCAGAAATTAGTTGTATACCCTGTGTGTGTGTGTGTATATATATATATATATATATATATATATATATATATATATATATATATTAGGGTGATGCAAAATTTGTAGGTTCAAAACTTTAGTTGTCCTCAAGCTTGCCCTTGTTCTATATGACAATAGTAGTTATTGGGCAAAATTTGAATCAAATCGGATGATATTTAGGGGTTGCCATGTTATGTCACATTTTGGTATAAGGTTACAAAAAGTAAAAAAAAAAATTTTTATTTTTACATTTTTTATATTATATTACTGAATTATTTATTATCAATTTCTTATTGATAATAAATACTAAATACTATTACTAGGCAATAATAAATCAATCATCTTCATCATTCAACAGTCATCTTCATCAGGGTAGACTTTGATGCAACTGGAAATTCCTTCCGGTGAAGATCAACCAATCTAAGAAGAAACTGCTTTTGGTTTTCATCTTTCGTAACGCTTGAGTTAAAGGATGTTATAAGTGCTATGCCTCGTTCCGCGCAATCGTTGACGACTTTTATTTGACGAACCTTGTGCTTCATTTCAAGATATGTTGAATCCATATCCCACTCTGAAGATTCTTTCATTAAAAATGATTCAGCTTTTTCTTTTCCATTTTTCAAAATTAGATCGAAAAGTTCTGCGGTGCGTTGTGTGACGAAGGAAGACAATGGGCTGTGACAATCGAATGTGGCAGCATCAAGTCTTTTGAGAGATTTCTGCCTTGGCTGTTGTTTCAGGTTGTTTGCCATGTCTCTCTTGGTGTTGTTGTCGACACGGGAATCGAAGAAAGCCAATCCTATTAGATGTTCAGAAAAATACCAGAGGTGGCGATGCAAAACTTTTGCTGCATTAATTGCAATTGTACGATTTGGATATTCTTGAATCCGTTGAAGAAGCTAGGCATCATTGAATGGTGCTCGTTCAGCTAACGGAGCTTCATTCCAAAACTGTCCGTATACAAATGCCACAAAAAGACTTATATCTGTTATTCCTTTCTTTTCCTTTGCAGTAATAACAAATTGATCCTGAAACAAATATATCTTTATACAATATATAGCTTTTGCCATCCAACGTGCATTGTGTGTTGCACCTGGAGCCCGAAACTTCACTTTGAACTCCGATGTTGTAGTTGATCCTCCAAGGAAAATAAGGCACAAATTCAAGAGTTCTAAGTAATCATCCCTGGGTTGTTGACCTTTAATTGCTTCACTATAATATACTACCATTTCTTCACGGAGTTTGAGAAAAAAATCGCAGTTGTAAAATTCTTTATTCCCTATAGTGAACACCTCCTTGTTGATTGCTGGCCATTGTTTCTGGAAACGGTTAAAAATTCCAACTTCAGGTCCTCCACTGGTTCCAAATGCAGTCGTGAAAATGGTGGAAAGCATGACTTCAAACATATGGTGCCTGCATGCTATCCATATAAGATTACGGTCAAGATTCTGCTCCATTATTGTGCAGGCACCATTGTTCAACCCAGTGTTAGATGAAGTAGTGTCAAAAACCAGTCCCCGAACAAATTCTTTCAATTTCCAGTCTTTAAGAGCCTTCATGCAAGCATCAGCCTGTTGCTCACCTGTACCTCGATCAATCTTTGGAACACCCAGCAATTTTTTCACCCCACCACCAATCACAAGGATGGCAATTCTATCCAGTTTTTTTTGACCACCAGTGATATCAGGTAAGAGCTTTCCATCCCAATGCAGAAGAAGTGGATCATCAGGAGAGAAATCAACCTTGTCAGCTGTAGTCACCGCTTCACGAACAGATCGCCTTTTTCTGCGGATTGTGCTGTACGACAATGATAAATCTTTTACCGAGTGACCAAGAGCCTGAGACACTGTTCCAACCACGAAGAGTGCACGGCGATCAGAAATATTAACACGATCAAGAGATGATACAACATTATTTGTTAGAACTTTCATCTTCTTTTTCGTTGAACCACTTGTGCTCAGTGTGCTGGAAGCGGAAGGAGTCTGATATTCATCATCATCCGAGGAACTAGAGCTACTTTCACTCACAATGTCAACTGCTGATGAAGAAGAAATGAGTTCTGTTTTTTCCATCAGTTCCGCTTGACTTCTTTGACGCCTCAATTCCATTTTAGTTTCTCGGACTCGTTTCCGTAAAAATGCTTTATCTTCATCGTTTTTCATAACTTCTGATGCATTCTTGGTTGAAATATCAAAAAGTTCTTCAAGGTCAGCGTGGAAAATTCCTTCTTTCATTTGACAGCTGTCCAATTTTGACAGCTGTCCAATTGACAGCTGTCTTTCATTTGACAGCTGTCCAATTTTGAAAAAACACCGATCCTCGGTGTTTTTTCAGCAGCAGATATTCGTCATAAAGTTTTTTTAACTTTCTTTCCGCATTGTCAATTCTTTGAGTTGGAATTTTTCCTCTCTCCCATATAAAAAGAACTGCTTTAATTGTTGCCCGAATACTTTTTTTCACTTCTTGTTTCTCTTCTATATGATGGAAGAGCAACCTCCGAAGAACATCCCCTCTTGAAGGAAGTCTGGCAGTCGACAGAGTTTGTGTAGGTTTACCAACAAGCCACACCTCAGCAGAAGATCTAGTGGTTGCCATATTATCAATTTCTAAATTATAAATAAATAAACAATGAAAAAACAAATTTGCAAAATTTGAGAAAATCACAAAATTTTACCAATGGTTAATTCATCTTATAAAACATGGCAACCCCTAAAATTGCTTCTTTTAGTCTAATTTTTGGTACACATGATCCTAGGTGATAAAGGAACACAGGCAACCTTGAGGAGAATGTTTTTTGTGACATTTTTTTTTTCTATTACAATCTGAATCACCCTAATATATATATATATATATATATATATATATATATATATATATATATATATATATATATATATATATATATATATATATGTATATATATGTATATATATATATATATATGTGTGTGTTTTTGCAATATTGGGAATGTTTATTCTTGTTTTACTAAATGTTATGATTTTGCATTGATATTGTGTTATTACTTTTTTTTTTAAAAAAAAAAAAAAGATCATTGAATTTTAGGAATTCTAAACCTGATTGGAATTCTGTGGTATATGCAGTGCCATTGAGCTGGTTAACACCCTGATACATACATACACTCACACACATACATACATACATGCATACATACATGCATACATACATACATATATATATATATATATATATATATATATATATATATATATATATATATATATATATACATACATACATACATATATGTTAACAATTATTTTTTACTAATTTATTTATATATATATGTGTGTGTGTGTGTATATATATCTGTGTGTATGCGTGTGTGTTATGCCCTAGATTACTTTTGTGTTTTGATTCCGTCTGTTTAAATGCTTAGTAAATGTTTTTACTGAAGCACTCACATTGTTTCAGTATGCAATTATAAGTTAATAATTGTAATTTAATTATAATCTATTTAGTTCATATTTTGTTTTCGGTTCCTGAGCAAGCACAAAAAGCTATAAGCCAATTTAATGGCAAGTTATTCAATAACCAGGCGATGGCTGCATCTTACTCCCAATCTACTTTTATGCTATATGTCGGAAACTTGGCTTATGATTGCAGTCTTGAAAAATTCCGTGAATTAGCATCACAATGTGGTGCAATTGAAAGAATATTTTTAGGTTTTTCAGTTATTTTTCATTGGTTTTTGTTGCCTGTTGTTTTTATATAATTAGGTTTAAGATAATGATTTAAAATAAAGATAATTATTTATGACTAAATGTAAACTTTTTTGAAATTTGTTTTTTTTCTACTAGTTTATGATAAGAAGTCAGGTCTCAGTAAAGGCTATGGATTTGTTGAATATGTTAATCAAGCAGATGCTGAGACTGCACGTACAAAACTTGTTCAAGAGTCAAAGGAGAAAAAATTAAAAATTGACTATGCTCCTTCTGGTCTAGACAGTTATGATAAAGTACATAGTACATCATTATGTGTTGAAAACTTTCCGCCCAATACATCAGTTGATGAAATAAAAGAATTGTTATCTTCTGAAGCTAAAATAGTATTTTGCCAGGTTTGTATTTGTGTGAAATAAAATGACTAAAAATAAAAAAGAATTATTTTTTTTTACTCTTTTAAAAATCTACTTTTTATACTCTTAAGAACTCTGAATAGCAAACCAAAACAAAGCAGACAACCAAGGATATGGTGTAGATCATGTCATAGATTTGTTTTTTAACTCACTCAATTGCAAACTAAAATGAAATATAAATCAACTTTCTAAAATAAAATAAAAATCAACTTTCTAAAATGAAATATAAATTTCAAAGTTCTAATTACTAATCCAACTTATTTAATTTTTTAAATATATTTTAAATATACAAGTTAAAAAATCCTTATTTAGTTTTTTTTTTTTTCTATCAACAGTAAAACTAATTAGAATATAGAATCACACTTTATGTTTTTTTTTTTAAGCAGTATTTTTTTTTTAATACTAGATTATTGGAGATAGTGCACTAGTTGATGTTGAAACTGTTGATGAAGCAGACAAAGTTTGGTCAGAGTTAGATGGCTCTGTACTAGGAGGTTCTTTAATAAGTATTTCTTTTTTGGCACCTTTGCGAACAGCAAAATCAACATTGTTGAAAGATGAGGTTCATATATTTATTCTTTTATTATTGTTTTTTTCAAAAATTAAGAATTATATTTTCTTGAATAATTTCTTGGTTACAAAAAATGTTTTGGTACTTTGCGTCTAAAATAAAATAAAAAACATTTTGATTCTCTACAACATGATCGAAAAGTATTTGTTAAAAGTTACTTTAATATTTAAGGGAAAATGAATAAACTTTGTCATAACTATTTTACTATATTGTCTATTTCATGTTTTCCCTAAACCGTGTTGCGTTTTCTCTAAACAGTGTTATGTTTTCTCTAAACTTTTATGGCAATATTGATTTGAATGATTTTATTTATTTTTTTGTAATTTCATAAAACTATCAACTATGTTGATCTAAAATAACTATATAATAAAATTGGTTTCGTGTTAACAACTTATGTGCTTTACATTTTAAGTTAAAATACAAACTGATTTGCAGGCTTCTTAATTTGTTAGTTTTTAATAGTTTTTCAAGAAAAGAAATGTTTATACTAGCGCTGTGAATATTGATATATTATCAAAATATTTTTCATTAGGCAATATGTTTTTACTATTTAGAAAAAAGATTAAAAAAAAATTTATTAAACAATTCTACATTGACACAGACAAATCTAGTATTTGTTTACATCTGTTTCTACAAGCACAATGAATATTAGAATAAACTTTTTTGCTTTTGAATATTGAAATAAGCTTGTGGTAAACTTTGTGATAAATCCCTTATCTTTAATCATCTTTTATTAATCCCTTATCTTAAGTCATCTTTTTTTTCTTTAATTATTTAAAAAAAAAAGTTCTACATACTTCTAAGATTTATAACATTTTCTTTTCTTTTTTTTTTGTGTGCGTGTATTTTGAATCAAGTAAACTCTTAATCATAAAGTATAACTAGTGTATAACTCATCGAAATTAACTTGTATATAAGTTTATACATACATATATATATATATATATATATATATATATATATATATATATATATAATATATATATATATATATATATATATATATATATATATATACACATACATACATACATAAATTTAGTTGCAAATGGAATATTTTAAATGCAATTTTTTATCTTAGGTTGAAATTCCCTCAGCTGATTCAAACGATGAAAATAAGGCTACTAAAGATACAGCCAATAGCGAAACAGTTAATCCACTTTCAAATAAATTTCAAAAGCAAGCTACAGAAAAAGTTTTTACTCAAAAACAACCATTAGATACTGTTCGAACAAAATTTGAACCTAGAGGACCTACTGGAACACCTAATAGAAATTTAGGTTTTCAATCAGGTCATGAAAATCAAAACCAGCATGTTCGAATGGGTAATCAAAATCAGCAAATGCGTCCAGGTAATTTTAATCAGCAAGGGCGTCCTGGAAATCCAAATCAATTTCCAAGGGCTGGTAATCAACAACCAAGATCAGGTAATCCTAATTTTCGACCTGGAAATCCTAATCAGCAAAATCGTCCTGGAAATCCAAATCAGCAAAATCGACCTGGAAATCTTAATCAACAAAATCGACCTGAAAATCCTAATCAGTTAACTCGGCCAGGAAATCCTAACCAACAAACTCGGCCAGGAAATCCTAACCAGCAAAATCGACCTGAAAATCCTGGTCACCAAACTAGACCTGGAAATCCTAATCAACAGATTCGACCTGGAAATCCTAACCAGCAAAATCGACCTGGAAATCCTAACCAACAAATTCGACCTGACAATTCTAATCAGCAAACAAGACCTGGAAATCCTAACCAGCAATATCGACATGGAAATCCTAACTTGCAAAATAGACCTGACAATCTTAATCCGCAAAATCGACATGAAAATCCAAACCAGCAAAATCGATTTGGAAATCCTAACCAGCAAAATCGATTTGGAAACCCCAACCAACAAAATCGACCAGGAAACCCTAACCAATCTATGTGGTCAGATAATCAAGGGCATAGAAACCAGAATTTTAGAAATCCTAATTCACCATTAATGGGAAATCAAAAACAGCGTCAAAATTTTGGTCCAGGTTTTCAACCAAATGATCAAAGATTTTCTAACCCAAGGTTCCCAGGATCGCCAAACGATCAACAAGGGCATTACCAAAATGAAAAGTTTTTTCCCCCTCAAACTCATGGTGGTTTTCATCAAAATGATTCTCCTAACAATTTTGCACAGCAGTCAAACCATTCAAATTTTGGTCAAGATACTCCATTCCCTTCTAACAAAGAGCCTTTAGGATCAAGGCAGCAAAACTCTAAGATGATGCAAAATCAGGAACATAGACAAATGCTACCTCAGAAGCAAGATTTTCAGCAGCCTAAACAGCAGTTCAATCAATCTAAAAATTTATTAAATCAACCATCCAACTCACTGAATCCTCCCAACTCATGGAACAATGCAAATATTTCGAATGAGGTTATTTTTACGTTTTCTTACTAATTTTTATATAATATAATATATAATATATGTATACATACTTAGTTTCATGTTTTATATTAAAGCCATTAAATTGCTTCCTTAATTTTTCCATTAAAATTGTTTACTTTATTTTTTTAAATCTATTGTTTATTTTGGTGCGTGTAAAAAATTAATAATAAAAAAATAATTTAAAATACTAAATAATTAAATGAAATTTAAATGCAAAAGGAATTTAGTATAATATTGTTTCACATTTTCTTTGGTATCTATATATCATTAATTTATTCTTTTTCTTTATCTAGTTTCCTTTATTTTACTTATCTTAATTTGTTTTTTTTTCAGAGTCAAAATTATTCTGATCATCAATTTAGCAATAGTTATTCAAATCAACCTTCAAGTAATTATGGTTCCTCAAATAATAAAGCTAATCAGTACAATAATCCTTATCAAGCTCCTAACTCCAATATGTCACAGACTGGCTATGGTTATAACATGGCAGACCAAAACCAACAAGGGCAAACAGGTTCACAAATGTGGGGCAACCAAAACTATTCACAAAATAGTCAATCAGCAAACAGCTCATATGATTCCAGTCAATGGAACTCTCAAGCTCAGCCAAATTTCCAAAATTCATTTCAACCAGACTCTATGGGGCAACCGCAAAAAGAACCTCCCTGGTTGTCTAACAATCAACAGCAAGACACATCTGCATCATCAAAGCTATCTCGTAAATCAAGATGGGGGCCTGAGCAAAACGGTCTTAACCCTGCACCATCCTCCAAGCCTGAAATGATGGAAAACAAACTAAACTATGATCCAAGTCATTCTAGCCAGGGTTATCAAGCGCCTGCTGCTCAGACAAATAATCAAACAACAAACTGGAATCAAATGCAGGGTTATCCAATGCAAAATACTTGGACAAACCCTGGAAACGATTGGAATCAATCACATTCACAATCTCAAAAGCCAGATAATAGCCAAGTATGAGAAAAGATTTTGTTTAAAAATAGTTCTTTAAACAAATAAAGGTGTCATTTAAATTTTATTATTTTTGTTCAAGGTGCCAACATACAATGTGAAACAGCAAATTGCCAGCAGTCAATACCCACAAACAAATCCATACAATCCTTATTCAATCGGAGCTGTCCCATCCATGCCAAGTCAGTCATCAGTTCCACCAGCTGCAGCTTCACAGCAACCGCCATCTCAACCAAATGCAAACTTTAATCAACAAGGTTATCCACAAGCACAGATGACTAATAAAACGAATACTGCACCAAATATGGCCGGTAAGTTTAAAAACAATAATAATTCTTTGTCTTTAAAGCATTATTATTTTTCTAAAAATATTCTAAATTTCTAAAAATGTTATGTTATTTGCTGAACATAATGGATCTCAATTTGTTAAAAGTTTACGAGTTTAGTTTTTGTATTTAGTTCATATTAGATAAACATAAATTTAAACTCAAAAATATATGCAAATCAGTGAAAATGCAGGTTTGGTCAGGAAGCGGGTGCGTTTGCACTCTATATCTGACCACGCATGTAGTATTTAGTTGTGACAACATGGCCACAGCTTTTTAGATGTGTTGAGAACATTTGAAAAAGCACAAAAAACTTGGTGAAAGACTACTAAAAAAATTAACTAAAAAAAGTAATAAATTCAATGCAATGCACCAGACCCCTGAAACAGCGGTCTATAATAATCAGTATCCAAACTGCACACTATGTACATTTAATAACTTTTTATTTTATCTTAGTAAGTTTATAGGTTTATTATACTATTATATATTATAAATTAATATATAAAGGGCATATTACATTCTAAGTAAATTATGATTATGTCTTTGGCAAACTTGAACCACGTTTTTATTGCATCAAATTGTTAGAAAGCAAATTTTTATGGTTAAACTAAAAAGGTAAAGAATATTTATGAAGAGAAAGCTGAACTGCTTCACAATACCGCTGGTGTGTTTAGTGAGTAGGCTTTTTGATATAGTTATATGTTTTTGTTCTGTATGAATCGCAGGCGCAGTGCTGGTTCACCCGTAAGTCACATTATATAAATGCATGTTTATGTTTTGTTCGACCCTCTGACTCAGTGTTCATCCACTCGTAATTCACTATGTATGTTTATGTTCAGTCGTCCTGTATGTTTATTTGTTTATTAATTTAACTTTGATGATTATTATTTTTCAAATTTTATTAAAAGCACAGTTGTTGTTGAGATTAGTTATTACAGTTATAGTTGAGAGTCTTATTTTTATAAAATCAATTGTACAAACATTTTAAAAAGAATCACATTTAAAGAATAAAAAATTAATCTATACTTTTATATTTATATAATTCTTAAAACTTACTTAACTTTATATAATTTAAAAAATAAAAATCAAAAATTTCTTTTTGTAAACGATCAATAAAAGTAAATTATCACTTAGTTTAAAAGCGCTTTGCGAATATTAAACATTTGATTACAGAAGATTATTTACGAATTTAATTGTTTTAGCGTGTCTAAATGTTTTAGACATACATGGAAACATACCTAAATATAAACGTTCACAAAACGTCTAAAAAAGAATAGAGTGCAATTGCACTCTCTTCCTGACCAAGCCTGATTATGTAAAATATATGTAATTAAAACATTCAGTGATTAACTAAAATAAATTTTACTTTATAATTTTTAGCAGCTAAGTATCCTGCTCAAGCTCCAGGAAGCATGTCAATGAATGCGTATAGCAGTCCGTCAGTAGTCCAAACTGGATATAGTCAAACAGGAAGTGCTTCAACAATTGCGAGTGGCTATGCCCCCACAGCTTCAGGTGCACTTAGTGGCGTACCTACTGCTTCAACATTTCCAGGTGGTGTGCAGAGCTCTGTTGTTCCCTGTGCTGTACCTGTAGTTTCTACTCCTGTACCAAATCCTGCTGCTCAACAATATATTCAGTATTATCAGGTAAAATAAAGCCTCAATGATCCTACGCAATTTAATATTTTTCTCATTTGTAGACTTTTATATATCAACAGAAATTTTTAATGTAATAATTTTTAATGTATGTTTTAAGTGCGTCACAGTTTAATCAGTAATCAAGTTTTTTTTTGTTATAGCAATGGTATGCGTCACAAATGGTATGAGATTTTTTATAGATTAATATTTATAATACTTTTAATTGTATTTTTTATAAATAAATTTTTTGTTTTTTGGTAACAAAAATTTGTTTAGGCAACAAACACACCTGAGTATGCATCCTTAATGGGTCAAGTATCATCTTTTGCTAACCAATATTTTAGTCAAGGTTATGGTCAAGCAGCAGCTTTAACACAAGGTTATGGTCAATCTGCAACTCCAACACAAGGTTATGGTCAACCTGCAACTGTAGCCCAAAGCTATAGTCAATCAACAACTTTAACACAGAGTCAAACTGTTGTAACCCAGGTTTCCTTCATTAAAACTATGATACAATTTTATTACAATTTTACATTGTTTATGCATTTTAAATTCATACATTTTATACTATTTATTGTAGGCAGTGAATCCAACTCTTGGATCAACTGTACAAACCTCTACTTTAAATAGTGTTTATGGGTCAGTCCAATCAACACAACCTTCTACAAATGCTGTTAATACAACATCGGCTGTTCAGGCTCAATCTTCTGTACAGCAGCAACTGCCTGCTCAAGGATATGGCATGCAATGGCAACAACAAATGCAATCATATCAGAGTAGCTTAGATTTATCTTGTTTTTAAAAACATTTTTTAGCAACTATTAAATTCTCAATAATCACAATTTTTTTTAGCTAATCAATTACCAGCTGCACCTGCTGCTAAATCTGTATATACTCCAGCAGTTCCACAATCATCACAAGCAGTTCCACCACCACAGCAAGCTGCTCAAGTATTTTTTTCACAGTTTAAAAAAAAATATGTATGTTTTCAGGGTTGCCACAACTTTCTTTATAATTTAATAATAATTCTTACACATTTTTTGCTAATTTTTTTTCAGATTATGAAATTGCTTATTACCTATGATTATTTATAAATTATTGAAGATTATTTATAAATTTGCACTTAAAAAAACAAAAGCCAATAGTTATATTTAGATATTTAATTTTTAGTCTACTTTTCCTCATATTTAAGAAAGTTTTAAATATACCCTCTAAACTTATTGTGTTAAGATTAAAGTGGCAACCCTGTTATTCTTATCTTTATTTATTATTATTTTTTTGCATTTCCTATTTTTTATATTTGTTTATTGTTTTATTTTTTCCCTAAAAACATCAATATCATACAATCATTATCTTTTAGCTACCATTTTCAACACATTCTTTTTTTTTTTTTTTCAAATTTATAGTATGACAGAACTTTTTTATGGTGACATACAAACCCATGTAATGCATCTCATTTAACCTAATCTTATGACTTATCCATAACCAATTTTATGATTTGTTTCATTTATTCAACTCAACTTTTTGATGCTTAATTAAGTATTTGAAAATATAAGAAATTTTTTATTTATCCTTACTCAATTTTAAAATTTGACTTGTTTATCTCAATTCAATCTTATATTTGAATTTGTAACATTTGTCCAATACAAATCTAATTTTTAATCCAATCAAAAAATTTATAATAATGACTCCAAAATAAATTTAAAGTTTGAGTAAGTTAATTAAGATTTCTAAATTTCTGCCAACAAAATTAAAATCTTAACTTTACCTAAATCAAATAAATTTTTTGTTGGGAAATGTTGGTTTTTCTAATTCAAAAATCAAAGATATATTTGGCATAAATATGAACATTCATTGTTTGAATGTTATTCTAAGACTAAAAATATATTGGACACAATGTTTTAACATATTACCAACGCTAAAAAATTTTGTATGAGAAAAAACAAACATTAATTAAATACTTTAAAACAACGTTGCAATTAATCCATCATTTTATTTTAAAAGCTTTAAGTAAAACTAAATAAAATTATAGCACTGATACAATTTTCTTAAATGTCTGATTTTTATATCATACTAAATGACTTTATTTTTATTTACATTCTGTAAATAAACTATAAAAAAAGATATAAAATTTTTATATCATACTAAATGACTTTATTTGCATTCTGTAAAATAACTAGTTATTTGAGTTCACTAAAATTGTAATTTATAATGCAAAATAGTAAAAAAAAAAAGATACAAAATTTTTTGTTTATGAAAAAACAAGTTTAATAGGTTGGATTTTTTGATACACATAATATTTAATGAAGTACAGTTTACATTACATAGTTTATTTTATTTTTTGTCAAAAGCGATTAAAATAGTGTTTACTTTTAAATAAATTGTACTATTAAACTTTTACAAAATGTAAGTTACTTTTCTAAATCATAGGAGATTTTGATAGGAGAATATAATTCCATGTATCCATTCTATGTGAAGCTAGCAGATGTTTTTATTTATAAGTATGTTTCAATATTAACGAGTTAAGTTTTATTTAATGTTCGCATTTTTCTACAACACATAAGATTTATGAACATACTAAAATATTATGGAGATATTTTGGTTATTAAAATAATTTAATACAAGTTAAGCACCTAGCTTTTTATGAAAAGGTTTTCATGCCCAAGATGTTAATATTATATATCTAAAATAATTATTTTTACCTCCATAACTTAACATTGTGGGGTTGCATAAACACTTATATCATAAAAATTGCATAATTATGTTATGATATTATGCAGCTAGCATGTTATTATTGAGAACACAATATTATGGTTACACACATAAGAATATTATGAAGAAATATATTATCAGGCTTTGTTGTTTATATTTGCAGACATACTATTTGTTAGGACTATATATAGTTATTAAATTTTATAGTTAGGGGTGTTTCAGAATTAAGGGGTGTTTATCAAAAGCTAATCTAATGTATCAATAGTGTGGAGCTAAAATACATAGTTTATTATCTCTGTAATAAAACAATTATAATTGTTTTATTTAACTAATAATTTATAAGTATAATAAAATGTAAGCAATAATAGTTATTTAATGTTATTAAAGATACTTAGAAATATAAGAGCCACAACCTAGATGCTTTAATTTAAGATTGAAAGTTAATAAGTTTATTTGTTAACATACAGGTCTACAATAATGGATTTATATATATAAACATGTGTGTGTTTTATACATTTATGACTACAGCTATAGAATTTGCCTTAGTCAAAATTTATATAAATGCTTCAAAAAAAAAAAAGTAGAAAAAAACCTCTACAAATAAGTTGATTTAAATTGTATACTTTATTTTTAAAGAATTTTTTATTTATAAAAGCAGTGTTGCAATATTTCATGGTTTGTAAAATATGATGGGGGTTTGTAAAAATAGTTTTTCATAATATATATCAATTAACATAAATTGAAAATATTCCTCAATATAAAAATTTATAAAGTATTAGTTAAGCTGTTTAATCTATTTAATTTAACTCTGTCTATGATTATGGTTGAGTATACCATAAAACACAATTTTACGTGAAATTTTACCATATTTTAATGCAAAAATTAAAACACAATATTTTGTATATATTTGCAAATGCATTTTTATTTTTTTTATTTTTGCAAGATATCCAAAATTTGTTCCAATAAAAAAAAATATCTTCAAGCATTGTATAAATTTGAAAAATTAAAATACATTATTTCATATAAATCTATATATTAACATAATGCAAATCAACGAAATTCCTATAGTCTAAAAATTTATCTTGTTAATTATAAAAAGTCATTATTTTAATGTTATGAATAATATAATATAGGAAAATTATGCGATAAAAAAAAAAGATAAAGCAAGTATATTGCAGTATGTATTTGATATATATAATATTGTATAATGTATAAGTATACAAGAATTATGTGTAATTAATCGTGAAAAGTTACATCTAATCAGTTATATATAGGTCAATTATTTATGACTAAGCGTATATTGCAAATATTGAGTATGGTTAAGTAAACATGAGGAAACGACATCTGATTCACGACTTAAAAATTGTGTTACTACCATACCATATGTAGCCCATAAGCATAAAAAATATTATGATTATGGCAAATATTTATAGAAGTAAATTATATAAGATTAAGCTTATATATAAAAATTATACAGGTTATGCACATACAAAATTATTATTTGGAGGGGAACCATTTATTATTAACTGAGTATTTAAATATTTGATTTGTTCAGATATAGTCAAATTTTTTTTGCATAATTGTTAGAAAAATAGGTTTGATTATTAGGTTTGAGAAAAATTATGTATGAATAATCACGTGTTACTAGAATTACTAATTATTTGAGTACCAAAAATTATGTTTAATCAGTTGTTTAATAATTTACTATTGATTATGTTTGATTAATTGACTATATGAAAATATTATCTGATTAATTACCATGACCATTGTCTGATATGACAAACTGTAAATTATGTCTAATTAAGAAGATAAAGGGAATTTAAAAATGAATTTTGTTTTTGTTTTTAGTATATGCACGTTTGCGAGATAAATATTCCTAAATTATTTATGCCAATATTTTGATTTTTGCGATCAGAAAGTTTCTATCTTAAAAGAAACATTTAGTTGGACTTTTATAACAAAATTTATTGATTTTGTGTAAATTCTAGGCTAAGGGGATAATTTAATATTTAATCAATATTCTCGAGTAAGATATTATAATTATTAATGGAGTTCGAGAGTTATGTGCAAATGAGGATAAGCATTCTAAATCTGAAGTTTTTTAAAGAAATTTTTTAAACTCTATAAAATTTTCCATTTCTATTGTTATTGGTAATTATTTTTACCTGAGTGTTAATTTTATGTTTCAAAACTAAGCAAGAAAAATTTCCCTCAAATTATAAATATTTTTTTTTGATTTGAACTATCTTAGTGAAGCTAAAATCTAAATTTGAAATTCTATTTTATTTGTTATATTTGGATTTTAGAATTAAGGATATAAGTAAGAAATTCAATTCTATTTTTCTGTGAGCCACTTTTTTACTAAATTAAAGCTAATGTACTAAGATGTATTTGATACAAAATTTATAAATATTTGAAATTAATTACGTACTTGAAATTAATTTGCGACTAAATTGAAATTGTTTAATCAATTTAAAATCCATTTAATTTAAATCCATTCATTATTTTTAAAACTCAATAAATTTTCAGGCCCTTTTTTTCATAAACTTTATTCTTCATATACTTTAGTCCATTCTTTTTTTTTAAACCATTCTAAATAATAAAGTCATAATTTATTTTTTCCAACTCATTTTGTGTTGTCTTTATTAAACCCGCATTTGTGTTTCATCAAATAAACAAATTTACTCCATAGAATTCAGCCGCAGCGGTCTATTATCAAGAGAGTCAAGGTTATTCCCAACAGAACAAAAGACCTCGTTATTAAAAACTGGTTTGCTTAAAAAGAAAAAGCACTTTAAGCTTGAGCATTGATTTAAACTAATGATGTTGTATACATATTTGTTTTAAGCACGGAAATATTTTATATTGTGTTTATTTTCTGACTTTTTATGATTGTTTGCCTTTTTTTTAGCATTACCGCTGTCATCAAATAAATATAATTTGTTAAATTATTATTATTTGTTATTTGTTACTTGTTATTATTTTGAAATTTTTTTCCTAATATCTAATTTTGCAAAATTGAAACGTTTTGCAAATTATTATTTTAGGATTTTATTAAGTAATATAAAAGAGCTTCAATTTTTTAATAATTTTACTATCTGCTATCTAACTATCTTACTATCTGATTTGATTATTTTGGAGTTTTATGTATGACTCTTGCCTTTAGCTTTTTTTTAACAGTGACAAAAACACAAAGGATTGTATAAGTGTGTTAAATATATCTCTTTGCAAAAAAAATCATTTTATGTCTATAAAATCAATTTAAAAAATATTTATAAATTCCCTTGGTTTACATTTTTTTTTTTTTTTTAACTATTATAAAGTATCTTAAAAATGATAATGTTTGATGGATTTTTTTAATTTTTAAATCTAATGATATAAAAAACAAAATTTTGATAAAAACGGTTAAATCTCAGTATGTAACTACTATACTAAATGTTGCATTCTTGAAATTTTTTTTTAAATCTAAAGTTAATAAAAATAAAATTCAATTTGATAAACGTGCGAATAAAAATTCGATGTATATTTTGTTCTCAGCTATTTGTATTCTATTCCAAAATTCCTGTAAGGATTAGTTATTTGGAAAAAATGTTTTTTAAAATTTATGTTTTATATAATTTATTTAAAATAATGAAATAGATTTTTTTTACTCAAATGGCCCGGGCAGGCATTTTCAAGTTATTTTTGCATTCTTTTATTCTGTTTTATATAATTTAGCCTCCTTACTTAAAAAAATGTCGTCGGACCTGAAATATTGACTGAATATGACCTTTCCGCTCATGAAAATAAGTAAATCGCCGATGGTTATAAGATTTTACCTTAGGTTCGTTGGCACCAAGGTAGTTACTTTTGTCATTATAAACTTAGAATAGGAGGTAAATTGGGTTAAAACTAACGTGTTAGTGTTATGGTCAATGTCACCTTATTCGCATCATTAAAAGACTCTTAAAAATGTTTACCAAAATGATCACGTGCGATGTTCTTGGAAAACTTTATGCATCAGAAATAAGATGACGCGAGGGTAACAATGACATTAAGATAAAGCAGTTAAGTTAGATAAAATGTTTTTCCCAACACCCGTTGACAATTAAATTATTTTAACATACTATAGCCAGATAATAAGCAAATGTAACTTTTGATCCGCATAATTATAAATAACAACACAATTCGGCGAGCATAAATTAAACTGTTTTTTTGTTGTTGTTAAAAAACCTTAGAAGATAAGTAAAACATTAAATCATTACATCTTACATGTGTTTTTATAATGTTGTTTCCAAATGCTAAGCATGCAAGATTTTTTTGTTACATTTTTTTTTTTTTTTAAACGCATATTTCAGTTTAGGGTAATTTGGTAAGGGGAAGATTGACCGGATACTTGAGTTGGCGGAATGTTCTACATCTGATGAATCTTTATCAATTAAATGAATTTAAATCAAACCTTAAATAGAAGGAGTTAATCTAAATAAAAAGTGTGCCGATACATCAAATGTAAACAGATTTTAAAACTGACACTTGTAGAAAGTTAAAATCCACATCTAATAATGTCGCGTAATACTGGTAAGAACTAAACATCAGAATTATCTTGTTTCAGAAATTAAACATCAAAAAGTTTTTTTATCGTAAATTAACTTTTTTAAATCTTCAAGCAGATATCAGAACCAAATCTAATTGATATCCTTTAAATATAATATTTCATTGCAATTTTTTAATGTTGCTAATTTTTAAAATGAAAATGTAAGTTGGTGCTATATTTAAGATGTTTTGTTTGTCAAAACTACATTAATTCCATCTTTCAGAATGTAAATTAAAATTTACTACATAATATACTAATCCTAATGTTAGTACCCCTTATAGAGAGAAACATTGACAGTTGGACGCCAATAACAAAATCAAGTATTTATCAATAAATAAATTTTGTATCAGATGTGTCCAGGGCCGAAGACGCTGAATGGGGGCCTAGGGCACGTGCACCACCCCTAAACACTTTTTTTGGAGAACTTTTTTTTTTAAATATATTATTATGGAGGAGCTTTTTTTAAGAAATTAAAGATTGTTTTTCCTTCGAAATCCGTGTCGTCGGCCTTGTGTCAATTGTTACACCGCTTTAACTTATTTACAACAATTGTTATGAAAACGATTTACAAATCTATTTATATTCTGAAAAACTGCTTGACAAAATGTCGTTTTTTTGTATCATAGATTGTTTAACAATCATGTGGTAATCATAGCATAAAGTTTATTTTAATTTAAAAAAATTCAATTTTATTTAACTCTAGTACATCAAACTTTGTAGTTAAGGTTGCAGAAACCGTATGTATCTTTGTAACCATGTTATCAAGAATCACTTTACGCAAGTTAGCGTTTACGTAAAGTTAGGTTAGCGTATAAACTGTGGTGAACTTTACGTCCAAATTGTCTGGTGTTATTTTTTTGTAAAACGTGTTTACCTAAAAATGCTAATCTTTAGTATTTCAATCATATATGAATCAGTGTTTTTTAAAAGGGCAGATTTGCTCATAACTTCCTAAGCAAATCCGCCCTTTTAAAAGCTGATTCATATAAGGTTGAATTTTGGTAAGACTTATTTTATAATATTTGACCAGCTAAAGAACAGAAAAGTTTAATAATCTAAACTTTAAAGGGAAAATTTAATATAAGGGAGCTATTTAAAGTTATTTAGCAAAATACCAATGGGTTAAGTATCTCTCCTTTTTTTAAATATTTAAACAATGTATATTGCGTTTCTTTAAAGAAGAATAGCTCAAGAAACATTCTCACCAAATGTAAATTTAATTTGTTTTGAAAATGCCAAGATGTTCAATTTTGTTTAAAATGAAAGAGAATGTCAGAGGGGGAAGGGGTTCAGCTTTTTAGCTTGGACTTGAGATTACTTGGGCTTGTAATTCTATTGTTTTATTTTTAAATAATTGTTATTAACAATTATTTAAAAATAACCTTTTTATTCGGTTATTATTCATTACTATTCAATTGTTCGCTTAAGGTGAGTTTCCACTCATCCGTTTTTTCATTGGAACAGAAAAAGAAAGGGAAACATCACGTGGGCATGTAGATTATAATTTTTAATTTGTCCGATGTAAAACTACGCATGCTCAGGTTATTATTTTTCCTATCCCGTTCGCATATTTTGAAACCCTATACAGGCTCAGAATAGGCAGAAAAATGAGCAATCTGATTCGCTGGTTTTGAAAGAGAGGCAAGTGCGATTTTGTTGAAAAATATAATGAAAATCAAAACAAACAGATTTTTGAAATAAATTTCAAAGTTATGATATACTAAGTTTATCAATACAAGTCATGTGTTACTATTAACACAGGAAATTCATTTTTTTTTAATACTCTTCAGAGTATTTAAAATGTATCAAAATCTATTTGTACAAGAGAATTTTCACTCGTAAAAATTTCAATAAAGTTTATCTTGGTGATGAAGATTTTATCTATTGTTAATTTTAAGAAACGAAAAAAAAATGTGTTGAAGTAAATTTGAAAAAATCTACAAATGTGTTTCTCCTAAAATATGCTCTTGGCCTTAAAGCATTCTCAAATACATAGTTTATATAAGTATGTTGTACGAGACTAATAGTGAAGCACTTTTGCATACAAAGTTTATATGCAGTTTTATGTGACTACTGAAGTAAAGTTTTATGTGACTACTGGTGAAGAACTTTATTTATAAACTGATTTACATGTTTATTATAAAGAGTTGAAAATTAGAGTTTTTTAAAATAGAAAATTTTTACTAATTGCAAAACTAGCTTACATGTTCCATGTCAATATATGAGCTCTGAGGAGATTTTGTTTTCATGCTTTGTTTCAACCTTAGTTTGGAGGAGGCTGATATATTTTTTTATTACGTAACTTTAATAAAACATCGAGTTAAACCATTAAAAACTTTTTTTAAATTTATAAAAATTTTGGCAGGCTGCATTAAGTTATGAAATATTTGAAAATTTAACAAAATAAGTGATATTTATGTTTGTCTACAGAACAGTAATTTTTGTACAGTTTCATATAAACACTGACATTAAAAGCAAGAAAAAGTATTGAAGTCAAATAAGTTAACCAAATAAAAGTGGATTATGGCATAAATAAAAGTAGATTATGGCAAATGATTGTGGCATTTTTGTATTGCAGTAATTGAAAGAAAAAAAGATTTAAAAAACTAAACTAAGTGGTTAAAATCAATCGTTTTAATGAAAAAGAGTAATAAAAAAAAGAAAAGAGAATTATCAAAAAAAAAGCTATTATAAAATGTGTTTTGTATGTATAAACTCTTGAAATATTTCACTTGAATTTGCATGTGTGCAATTTTGCAAGATTTCTAAATGTGTTTCTCATCAAATATAATGTCCGTGTTTTATAAAGCATACTCAATACAAAGTTTATATGCAATTGCACCAGACTTCTGGTAAAGTACTTGTAATATGAAAAGTATAAATTTTAAGCTGATGTAGAGGTTGTTCTAAGCTCATTACTGCATCTTTATACCAACTTGTTAATTATAAACAGTTTAACATTTAAAATTTTGGAAAAAGAAAATTTTTACAGATGTTTTGCCAAACTAGCTTACATGTTCCATATAAATCTATGAACCCTGAAGAAGTTACTGTTCAACCTAAATTTTGAGAAGGCTGATAAGGCGTACATCAATATTTTTCTTTATATATATTATATAGGATGAAAATTGGATATTAATCTAATGGAAATAATTTGAATAATAAATTGGATAAAAATCTAGTGGAAAATTTAACAAAAAAAGTGATATTTGTTTTTTCACTGAACATTAAAACTGTACTGAGTATTAAAGTCAAAAAATTTAACCAAATAAAGGTGAATTATGGCAATTTTTGTAATAAAAATAACTTCATCAAAATTAGCTTTTACATTTGAAGTAGCAAGTTTTAAAAAAAAGATATTAATATTACATCAAAATAAAACATAACGCATCTCTGTTTTTATATTAATAAACAAGAGATATTAACAGAAATTTAAAAAAAGAACACTTGTTTTTATTGGTTATATTAAAAATTACATAATAAAACTATGAATAAAAATTGTAAATATGAAGTACATTTTATTTAAGATTTTTTTTCTAATTTTTTTAGAGCAGACATATTTTCTTTTTTTTCTGGAATATATAATGTAAAATAAATTATTAGCATTATAAATTTATAAAATTTATCAAAGTTTGCTGCTTTATTTAATATTATTTACCATCAGTTGCTATTAAAGGATACACATTTTATATTAATTATAGAATACAATAACAAGTATTTTGTTCAGGTTAAAAGCTATTTACCAACAAACATGTATTGAGTTTTGAAATTGAAATAAACAACAACATGAACTTGCATGTTGGCAATCTTTCTTGTTTCCGCCTTTTTACACTTAGTTTTTCATAAAGGTGTGTTAAGTTGAGATTTATTGCTTTTGGTAATCAGTTTACTATATCAAAACACACTTGTGTACATCAGGTTATAGATTTTTTCTAATAGCTTATTATGCTGCAATGCTTTGTGATCTTTTATTACTATACATTACCAAAGGATATCTAAATTCGCTCTTGCTTACAATTGCTTTTAATTTAAGAGTGTTGCAAATCATCTGGGCTAGCTATAACAACCAATAAGCAATATTCTCAAACTTTTTTAGTGTTGTATATAATTTATATATGGGAGTAATAAGTGTAAAGTTCTAAAAAGAAATTAGGTTATTTTTTCAAAATACTTTTTTTGCTAAATGATTGGATAAATGGGAACTTAATTTGAAAAAAAATTATACCAAGTTAATAATAGTCTATTGATATTAGTAGGTAAATTTTAAAACTGTTTTAAAAAATCTATCGTATGAGAATCACAGCATAGTCAAGTTTCACCATCTGGTTTATAGTTTGTTACAATGGTTGTCTTTTTTATATCTTAGAATTATAAAAACAATTAGAAAAACAAACTAATTTTTTCAAATCTTTATTTTTAAGAAAAAATTCTGAAAAACACGGATGTTTGAGTTGTGAGGGTTTGTATAAGTATTTGTACTATATTTCACAAAATTGGATAGAAAAATCATAACTTTTTTTTGCTATTATTATTTGGTTTTATATGAAGTTACTCAAATTCACTTTTATTATTTAATACGTTTTTTGACATTTGTTTTGATTAAACATACGCGCAATAGCCTCTCTTTCAAAATCAGCGAATCAGATTGCGCGAATTTCTGCCTATTCTGAGTCTGTATAGGGTTTCAAAATATGCATCCCGTTCCCGTAGAAAAACATATGAATGGAAACCCACCTTTATATAATTCACAATACTCGTCTGTTGTTTCTTTATATTTGCAAAAAAAAAAAAGCAAGTTTTTTTTTTTTTAATTTTCATGTTTTAAAACTTGAACTGATTTCTTTTAAAATTAGACGTTGCTTAGCAGCTTTAAAATTTGCAAATTTTAAACTATTTTTATCATTAATATTCGTTTCATTACATCAAAATATTTATTGGCTACTTGACAATAACAATTATTTCATGGTAAACGGAGTTAAAATTTTAGTTGTTCGTTGTAAAAAATTCACAAGGCCGTCAAGGCGCTGGTAATCGCATATTTTATTTTTTCTCTGGTTTCCAAACTATTTTTATATTTTAGTAATAATAGCCTTTTTAAAACTTTAACGATATATGGAGATCTACCAATACCATGTATAATGAATCGGAAAATGCTAAACTTAATTGCTGGTTTTGAGTCAATTTGTCATTACTTCAAACCTTTTTAACCGGTGTTTTTTAAAAGGACGGATTTGCTTAAAACGTTTTGAGCAAATCCGCTTTTTTAAAAACACTGATTAATATAAATTAAAGCAACATTTGTTAAGTTATAAACTAAAGCAATGCATTGGTGATATATATTTTTTATTTTGATAGTAAATTATTATTTTGATAGTGTGTTACTTTAAAATATCTTATATAGAACCATTTCGTATGAATTGTTTAATCCTCTAGTAATCTAGCAGATGAGAGTCAAGTTATTTTTCTTCGAATTGAGATTTCAAATTATTTTTTTTTAAGTAGATTTTGTTTTTTAAGTATTTTCTCTTATCCTGTTAAAAAAATAGTAAAAATGAATGAATTATAATAACAAGGGGACAGGCTTAAAGCAATAAAAGTTCATCATTGATAAAAAAAGGTTGGTAATAATTAGAAGTAGTGGAGATTTCAAATCAGTTTTGGGCTGTTTTTTTCTAAAGCTGTTTGGAAAGGATGTAAAGAATAAGGGTAGAAAGTAATGATTTTTAATTTTATTTTTTAACTATTCATAATTTACAAAAAAAAAAAAAATTTAAGGCGTGTTCTTTAATAAAATTTACTGAAGCAAGTCCGTATACCAAATTTCTTTTTGTAAATAATTTTGTTTATGCTTAAATAATACTGAATGCTTTGCATAATCTTGCAGTGATTGGAGCCTGGGAACAACAAAAACCTTAAAAATTTTAAGCTCGAAATATAAGCAATTTTAGGCTAAAAATTCAAAGTGTGTCTATTTCAGTGTTGCGAAGGTAAAATTTTCCGGAAAATTTTGAAAATTTACCGCCTGTTAAATTTCGAAATTTTTTTTTACTTATTTTTATTATTCTTAAAAAAAAATTTTTTTTAAGGAAAATTTACCCTCTTCGAATCAAATTTTACCGGAAAATTTACATCACTAGTTTATTTACAAAAAAATACTTATGTACTTAATAGAAAAACATACACGGCCATAACAATGTTTCTAAGACTTAGCTCTCCTCCGTTATTTTTCAAAACGCCGCAACTAATCAGGATTCTTTTTTTCAAGTAAACGGAACCGAAAGAACCCTTTTAATCAATCGTTATTGGAATGTTATTGCAATTTTGGTTGTCGTAATTAAGGCCAAAAAAGTCCCTATTGTTTCAGGATTCATTCGACCCGAATTTCCGGTAGACAACAAAAAAAACTTGCAGGAACATTTGTCAAAAGGGTTCTCTCGGTTTGTTTTTATACATAAAAATGAATCCTTAATTAGCTTAAAGGAATTTCTAATACAAATTCTATTTTTGTTTACAAATGAGGATTTATTGCTATCCCATGCCATAAAAGCTAAGCAGTTGCCTTACGACTTACAAAGCAAAGCTTCGTAATAATCTCAAGGAATTAAATTCAAAGTTTTCTGTTGTAAACAAAGATATTCTTTCTTCGAGAAAGTCTGAAATAGAAGCTTTTATTTCTATGCCAAAAGAAAATAAAGACTATTGTTTTAAAGTAGGAGTTTAAACACGTTTTTTTTTCAATATTTTATTTTGTTAATAAAACAATTTATCTTGACAAATAATCTTTAGTTAAGTATGGTGTTTTTAGTTATATTTAGTTTATATATGTTATGACTTTACAGGTCAATAGAAAATGGTAACTGTCTTGACAACTCTGCTGCTTTATTGATAAATTTATCAGATAAAACACATAAAGTTCTTCGACTATTAACTTCTGTTGAGTTGTTTGAGAAAGCCTTTTATTTAAGATACCTAATAATCTTAAACCAAATGGAATCTAAAAGATTTTCTTCACCCTCTAGTGTTTTCATGACATGTGTTCCATTTGAGTTTTCTGATCCTTTTACATAATTAAATTATATAAATGTTTCTGAAATTATAAAAAAAGAAGCCTATAACAATTGCAGAAACAATAAATTTTCTTCTTTTCTTTGTTTAATTGCATTATCTACAGTGTTAGATAAACAAATTAGTTCTATTTATCCTGAATTTGGACTTAAAAAATATAAAAGTTATTTAATATAAGTATACACGTAGTGATCATAAAACACATAAAGAAATTCTGAATATTTTATGGTGTAACACAGATTCTATTTCCAAGGATAAAGATATGTGGTCACCAAATCATTTTGTCCCTATTGTGAAAAGAGAAGTTTTATGCTCAAAGAAATTTGTCAAAAGTGGTTTAAAAAGAGGATCTTGTTCAGTGTTCTATTGCATTTTTCTGTTACCACTAATGTTCTTTATTTATCTTGTCAACCTCCTAAAAATCTATTTTCAAAAATAAAATCATTAGTTCAATCTCACATAAAGTTTTGCATAGATAATAAAACTAAAATTATAAATGTATATATTGATATTACTCCTAATCCAATCTTACTTGTTGTATTCATTGTACATCAGATCAGTCTTCAAGCCTTCCTTTTTATGATGTTTCTACTTACTATGAGTGCGGTAGACATCTATCTGCTGGCAAAGATGATTCAATGTTATTACATCTAGTTAATGAAATATTTATTCCTAACCTATCTTTTGTTTACTCTAAAAAATACCTTAATAATCAGCTTTATTTGAAAACCTTTTACAATATGGTGTAATGCAACTCGTGCTTATATGGATCACAATAATAATTGTTGACTTCACCAAATGTCAATGCATTGTCTTAACATGCTGCAATCTAGATCTAATTCTTAAAAAAAATTTGATTCAAGTTGATCGATTTTTTTTATCGAGAACCTTATAAAAAAACTTATTATAAGTAATCGAAATAAATTAGTTCCAATTATAAAGACAATTATTTTTCTTGGCCGCAATGATGTTGCTTTTCCAGGTCATTGTATGACAGTAAGCATCATCCAGAGATTGGAGAAACATTTAAAGACAACATTGGTATAAGTAACTTTGTAGAGCTTTTAAATTTTCGTATTGAGGGTGAAATAGTAGATATCTAAATATTAAATCTTATGACAAATTTTTTTTTTATTGTAAGTTGAGTTTTAACACAACAAATAATGGACTGTTTCTAGATTAAATTCATCAATTTGAAGGCAATTTTTGTTCACTGCGCATGCCATAAACTTAATTTAGTTGTTAGTAAATCATGCAATGTTCATAGTGTTAGAAATGTTTCTGATCAAATCAAAGATATATCATTTTTTTAATTTATCACCATTTTTTTAACTTATCACAGCTGTCTCAATAAATTCATTTTTTCTGGTCAAGCAAAATTAATTGATACATGTTACTAGCAATTATTTGATACAAACTAGATGGGTTCAGAAACTTAGAGATCTGGATGTTTTTTTTTGATTACTACATATCTGTTTTTCAATCAATGGAAGAAATGGCATACAATGAAGGTAAGAGTATTACATTGATATTTCTTCAAAAGCTTCATGTTTTTTAAATGTTATGACAAATTTTTCTTTTATTCTAAGTTTAGTTTTAACACAACAAATAATGGACTATTTCTATGTCATCACTGCTATTCTCCAAACTAAAGCGTTTGATATATCACAACAGTGTAATAAAATAAATTGTTTTAAAACTCAAATTTTGGATTTAAAAAAAAAAATTGATGTCTATCATAACGAATGGTATTTAATTGCTCTTGATCTAGCTAAGACTCTTGATGTTAAACCATGGCTCTGGGGCAGTCAAATTTATAGAGATAATTATCCTTCTGACACAGTTTCAGATTATTTCAAATATTTCATCACATCTCCCGGTCTTGATCATTTAGTTAATGAATTAGAAGATGGGTTTGATGAAGGTGAGATGGTTTACAAAGGTTTATCTGGTATTCCTGCAATTATTGTAAAAAAAATAAAGAAAATTGTTTTTGGAAGTTAGATTTTATGGAATTTTTGCATTTTTATATATCCGATATGCAACCCTCAGAATAAGGGTCGGCATTTGGCAATCCCGACCTAACTGCCAACCTGAAAGTGTTTGAGGTTGGCAAAAAATTGCCAACCTTGTTTTCTATGTTTTATGGTAAGACCTTTCAAATAGTTTTTGCCGACCTGATGCCGACCTCTAAAAGATTGAGGTTGTCATTTTTCCTAATTCTGAAGGTTGCGATATGCCTCATCCTACATCAGTTCATGCTGAATTAGATTTGTGGGAAACATTTTGGAACAATCAATTTGTGATCCACTATTACAAAGACTTTGAAGTCTATTGATATGAGGGGTTTCCCAAAACATTAGGGAATGTTTTTTAATAGTGGGAACAATTCTAATTACTACATGTGAATGCGAGAGCAGCATTTCTGTTATATGCAGACTGAAAACTAAAACCGCATGACAGAGTCATGTTTAATTCTTTAGCTATTAGTTCTATTCATCAAGAAATCATTCCTGAGGTTGAAAGAGTTTTAAATATTTTTTCTGTTTTAGGGGAATGACACTTAGAGTTGATTTTTACCTAATAATAATTTATTAATTTCTTATTTGTTTATTGACTATATTTGTGTATTTTATTTTATATTCAAGTTTATCTTATATTTAGTGAAAATTAGAAAAATCAACGTAAAAATTAAAAAAAAAAAAACTATCAAGTAAAAATTGGCATAACTGCCTATCAAGAAAAGGAAAGAATTTAGAAACGGAGGGCTAACCTAAAGCAACAATACAAATACTTTACGCGAACTGCCTATCAAGAAAAGGAAAGAATTCAGGAATGGAGGGCTAACCTTAGGCCACATGACAGTTTACAGATGGAGTGCAAAGTCCTATGGCTTACCTTCTCGTTGGTGCACTTCGTTAAATAAGTTAGACAAGTAAAGAATGCTTAATTTATGAACAGAATATCCAAGGCAACATTTTATTAGTTTTGTTTTATATGGGTAGTTAAGAATAATGCCAAGTAAGTAATAATAAAGTACTGATGCCGCTTTGATGACAAATTGCCAAAATATAGTCAGCGATATTTTTTGCAACCTTATTCCCTCCCCCTCCCCTTGCTGGCCCGGGGGGAAGGGTTTACAAAAAATATCACCAACTATATTTTGGCTACTCGAAAAAAAACAAGCAACACCCACCAAAAATCCTGCATCTGCCCCTGATATAAATATGTTATGTACTACTTTGATATATATTTTATATATATCTTGTATAATATAATTGCTACAGAAACGTTTAACATCGTTTCATTAGTTACTAGGCTTTGAAAGAGCATGTTCTCAAAATGCACGCGGTCATTGGAGAAAGATCTCTTAAGCCAGTTAACTTTTTACCTTTTGGAATTTAATTATTATTTATTAGTTTAGAAATATTACATAAAGAATCATATTAAGATAAATAATCATCGTTAAGATCATATTATAATTGAAGTAAGTATAGAAAATAGTTATATATAACATTTTTATTAGATATAAAGTAGAAAGGATCACTCTACTTTATATCTAATAAAACTATTAATTTTTTAAATCGTTTACATTTTGTTTGTTTTAGTTTTTCTCTTAGCTTTATTATTTTATTAGCAGTTTTTATTATTTTATTTTTTAGAAGGAAAATAGGGGCATGGAGCTTAATTATTTTTTATGCAACAAAAAAGTTATACTAATGTTATTTCCATAAAATTGGTTAATACTACTTTGTAATTTCAGTGATGCCATTGTATAATTTATTTTAAATGACAGTTTGTTATTTATAAAAGTTATTTGTGTGTGCTATTTAGAGTAGAAAAAAAATTATATAGGAAAGATCACAATCTTCAGGATTTGTTTAAGATTTTATGTTACTTCTTTCAATTAAAAGTGAAGTTTAAATGAATGATATTAGGCTAGAAGCAGATATTAGTTTAGAAAATGATATGTTAATAGGCAAGTTAGTTGTCGCAGAAATAAAAGAGATTAGGCAAGATGAAATTAATAATCAACAAAATGCTGGAAATGATGCTCGGCAAGCAGCAAATAATTTGAACCCAAACGAGGAGAGCTTGGTTAGGCGAATTGAAAATAATTGTTGCAGAAATGAAAGAGATAGACTTAGGCGAGATGAAATTAATAATTAACAAAATATTAGATATGCTGCTAGATACGAAAAAATGCATTGTATAGCAAGAAGTATTACTATTTCAGATTATAATTATAAGGAGAAATGAATTATATTTGTCAGCATTGTGGTGCTAAGAAATTTCCTGATGAAACACATTTTTTATGTTGCCGTAATGGAAAGGTAGTTTTGTCGCAACCTTTACCATTTCCACAAGATTTACTTAAAGGAAATTATGCAGATGGAAATGCCAATCTGAATTTTTTTAAATATATTTGAAATTATAATGCCTGTCTTTCTTTTGCTTCTTTTAAACCTAATGTAGTTAAACCCATGAATCATGGGCCGCCATGTTTTAGAATATGTGGTCAAGTTTTTCATTGTATAGGTAATCTTAGGCCAAATCAAGATGTTCCACTGACATATTATCAACTATACATCTTTGATCCACTTGCAGCAGTAAATTTTAGAATGCAACAATGTGGTAATGATCTTTGCTTAAATGATTTAATGTTTTAATTGCAAACTATTATTAGTGAAGAGAACCCATTTGCTCTTGCATTTAAAAATATGGCTGAAGTGGAAGATAAAGAAATTCATCGTATTTCACTAACAAACACAACTGAATTTCTTCAGTTGTGTTTGTTGGTGCACAAACACAACTGAATTTCTTCAGTTGTGTTTGTTGGTGAAGATAGTGCACCACCTGCTTCCAGGCAAGTTGTTATTTTCCCAAGAGGTCATCCTTTTAAAACTATATCAAGTATGTCTGCCAACTTAAATCCTATGGTTTATCCTCTATTTTTTCCAAGGGGTGATGCTGGTTGGCATAATCAATTGGTTCACAACCCTGAACGTGCTACATTGGTTAGAAATCATGTTAGATTATCTCAGTATTACAATTATGGACTTTCAGTTAGACAATTAACCTAAACAGAGAAGCAAGCAGTAAAGGTCTGCGTATCGGAATCGTTTTCTCGAAATGAACCGGGAAAAGCGTAATGAGACGAGCAATTTCCCGGAAAAAAATAACGAGACATAGGAAACGATTATCCCGGAATAAAGTTATAAATCGGGACATAAATTTTTTCTCGGAATTTAAAAATTGTGTCCCGGATAATTGCGAAACGTTATGAGACAGATCAATTATATTAACTAGATATCTAACTCGCGCTTTTGCAGTGAAGAAAATTTTATGACAACCAAGTTTGTTTTGCCAACCAGAAAGTACGCAATCATAAAAAAAAAGCTAAACAAAGACTTATTAATTGTCCAGTTTAAATAAAGCGGGTTTAAAAACTTTAAAAACTTGCTTCACTCTTTCTTACAGAATTTTTTTTGAAGTTAGACATCTAGTTAATATATATCATTGAGACATAGATATTAATATCTATCTGTCTCAATGATATATATTAATGCCATTATCATGCCATAACGATTCGAGACATGGCATAACGATACGAGACATTCTATTAAGATACATGACAAAACAAGATATGCCACAACGATTCGAGACAAATGAGACATTCCGAACGTGTGGATTAAGGATTAACAAGTTAAATCCTTGATTACTAATGGATAGTTGGGCAGATTTGGTTACATTTGGCTGCCAAGACAATTTGGCTGCCAAGGATTAACAAGTTAAATCCTTGATTACTAATGGATAGTTGGGCAGATTTGGTTACATTTGGCTGCCAAGATAACTTGGCAGTAACATTAAGGGCCAGACTTGGCGATGTATGGCTGGCAGAATAAATTTGCTGTTAAAAAAATGCTAATCATTCACAACAAAAACAATAGCAATCACAAAAGTTTTTCAATAACCAAAAAGTTTAAACTTATATATTATAACCCTTTTTATATTAGTGAAATTTAATGCTAAAAGCATTAAAGTGTCTTTCTTGGACCATCTGTGCACTAAAGCAGGTAAAAATTTTTGATATTTTTTGATAATACAAGAAAAACTGAGACATCAAATAATATAAGACATACCAATTTTGAATGTTATGCATATTTTAATTAAAAAAAAATAATTTTGTTTAATTAGTGAATTACTAAATTAGTATAATAAAGTTGAACTGTCGTTAAATGAATTGTCCTAACTTTTTAAGACCCGCGTAACATAGTTTCATTTTTTGGGAAATGGCAAGGCTATACCAGTACTCTGGAGAGTGGGCACGTCATTATATAACTCCTGGATTTTAATTTATTCTTTAAATTTTTAGTGAGACTTACACATCTGACGCTGTCTGAGTATAGTCAAAGTCAAATTGTCAATCAGTCTGCAAGATGCCACGAAGCAAAGGTCATATCTTGAAATTTTATGAGGAGCAAAAAACAGAGGAAACCCATGATGACCGTGGTATAGGCCAGGGCAATGGTTGGTGCAAACCACACCAATCATCATGAATGGCTCAATAAAATCATGGATCAACCCACGGCCACTGCAAACTTGGAGGAGGAAACAGATTCGTTGGCTCAAGACATGATTGAATTTCATTTTCAGCACACAGCAATTTGGGACAAGTCTGACATTGCCAAGGAATGGGATGTCTACAAGAATATGCATCCCAGGCTAAGGAAAGAGGCCCAGGAAAAGGTTCTTGGGTTTTGGAAAAAACATGAAATGACTTTACCTCTTTTGGCTGAAGCAGCATGGCATTACCTGGCAATTCCAGCAACTTCAGCCACTTCCTAGAGGGCCCTCTCTGCAGGCGGAAACATAGTTACACACAAAAGGACCAAGCTTTAGTCGGAAAATGTTGAAAAGTTGCTCTATATCCAACAGAACTATGACTTTGTTCAAATCAAGTCCTGGAAACTGACCTCAGAAGATGACAAAGATCCTGGTAGGGCATTTACAAAAAATCTAAAGAGAAATCTTAACTTTATGTTTGCCTTTAGTAAAATATTAAATTTTGCCACTTTCATTTATTGTATCTATGTTTTTTGTTTTAACTTTAAACTTTTAAATTTTTTTCAAACTGAAATTTTGCTCAGTTTAAAAAACTTTTGTAAATTTCCTTCCAGATTTGTTGTCTCAAGAGAGTGATCAAGCCAATGTTGTTAAATCTGATGAAGTGGTTGAGATTCAGCTTAATCCAAGACTGCCAAGTCAGCCGATGTCACGAGCAAGTATGGCCTCCTCTAGAATCTCTACTGCTACAACATCTCATGTACCAGGTATTACACCACAGATCACCAGTTCAAGGGGTTCTGCCCCAGCTCCTTTTGCTGGACCATTCAAAGCTCCAACTGATGCACCTTCAACGACACAAGTAAATGAACTGTTTGACAAAGTTTGTAATTAAAAACTTATTTATTGCCAATAAAATTTAGTTAATGTGCATTACAGTGCAACATTACAAATAAAATAAATGGAACACATGCAAATTTTCCTTTCAGTTCTTATTTGTCTTGTCTCGGTAAATAGTTTAATTACAATAAAGTAGCCAAAACAATTGTAATGGCCGAGCCCCCCAGCAGAATATTAAATTTCACATTAAGAATTAACTAGTATGTCTCGTTATGTCCCGTTAAAAAGATGTAAATTCTGGGAAATTGTGAAGCTTCTATTTTGTCCGAGACATCTCGTCTCGGTATCGTCCCGGATTACAACTAAAAATTGAAAATTGTCTCGATTTTTTATCGCTAATCGCGACAAAGCTTTTAGGATCGTCTGTCTCGATTTAAAAAAATAACGAGACGCAAACCCTTAGCGAGTAGTATGATGCCTTACACAAACATGTAATCAACCTTGGAAATTATCATAATATTAGACCAGGACGTGTTGTAGTTTTGCCATCAACAATGCAATGAAGTCCTAGAGCTTTATTTTATTTAATTTGTTTAAATATAGTAGTTTTAATAAAAAAATGTTTGTTCCAGGTTTTTTGCTTTTCTGGTTTCAGATTTTTAAGATCTAAGCAAGTTTTGTTTTATATTTTAGTGTAATTGGAAACTTATTTTTTAGAGAGATTGGAAATAGGTGAAGTGATTTTTAGTCACTTCAGATCACTTTATTGTTATTTTTTATTATTATTAGAAGGATTAATAATATTTAAAATTTTTAGACAGTAGAACTGGTACTGATTTTAGTAAGTTTGCTATATTTTTTTATTTTGTATTGGGTATATTCTTTATTAATTATATATTTCATGTATT
>NC_088933.1:3587500-3777500 GCF_038396675.1 Hydra vulgaris
ACAAAGGATTTGTTTATTTTGCGAGTTTTAATTGTATTATTTTCGGTGTAATATATATATCGAATTTCTTTTTCAGATGTTGTCCCTTTGTGGTAGGATTCACCATTTTGAGAATGGTGAATAAAAAGTGTTATATCATTTTAAATATTATAAATGAACTTTAAAGTTTTATACTTTTATACTATCAAGTATATATATATATATATATATATATATATATATATATATATATATATATATATATATATATATATATATATATATATATTGTTATATTCGAGGATATATATATATATATATATATATATATATATATATATATATATATCCTCGAATATAATAAACACATAGTTCACACTGATTTCGAAATCAAATAATAGTTTTATCTTATGGCTTTTACTTGAACAAATATTATCAAAACTTCGGAAAATGCAGTGATTTAGAAAGTAAAATTATTTGGTTAACAAATAACGCAGTAGCATTGTTAATGTATAGTCCTAATTTTTTTAACATTAGTGTCCTGGCATTCTTAAATACTAAAACATCCAGCAAATACATATGAAATGGTCTTTATTTTCCCACTTTATTTTTGTTGTTCCTCTATAACTAGTTGTAGCGATTATTTATAATTTATACAAAAAATTTAATTTTAAGAAATGTTCTTTAATAATCATTTATTTAAGCGAATCCAGATACAAATCTTTTTTGTATTGTGTAATGTTAGAATTATCATTTTATATTAAGTAATTTTATAATTATTTTTATTGTTATTATTATTTTAACTTTTGCTACTGTTGTAAAAATGATTATAAATGGAAAATAAACAGCTTCTTGTTGTTGTTGTGTTCACTCTAGCGAGTAAATAATTATAGAATAAACAGAAAAACTATGAAAAGTTTGAAAAAAAAGTTAAAAACAACTCAGCTAAAAGCAAAATTAAATGGAAACTTAGGGTAGGGTGGGGTAATATGAATTGTTGGGGTAATATGGATATATTCAATAAGTATGCATGGAGCAAGTTATCCACACATATTGCTAAAACATGAAAATTAACAACAGTTTACACACATAAGTGGCTTTTTTTTTTCCGCATTAGCAATGTTTATATTTGATTTACATGAATAGTTAAAATGTAAAACGTTTTAGTTTGAAAAAAATATTAAAACATTAAGTTTCAAAACTTTTGTCTGCAGATTTCAGTAATATTACTTATCCAAGAATAATGATATAAATTTATTAGTTGGACCATGATGTAACAACATGTAAAATTCAATTTATGAGTTCTCTAACCCTTATTGAAAAATAAACAAAAATCTGAAATGGGGTAAAATGGATATACAGGTAAAATGATAGTGAGATAAAATGGATATATATAAAATCCTGTTAACATTATAGAATTTTGTTACAAAGTCTTAAGCTACATTACATTTATTCATATACTTATGCTCACTTTTGCTTTTAAATATAGTATTATACATTTTTCAGTTACATATAATAGTTTTATATAATTCTACTGAACTAATAACATTAAGATCATAGTTCAAATTTGTTCTCCCTGAATGGCTAGGGTAAAACTTTAACTCCCATCTAAATATTTTATATTTTATTTTTGTATTCCTCATTTTATTTATTTTATTATCATATTTTACTTTATAATTAAATTTTATATTTTATGTAATTAAAGTTAACTTTATATAATATTTTAGATAATATAATAAGACTGAAATAAATTATCATGTCTGAAATAAAATATCAATGCAAGACTATTGGTACATACAATTACAGCAAATTAATGACTACCATACAACTTGTTAAGGAAGGGGAGTATACTATGTTTCAAAATCTTCTGGCCTAAAGGGCAAAATTTTATTAGCTCAAGATATTGTCGCAAGATTGCAAGAAAAAGAGAAGAAAAAAAAGACTGTATCAGTAAGAAAACTAAAAAGAAAACTGTATCAGTAAGAAAACTAAAAAGAAGACTGTATCAGTAAGAAAACTAAAAAGAAGACTGTATCAGTAAGAAAACTAAAAAGAAGACTGTATCAGTAAGAAAACTAAAAAGAAGACTGTATCAGTAAGAAAGCTAAAAAGAAGACCGTATCAGTAAGAAAACTAAAAAGAAGACTGTATCAGTAAGAAAAAGAAAACTTCTTGTCATAACAAATACAGTTTGACGTTTTAAATTCATGAAAAGCAATAAGTGTGATATATGCATCAAATATACTATGAGTATCCGTATTACCCCATCAGTGGGGTAATACGGATACTCATAGTATATTTGGTGTTGTTAAAAAAGGATTAGTACGTTAGTTATAGAAGATATATTTATGTTCTACTCATTGTGAAGTTATTCTATACACCCTGAATGTAAAGAAAAATAACAAAAGTTTTTATGGTGGTTATTAACTAAAAAAAAAATGATATTAAAAAAATATATATCTAAAATTCTATCCATATTACCCCACCCCACCCTATTCCGGATTTCTTCCGGATAATCTATCCAAACAATTTTGACCTAGATGATCTATGAAATATAAATGTTAACAGAGAAGAATGTCGAAAACAATTTAATGTTTTAAAACAAAACATTTTTGTTTCAACAAAGTTTAATCTAGTTTAATATTTAATCTTGAAAAAAAACATTTACATTTACGAATGTGCGGAGTGTCTGAAATTAAGATCATCCCAGGTCCCGATTACTGTATTTATTTATTTTTATTTTTAATTTTTTGCGAAAAAACTCCACAGCACATTAGTATGAATATATGTACAAAAGTTTTTTTTCATACCATTTCTGTAAATTACCTATTTTTGACCCATTAAAAAAATACACCTGTCTTGTACATATATCTCCTGTCTTTATGTGTATGTACTATTGTAGGCGAAGTTTGTGTACTTAGGGCTACCTTGTACCTCGGACCCCAATTTATTCAAAAACTACTAAGTTTTAAGTTGTGCTTCTTTGTCAGTTAAATAGTTATAAAAAAACTTTTATTTTCTTATCTTATTTTGATTCTCAGAGAGCGTTGCCACGGCAAGTTATAATCTGAAATTGTTTTTTTGATGATCTAAAATAAAGTTTTGGTGCTGGCATCTTAAATTGTTTTAAAATCCTAGAGGAAATGCTTTTCTATTGGTTCTTGTACAATCAAAAGTTTGGAACATTTTTAAAAATTTGCGAAAAATGCAAAAGATTTTTTAAAGTTATTTTTTGCATACAAGTTTTGAGTATGAAAATTATATGCATAGGCAATTTCTTTACCCACTAAATTTGTTTTAGTCGTAGTTTGTTGCTATTTTAACAAAAACTTAAATTATTATTTGTGGGAAAAATTAATGAATTAACAACAGAAAACATGCTCAGGAAATTTTGCATAATAAAAGGTTTGACACTGACTGCTATCGCTGCACAGTATAATGTAATACATTGCTGCCTGATAAAAAATTGAGGTCATAGGTCCCTTACCTGGAAAATTACCTAACTTCAACCCTTTGAAAATTGCTGTTCTCATCTTAAAAACGAAGTCCATAATTAAGACTCTTATTTTCTGATGATCTACGACAGAATATTAGGCCGGAAACATACGTTGAATCTAAGTATAGATTCAACTTAAGTTTCTTGAATATTTAAGAAAGCTTATTCAGTCTATTCATAACCATTTAGCTGTTTGAAAGAACACCATACACCATAGCATTACCATACACCATAGCATTACCATATACCATAGCATTACCATACACCATAGCATTACCATATACCATAGCATTACCATACACCATAGCATTACCATATACCATAGCATTACCATACACCATAGCATTACCATACACCATAGCATTACCATACACCATAGCATTACCATACACCATAGCATTACCATAACTAATTGTTTGAACGCCATACCAATTATTTAATTGATATGCGAATACTTGCTAATCTTTTATAGTTAATCTTTTTATTAATTATCATAATTATCATAATTATTAACATACTTTGATAAAATAAATGAATAATTTAACAAAAATCACTTTTTTCATAAGACTATTAAGTCAGGGTTTTACTTCAGGCTGTATAGTTTGCTTGTACCTAGGGCAATATGCCCTATATGTGTGTTTCTCTGATAAAGAATTTGTTTGATGGCAAGGTAGATTGTTGAACTTTGTTTGGTGCAGACCTTCTTTTTTTTTTTTTACAGTTGTTTTGGTATTAGCATTTTACGCTTAGACTTATTTTTTAATTTTTGCAAAGAACTATCAAGTTTAAACGTTTTAAATGTTGTAAATTCTAAGTAACGCTAAATCAAATTTGTTGAAAATAATCTAAGATTAAACACATTTTTAATAAAATTTATGTGTCTATCTTTGTTGTTCATTTATTACGGAGTTAAACCTAATTTTCAGAGAGTAGCTCTAGGTATAAAATCTTGCAGCTCTAAGTAAAGTTTAAAAAAAGCTTATTGTACCTAGAGCCACTAATTTTTAAACCCTTTTACACAACAAGCATTTATTTTTGTAAGTCTTTATACCTATATTAGTACAAAGTAATCAGTATAGAAATGTGATTATACCAGTTTCATATTTTTAGACAAATCTGGGGCGTTGAAAAAATTTGGCTCTAGGTACACAAACTTCCTTTAATATTTCTTAATGATATTTCTAAATACCTAAATACTTATCTTTTAGAAGTCAAAAGCTTGCAAAAGATTAGTATTTAGATATTTGGAAAAATTATTTAGAAATATTAAAGGAAGTTTGTGTACCTAGAGCCAAACTTTTTCAACGCCCTAGACGTGTCTAAAAATATGAAATTATTGTAAAATTGTTTATATAATCTTCTGAAACATTGATTGCTTTAAATACTATTTCATATTTAACATCAAAAATATATCTTAAAAGAGATAAGCAGTTATTGATTGGAAATGATTTTTCTTAAGAATAATCATTATGAATTACTCAATATTTTTTTATTTATTTAAGGCTTTAGCATTTGAGCGTTTTAATTACAATAATTTTAAGTATCAATAGAAAACAGCACTTAAACAATAACTAATTTTTAATTAAATATTATTATTGTAACTTTAACATCGCTTGAATCCCTTATTTGAAACAGCTTGTCTACACAACCTTGTTCACACAACTTTGTTCACACAACCTTGTTCACACAACCTTGTTCACACAGCCTTGTTCACACAGCCTTGTTCACACAACCTTATTTACACAACCTTGTTCACACAACCTTGTTTACATAACGTTGTTCACACAGCCTTGTGCACACAACCTTGTTTTGAGATTATTGATAAAAACTGATTATCTTACCCGTATTTTATTGCCAACAAAAAAGTAAGTTTAACAAAGTTATTAGAACCAATCCATAGAGATAACGGTACTAGTGGTCTTTTTGTGCTTAAGTTGTAAGTCTATCTACACTGAACTCTATACTTAACTCAATACCGACAAATGGGGTTTTTCAAATATAATTCTGGGATTGCTTTTTTATAAATATTTGATAAAGATAACTTTTCAAATTGCGAGTATTTATGCTTAAATAAAATTAGAATACTTTGCAACAAGTTACAATGATTGGAGCTTGGGAACAACAAACTCTTGTTGAAATATGTCCTCCCCCTCCCCTACACTGAATGTGTTAATAATAATTTAGCAGCCGTGCGAGTTCTTGCTCAGAACCCAGAGGTCTAAGATTCGACGTTGTCTTTAGCCCAATATTGGTAAGAAAGGAGGCATAAACGTCCTTGTTAAATGCTCTTTGGCGGTGCTCTACGATAAGACCGTAATGACTTCTGGGAGCACCTTAATAACTACAATAAAAAGAAATAATAATTTACACGTAGCTAAAATTGACAGTTTGTTTACTATTATTTTAAGTTTAATATTATCATTAGTCATTACTTTATATAATTGGTTTACCAGTGTGCAATATTAGGTTAGTTGTTTAAAAAAAAAAAAGTTTTAGCATATTTTAATGATTTAACCACATCAATTATGTATGATTAAAATATAAATTCTCGTTTAATCATAAGTTTTTTTGAATGTCTTCTGTTCTTCATCTGTAGACGAGTTCGTGTTGCACGAATTTATCTTGATATCTTTATTTAATTTTTGATTTTGAGAATAATTTGAATTTGGCTTTCTTTGGATCTCAGTGTTGATGGCTACTACCCTTTGATTGGCAAGCCCTCCATAAGTCACATGCTTGGGCGAAACATTTACTTTCGCATAATTTACTTATTTGTTCTTCTTTTATATTTGCTTTTATTCAGCATTTCTTCTCTTTGTTCTATATTGTACTTCCTTTTCTCAAGATTCCACTCTTTTTGATTTCTTTTCAAAGAAAATCAACCAAACCCTTTTCTCTTTATTCTTAACCCAATATTGTTGGTATTGGTGACTTCAAAGATCATAACTTTTGTATTTCTCAATCTTTTATTCAAATAGTTAATTTTGAGAATCGTTTTCAGACAAACCTAACCACTTTCCTTCATTTGTGTCTCTGACACAAATAAACTAGGTTGTGTTCAGTTTCTCCTTGTTTTCCATTAGGTAGTTTGGTCCAAGCTATAATCTCATGAAATATTTTATCTTCTTTAGACATATCATTACGCTACTTACTGTTACCATAAAGCTAATTCTGCTGATTCCGCTTATTGTTATGTCTTGTTCGTAATCTCCTGGAATCAGGTAGGTATGGAAGCATTCATTCCTGCTTGTTGATTTCAAGTCAAGAATCACTTTTTACCTCATGTTGCTTTTTCTATTGTAATCATTTGATTTTCATCTTTTTTTACTAGCGACTTAACAACTTCATGAATTCATGAAAAATCATAAAAAAAATAGCAGGCTTTAAACAGATCTTGAGAAATTGAGCTAGTCTATAAAAGCTATGCTTTATAGAATGGCATATACTAAATAAAGTTTGATGATCAATAATCATACAAACATATATTGATTTTTGCTATTCAAGTCAAGCCTCGCTCGTTAATAAGTCTAGATTAATAATATTTTTACAAGATTAACTCTCTTAAGAACAAACGTCTTTTTATGCTATCAAGGAATCATTATAAAAACATGATAATTTCCATTATTTCAAGAGTACTAATTCTTGTATCTTTTCTCAGAAGTAAGATTCTAGAGACTTTCAGAAAATTTTTAACAGTAACGCTAACAATGGTAAGTTTAACATTCCATCTTTTATACATTGATCTAAGGTATATAAATCGTATAATAAGTCATCTAGCCCTGGTCACGTGACCAAATAGCAAATTTATGAACTTTTTTTTTTAATTTTTATTTCAAATTTTTCCAATTGCAAACTGAAAATTCATGCAGGAAATGAATAATTAAGATAATATAGACATATTGAAAAAGTATTATTGCTTCATGACTTATAGTTTTGCAATAACTTAGGCCTTTCAAAACGTTCGCCATCTTACCTCGTCTTCCACTATCTGTTTCGTTTTTAATCTATCTGCTCTAAAAACTTTTAGTTTTTAGAGCATAAAGAAAATTCCAAAGCAAATCTATGCTTTGAAACTTTCTGCCACCTATATATTTTCATAACTTATGGAAATTACAAAACTTTAAGCCGTTTCTTTCTCTTTCTTAATACTTTTTGTTATCTGGTAACTTCGAACTTAAGGTGGTAAAAAAACTTGAAATTTCTTGGGCTTGCCCAAGAAATTTCAAAAATTTTAGATTTTTTTTTTCAAGTTCGAAAAGTAGATTAACTCTGGTCAAATTTCTTAATTAATATATGGTTAACCTTTTAAGCATAATTTTAGCCTGAAACTCTGACTATTTTAGGATAAATATTTGTTTGAAAATGTAGTTAAAAAACATTTTCAAAATGATGACTCAGCATTTGTACTTACTTTAAATGTTTCTTCAATAAGCACAGTTTTTCAAAAATAATTTTGTTTTCAAAATTAATGTATTTTCGGTTTTAACTTTTTTGGGCTAGTACCACCTTAAATAGTTGTTGCTTGCAGTCTTGTTGAAAGTTATTTAGTTAATTAGCATTTTTTTTCGCTAGAAAAAGACTTTCGAAAATATATTTATATTCGGCAAACTCGTTTTGACGCATGATTATTTTTAGCTGTGAAACTTGGTACTTTTGGTAAGATAAACTTTTTTTTCTGTCGACCTTTGGAGGAGATCCGGGAGAGGTGGCCACTTTAGAGAAAGATTTTTTCTCTATCATGGGGTTGGTTTCATTAACTATATAGAATTGTGTAAATGATAATTGATATCGCTTACTAATACAAAAATTTATTTTTAAAACTTATGGAATGTTATTTTGGACTAGTTTTTAAACTATTTCAAAATAAAATAAAATTTCGAGGGAATTTACAGCAGTACAAATACTAATATAAAGTAAATACCTGAAGATACAACATATCAGTATAAAATATGAAGAAAATAATATAAGTAAATAAAATAAGAAAATAATATAAGTAATAAAAATTATATCTGTAATAGTAATTATAATAGCAATAGTTATTTATGTAATAATCACATTGATAATAATAATAATAATAAAAATAATAATATCAATAATAATCATAATAACAATAATAATAATAATAAAAATAATAATTTCTTGTATCTGTTTGTTTAGTTTCTTGTAAAAGAATAAATAATTTAAAATAAAATTTTAAAATTATATATGGTAAATTTTTATGTTTTTTTTTTTTAAATTTGTTTTATTTTTAGTTTTAGTTCTAAAAAATGTCTAAAAATGGAATCAAAAAAACTATAACTTTAGTTAGTTCACCAGTAAACAACTTTTCATCTATCAACCACAGCTCATATGACCCATTATCATTTATTGAAAAAAGGAAGAAATCCAACCAGTCTGCAGGAACAAATTCTTTTTATTGCACTAATATATCACCAGCAACTACCCCATCATATCGTGATAACAAAGCTGGATGGTTTGAAACTCACAACAAACATGCTGCATTAGCTGTTAGTTCAAAATCTGAAGTTATTTTAATTGGTGATTCCATCATAGCAGGGTTATCTCGTTATCATAATGTATGGAGAAAGTATTTTAATCCATTAAAAGCTCTTAATTTTGGTATTGGTGGTGATCGTACACAACACGTTCTGTGGCGTGCAGAAAATCTAACTTTAAGTCAGGCAATAAAATATATTGTTATACATTGTGGAACTAACAACTTAGATCATGATAATTCACAAGACATTGCTAATGGAATTATATCTATTGGACTTGTCTTCCAAGAATTCAACCCGAACATAAAAATCATTGTTACTGGACTATTACCACGAGACTCTTTTAGTAGTTCTTTTCGACGAGAGAAAATCTTACAGACAAATAAACGTTTAAAAAAGTTGTGTAAAAATAAGTTAAATAATTTCTTTTATATGAAACAAGATGTTGATTGGACATTAGAAGATGGCGACTTGAATGTAGAACTTTATTATTCAGATTGTTTACATTTAGTTGAAACAGGAAATAATAAGCTTGCTATATCAATAGTTTCAATTTTAAATAAAGTAAGATGTGAGGAGAATATTATGTATTCTTCAGATGATCTTGAAAGTGAATTTCATACAAATTTTATTAAAAAAAGACAATTTTCTAAGCGCAGAGGTTCACCTTTATTTTTTTCTGCAAATAAACGTCTTCGAAACCAAGAATTTGTTTATGAATCAAGAAATTCATTAGCTGAAGAAACAGATAGTAAATCAAACAAAAGTTTAAGAAAACAATACAGTGTTAGCAAGCTGACTTCAGCAATCAAATCAAAAATCCATGCTGCAATTGTTGGCAGAAAAAATGAAGACACTAAACTTACATCTGTTGCAAAGTCAATTGATATATCCAGTCTCGATGATATGAAAAGGAAAAAAGCACGCCTTTTGAAGTTTGACATCTGATTAATGTCAGATAAATTTTTTTTTATACCTGTTTATAAAATGCAGTTACTATATCAATGGTAACTTGTTTGATATAGTTGTAAGCCTTTTTACTTAAGCAATTGATTTTATAACTCAGCAAAAATCAATTATAGTGAAAATAAAAACAGTTTAGAATTGGTAAGTTTAACAAATATAATAAGAAACTGATCATTAAAATCATTACATTAAAATTGTTTTAAAATTTAAATACAAATTAGATTTATTGAATTTTGAATAAATAAATAAATTTATTGTTAATTATATAAATAGATTTTTGAATTATAAAAATTGCAGTTCAAATCTTTAGTCTAACAGATAAATTAAAAGTAATTTCTTATAAATTTTTCTTAAAATATTTTTAGGTTTCTATAATTAATAATATTGAAATTTAAAAAAAAAAAAATTTATATAATTAATAATTATATAAATTTATACTCAATAAAAATAATTATATAATTTAAATAAAATAATAAATAATAATAAAAGCTCAATCAGCATGAACATATTTTTTTCATGGTTCTGCTCTGGCAGTTAGAAAACTCTCAGATTTGTCTTGTCAAAATGCAAAAATGGTGACAAATAAAATTAATATTGCTATCGCAAATAATTCAAAAAGTAGTTAAAAAAACCATAAAACAATTTTGAAAATAACAGTTTATTTATAATTTTCTTTTTTTTGTGAGCCAGAGCCAATTTTCTCAGATCTGATTCTAGCTAAAATCTCTACAAAATTTTATCAAGTGATATGTTAACATTTTTTTTTTTAAATTAACACTTATTTAAAAATTTTTTTGTAACTTATAATTTTTTTGCAAAAAAAAAAGGCTTTTTGGCAACACAGGCTCCATTGTAACAGCTTGGCTCTAGCTAATATAAACTGTTGTTACTTTTATTAATATTATCGCTATTGTTATTATTACTACTACTATTATTATTATTATTATTATTATTATTATTATTATTATTATTATTATTATTAATATACACAAATTAGTATATTTAAGCTTGCAGCAGTTTTTTTTTATTAACAAGTAAAATTCCTAATTTTACTTGTTAATAAAAACTTCAGATTATTTGGATGGTTGTGCGCCAAACCAGCCTATACAACAAAGTTGAAAAAATTTAGTTTATATTAAAAAATGATTTACGTAGTGTTTCTTTGCAAACACCAAAATACTATAATTAAAATTTTTAAGTGCACTGAACTGCAATTACTTTTTCGGTTTAATGGCTTTCGTTAAAGACTTTGTTTAGCTTTTGTTAAAAACTTTGCGTCAAATTATCTCATTCCAACATATTCGTTTTATAGGCTGGTTTGGCGCTTAACCATCCATTTGGTTCAAACAATAAAACTAGTAGAAGGGGATTTTTGTTTTTAGTTTTATACAAAATACTGTTTTATTTTATTTTTCATCAATTCTACTTAATTTAATTTAAAAAATAAATATTTAATATCATTATATTGTTGTAATTATCAAAATCTTTGCTTTGTGACTTTTCTCAAAAATAAAAGTGATAACTATAGAACCAAAAATAAAATTTTTCACTTTTTTTGTTCAGTTAAATTGTTTATAATTTGCAATAAATAAAAATTATTTATACATTATATATAATTACATAGGTTGTGTACTTGATTCAAATTCATTATTTTAAATTGTTATCTACATAATTTTCCATAAGTAGATATTTATTTTTGTGAGTCGTTAAATTTTTAAAAATTTTGATTTAAATTTAAGTTTTGTGTACACGTGTAATTTAGTTCAGCATTATCATAATTTAAAAAAATGTTGTTTTCAATGTTTCTTCAATTTAATACTATTATTACTTTTATGATTATTTTTACCATTATTATTGTTGTTAATCTTATTATTGTAGTTGTTATTGTTGTTATTTTTATTATTGTTATTTTATTTACTTATCTGTAAAGTATTTTTCAAATTTATGGGGTAAAAGTTTCTGTTTTTGGAGTTAAAACAGTTAAAAAATAACACTAGATTGATTTTTAAGTTTTCTTTAGATACAAATAAAAAACAAAACAACATTTTATGCATAATAAAAAATGTCTATTTTGTAAAAAAGAGTTTTTTTAACTTTGACGTATTCAGGCATCTAAAAAATCAGAAATTCAAATGAACTTTTTTGTAATAATATTTATATTTTATATATTCCTACTTTTTATTTTTATTTTATAACTTTTTAAAGTATATTTGACTGATTTTGCTTTTTATAATGGCAATAATTAAATATTTTAAATTCAAATTTTTAGAAATAATTTTATTTGATTATTTCATTAATTAGCATTTTTTTAAACAAAAAAATTTGTTAATAAAAGTTGAACAACTTTTTTTTAATAAAAATGTTAATATAAAGTATATGATATAAAATCACAAACAATTTACCAAATAATAATTGATAAAGTTTTCAATGAAATATAGTTTAAAACTATCAATTAGTTGTAATTTAGTAAGAACATTATTTTTTAAGTATTGTAGATATTTTTTTCTATCAAACTGTAAGTTTATATTTAATTCTTAATTAACATCCATTTTAATTTAGTTTTCATTATTTTTAAAGTAAACAACAAATGATATAAGTATATATATTGCAGATAAAATGAGTTTGTATTACAACTACGAAGAAGCTAGTATTGGCTATGATCAAGCACGTATAGCTGATGGTGCTGATTTTATGTGTGCTTTATTTTCTGGGTTATTAAAAAAGGATTTATCGCAGGTAAAACCTGTTAAAAAAATTTTATCCTACTTTATCAATATATAAATATTTCAGTCAGTATTTTTTAGTTTGTATTTTTAGTAGCTAATTTTTACTGTACGCTAATTATTATGTGTAATGTAATTTCAATTTATAATTATGTGACATGAAGTTTTTTTTTATTGATTGGTTATTATGCATTATTAGAAATTGCTTGATGATACTGAATTTTAATTACAAAGACTTGTTAAGAAAATTGTAGTCAGCGAGTTTTTCTGGACTAAAAATATTCTTTTTTATTTCTATTTGATTTACTGTCAAGTAATGCATGTTAACCATGCTGAAAGCAACTAATACTTTATATATTAATATATTTGTGTAGCAAAATCATAATCAACTCAGTTCTGCAAAAATGTCAGGAAAAACTTGATTGTAAAAATTGTATTTGATTGTAAAGATTTCAAAAATTGCTTTATCCAGTTGTTTTTTTTTAAACATCTTCGCTTCCAACAAGGCTGCAAGCAACCACTAATTAAAGTTGGAAGTTACTGGAAGAGAAAAGATGAAGATTGTAGAGCAAGATAACGATTGACGGACGACTTAAAGGATTGCAAATTATATGAATCAGGAAAGCAAGATGAAGGAAGCGAATTCCAAAGAAGTGATGATCAAGGAAAAAAACTAGACGAATAAGCGTCTAGTTTTTTGGAGCACTTAGGAACAGTCACAGAAAAAGGATGAGACTTAATTGAATAACGAGTAACACCAGAATGAATTTTAGTAGATGGCACAAGAGATGCTAGCTCTTTAGAGCAGTGCTAGCTCTTTAGAGCAGTGCTAGCTCTTTAGAGCAGTTTATAGCCTCATATATAATTAAGAGGGGAATCGTGCCCAAATTAAAAAAGTTTCAAACTATAGACATTAAACTTTTTTTAACTGTTCTAAAAACCTATAGCTTATAAATGTAACAAGTTCAAGTTTTATTAATTATAACTATATAATAACTATATTATAATTATTTATAATTGTTATATTCAGGGCTGTGGAGTCGGAGTCGTGGAGTTGAGATATAATTATTTTTAGATAATTAGATTAGCAAGCTTACCAAAAATAATTTACAGTTAACTTGCATTTGTAGTATAGTTAAATTTGGAAAAATATCTTTTGAATTGTAAAATAATCATAAAAGTTTAGCTATACCAGATCAGAGATTAAGGCTGGTGACCATTTGTTAATTACTAAACAAATTCAAAAAAACTATTCAAGCACAGGCAATTTAGTTTTAAATAGTTTTGTCAAATAAATTAGTTCAGATTCTGGTTAATTTAAAAAAAAAAAAATCATTTTCTTGCTTAGAAACTTTTCATTGCAAGTATTAAATTAAGTTTCAAAGTCTTTTAATTTTTATTTCTGTTTTACTTAAATAAGTAAAAAAAGAATTTATGCATAATTTGCATAAATTATGATTTATGATAAATTTTTTAAAGGAGACAGGTATATTAGATATATTAGAAATATTTTCAAATGTGTTTTGAAAATATTTCTAATATATCTAATATATAAGTTAATGTTTTTTTTATTTAGGCAAATAAAAAAAAGCTGAGTTTATTTTATTGTCTATGACTTTTTTTTGTTGTAAATATTTGTTAAAATTAAAACTTATGAGGATTTTTTAAAATTTTATGTATACTCTCAGGTGCTTAATACTAGGGTGGAATTTCAGTCCAGATCTGATAAAGGAAGGGGGGAGGAGGGTTCTTACAGAACACAAATAAACAATTTAATTCTAGTGTGGATTGCGGTCTAATGAGCATTTTTAAACAGCTGTTTCAATATAATTGAATAGAATTTAATCTGCTTACATAAGTTTTATACTATAGTGAAAAATAAACAAAAATCTAAATTTTTACAAATTAAAATTTTTTAAAGATTGACGATTTTTAAAGCATAATTATACTGAAAAAAAAACCCACTGAATATATATATATATATATATATATATATATATATATATATATATATATATATATATATATATATCATATTTGTTTTGTAACCATTTACCTTTTCTTTTTTATATATAAAATATCTTTCTGTTGCATGTCCTTGAATGATACACATCTCATCACGTTCAGATTTCTTATACCATTTAAGCATCTCAGTGTATTTTCTATATAAGGCTCACACACTTATATACATAGTTTTTAAGCAATTATGCCATGCCATCTACACAATCTTCACATAGCCTTAATTGTTTAATATTACCTTTTTATTCCTTTATGTTTTTATCCCTAATCTTTTAACCCTTTGTAATTTTGGATACCTGTTGATTTTTAACATTTAGCTCAGTGTCCTTAGTTCTACCCGCCCCCACCCTTTTGGTCTACTATGTTATTAGTGAAATATACGTAAACAATTATTAATAATAAATCTTTGCTAGACTTTTGTGCTTTTATACTGGACATTTGTCCAACAACTTTTAATAGTGTTTAGCTAACTCTTACTCTAATATAATCTCTCAAATATAAATTCTCCTTCCCTGAGGCTCCTACAGCTGCATTTGTTCCACTAAAGTAACTGGTTTTTGAGTCCGGTTGCAAGTGATAAATGCTAATGTAACAAGTATATATATTGCAAAAAAAAAATCTTTTGAAATACTAAATTTAATAACAATCACCTTAAAAAAATGAAAATGAAACAGTACGCAAATTATCTAAATTTTTAATTTTTTCCCATTTAAATTTATTTCAAGTTCCTATTTTGTTAGTTTTGCTGTTTTTGTTTTTGAAACTTAGTTTTTTCCGCAAAGTATTGAAATGCCTAATATAATAAAACTTGCAAATGGCCATGACCAAGTTGTCTAAAATAAGAAACTTATGAGTGGGCATACAAAACAAAAATTGCATGCATCTCCTGGGAAGTTTTGATGTTTGGTAAATAAGACTTGATTTTGAAATTTTTAAAAATGTTATTCACCTACTAAACTGAGAGGGCTACTACAGTTGAGTAGGCTACTATATTGTGGCTACAATCCTCTGTTCATGTTTTGGAGTTTTAAAGTTGACTCTTTAACTTTAAATCATGTACTTCTTTAACAAGGCCACTACACAAAGAAGCAAGTTGAATGCAGTACTACCAGGGACATGGTGGTAATTGAACTCCGAACTTCTTACTTATGAGGTGAGCGCTCTACCACTATAGTAAGTGACCGGGGCCCTGGCCCCAGCTAAAAACAGAGGATTTTTCAAACCCGGCCTCAGCTAAAAACAGAGGTTTTTGCAAACTCAACCCCGGCCCCGGCTAAACAAACACAATTTGCAGGGGTTACTAGCCGGGGCTGGATTTTTGTTGTTGTTGTTGCTGTTTTTTTTAATTTTGTTCAAGTTAAAATTTGTTATGAAAGTTTGAGAAAATATAAGAAAAAGTCACAAAAATAATATATACAAATATAATATAATTCCTAAATATTTACAATGACAAATAAGAAAGAACAAAGTAGATCAGATGGATATATGGTGTCTTTAAAAGATAGGAAAAGAAGCAATGATCTTAGAGAGAGTATGAGAGTAGTAATTAGATTTATAGTATGTATCAGAGATGATAATGATGCCAATGATTAAGATGATAATAATCATTGTCATCGTCATCATAATCATCTTAATCATCATCATCAACTGTATGCTTGATGATGATGATGATGATGATATTATGATGATGATGTAGAGATGATGATGTAAAGATGATAATGATAACGATGATGATGATGATGATGATGATGATGATGATGATGATGATGATGATGATGATGATGATGATGATGATGATGATGATGATGATGATGGTGATGATGATGACGATGAGATGATATATCTTTATATAAAATATATCATGAATTTTAAATAACAATAATATATTTATTATACAATAATAATATATTTATAAGGAATATCAATAGTAATGCAGCCCCGGTCACAAACCTGGCCCCAGCCCCGGCTATGTTTTATCAAAACCGGCCCTAGTCATATATCAACCCCGGTTGCTTACTATACCACTACACCACTACCACAACTTAAGTAAAACTTAAGAATGTTGAAGTTCAAAGTTTTTTCAAATGAAATTTGTAAGGTACATTATAAATGTTATGTTTAAGAAATGTTTATAAAAACAAAAGTTTAAATTAACTCTTTCGCTGCTCTACATGTATATACTCGCAAAAAAAATATGTCTCATACGCTCCAAGCAAGTATTTTCGCATCATGTTTTAAATTAGTTTCCTGCTCAACACGACTATTTACGTCATTTATTGTATACGTATGGAAGTCTACGAACATGTGATGCATTATGTATATACATGCATTATGAGTACCTGATGTATTAGTTTTAATGCACTACTTAAAGTAAAAAACTTTAACAATTTACCTTGGTGTTAAGCGCAACATATAATTTATTAAGATTGAGTAGTAATAAGCTTTTCTGAACATATTGGTTTTTCTTAATATTGAAAAAATCTTTTTACCTGTCATCATGCTTGAAAAATTATCACTTTGATAAAAGTTAATCACTAATTTCATTGTTTTTGGTGAAATAGGGTTTCGAATTTTTTTTTCTGGCAATGATAGAATCCGTTGCTCTTGAAGTTTGAATAAGATAATCAGTCACTTAAAAGTAATTAAATATCTTTTTGAGGGATGTATATTTTTATTTGTTATTATATCTCTTAATTCTATAACACCAAAACATGAACTTTCATACGGCTGATGCATGAATAAAGTCAAATGCAGTTCTTTCCCTTGGTGGGTTTGAAATCTGAACTCCTTGCTACATAATAATTATAATTAAATATAATAATAATAAATAGTTGTATAAAATTTGTCTGTTATACCTCTATTGTGTTAAAGTTGTTTGTTTTCAAGATTCAGTAAGTTTAAAAGTTTTTTTTTATTTTGAAGAGTAGTGTTATGTATTTTAAGGTCCTTTTACAATATTTTTTTAGATCAGTGTTTTAGATGCTGGTTGTGGAACAGGTAATTATGGTCTTGCTTTTTTAAAGAATGGTATAAATCAATTAACCATGATTGATGCATCAAAAGGAATGCTTGAATGTGCAAAGAAAAAATGTGCTAACTACAAAGGCAAAGTGGAATTTAGGTTATCTATTTTACCAGTTATAGATTTTCCATCAGCACAGTTTGATGTGGTTACATTTACTCAAGTTCTTCACCACTTAGATTCCCCTACAGTCAGTTGTAGTTTTCATGATCATCCAAGATGTACAGAAGCTATATCTCAAGCTTATCGTGTTTTGAAGCCAGGGGGTTTGTTATTAATTGATGCTATGTTTGACGAAAACTTTAATAGTATATGGTGGGGTCCTTTTTGTCCCATTGCATTTAACAATATGAAAGCTTTAAGACTCAATAAAAGTAACACTATTGCACTTCTTAAAAAATGTGGTTTTTCTGATGTCACTCATATATCAAGACCAGGTGCTTGTCTTGCTGATCCTTCAGTATACTTTAAAATAGAAAATGTTTCGGATCCAAAATGGAGAGCACATTTTTCGCAGTATAAACTTATTGAAAGTAGTGGTGAGTTGAATTTCTTGATTGATTTAGTTGAGAAGAATATTCTGGAAGGGACACTAGAAGTTTTTCGTTCAAAAGTTTTTGAAAATTTTTTTTTATGTGGTGATCATTCTATGTTTGTTTGTAAAAAATATTAAATTTTCATAAATTTTAGTATATAAATTGTATTTTATATGGTTTTTAAAATTTCATTTTGTAAAAAGAAAGAGATTAACTTTTTTTTCTAATTTTTTTGTTTTGTTTGTTTTTACTTTAGTTTTATATTTAAAATTGTATTTGTTGTTATAGTAACAGTTGTTGTATTCTATAGAATGTTGAATTATGTAGCAATTAAATACAAAAATATGAAATAATCTATCAAGATATAAAGGTATGAGGCTAAGGTATGTTTTTATAATTGTTTTTAAAAATTAAAGTTATAAGACTTGTGTCTGTGTGATAAGATTTTTTTTTTCAAATTTGATCTCCTTTATGGATTGATACTGTCTGCTTAAATTGTAACTGTATTTTAGCGTAATTTATTAATTTGTATAATTTTTTTTTTTATAATTCCTCATTTTTATTTTCTTTAGCTGTGCTTATCTGAATGCACATTGTGTGTGTTTATATGAATGTGTAAATACAACATTAGATATACACTGATTATATACTGAAGTAAGCAGTGGGGGCTTTAGTACATATATCAACTGAGGGTTTGGGTTACGCAAGTACTATTTAGATAAGAAAGAACTTTTATTATAAAAAAAAAATGAAAAAAATAATTATTTTTTTTCATATTCTTAGTTTTCTACAAATATAAAGTACACATTTTAAGAATAAAAATAAACAAAAATTATTAGAAAATTTTGTCCTTATTTATATTACCCATAATCATTGACTTTAATTATTACACTTTCTCAGACTTATATGATAAATAAAAATAATTAAATAAAAACATTTTTTTCCTGTTAATGTTTTTAATATATAGATACTATCTGTCCAAACTCAATTCCTCAGTTGATTTATAGGCTAAAGCATCAACAATCAGTGTTTCACAGGAAGATGTGTGATCGCACACAATTATATGACCACGCAAAAAATACTTTGATTTGATGATTTGATCACTTGACATGTTTTCAAAATTTAAAAATGCGCTAAATAAACCTACTTAAACTTATCTGAAAAAAAACTTAAAAAAAAAGAAAAAAAATCACACACACACACAGATATATATATATATATATATATATATATATATATATATATATATATATATATATATATATATATATATATATATATATAAAAACTCTTATATGTAGTCAGAAAGTTTTTTCCGTATTTTGTTGACAAAAAGTAAAAGTTAAAATGCAAGACCGAAATTTTTTTTTTATTAATTGATAGACTGGCTGCCCCAACCAAACCCTCAGTCGATGTGGCAGTACTCCCTTGCGAGTCAGGCTAAAAAAAAGTAGATGTAGCAGCACTCCGTTGCGAGTCAGGCTATTTGTCAGTCGATATAGCAACACTCCGTTGCGAGTCAGGGTATTTGTCAGTCGATGTAGCAGCACTTTGTTGCGAGTCAGGCTATAAGATAGTCGATGTAGCAACACTCCGCGCATGATTTAAAGTAAAAAAAATAAAAATAAAAACATTTTATTAAAAAAAATAAAAATGAAAACACTTTATTAAAATAAAAGCATTGTTTTTATTGTTAAAAACATTTTAGAATGTTTTAAAATCATTCAGAATGTTTTAAAAACATTCAGAATGTTTTAAAAACATTCAGAATGTTTTAAAAACATTCAGAATGTTTTAAAAACATTCTGGTCAATTAAATTTGTGTTTTTGCAGTTTTTTTAAAAAACAATTCATTTGTAATTAAATTAATGGTTTTTACTTTATGAAAACACGCAAATGTTGGACGAAAGTCAAAAGTAATTAAAAGTGACGTATTTGTTGGCATAAGAATCATTTTTTTTCTTCCATACTCCCAAACGCAACTAACTATATATATACATATATATATATATATATATATATATATATATATATATATATATATATATATATATATATATATATATATATATATATATATATATATATATATAACCTAAAACAAAACTCAACAAACTAAAATTTATTTAAATCTTAAAAAAAGTTTATTTAAATATGCTTTTAATTACATTCGGAATAATTTTTTATCTTCATAATAAATATATAACTATATAAATAAAAAACAACAACAGTTTATTAATAGTTATCAAAGTTCATTAGAAGTGTTTTGTTACTTCATTAAAAATTTTTTTTAAATGTATCAACTTTAATTATTCTTATATTAAAGTTTGTTAAAGAGACTTTTGTTGTTGTAGAAAGGCATCGTTTATAAAAACAAAATAATTTTATTTTTTAATAAAGTTTATTATAAACTAGTAAGTCAAAAAAAAATTCTTTTTTCAAATCCATGCTTTATGCAAGCAGAATTCTATTGGGCCTAGAAATTCTTTTTTTGTTATCTTTTGTAGAAGAAAAAGTTACTGTTTTTTTTAAAAAAAAAATTAAAAATTACTGTTTTTACTAAATTTTTGTTTTTTAACTTAATAACTTAAGACTTAAAAAACAATAGGTTTTGAATCGCTGCGCTTTAATGTCTTCGAAACTGCAAATAATTTGCAAATCAATGATTTTTGTGACGTAATACGCAATTCAAATCAAATAAATAAAATGTATGGGAAAATACAAAATAAATTTTTGTTAACTTAATTAACTTTTTTTGGTCAAATTTTTCCATTTCCTTGTATTGTCATCGAAAATGATTAAGTGTGCAAAATTTGAGCAAAATTGGTTGAGAAAAAAGCTTTCAAAAATTGATTTCAAATTTTGTGGCACACAAACATATATAGAAAGTAACCTTATATAAAGCATGGAAAAATGCATACTTGAACAATTTATATAATATAAATTAAAAAAATTATATACAACTGTCAATTAAACTTTAAAAAAAAATCAGTAAATTGTTACTTTATTTAAAAGCATTTCGCTAATATAAAAATGTTTGTTACGAAGTTTTGCTGTAATTTATTTTGCCTAAGGTATAATTCAAAATATTTTTCATTTCAGCGTGTTTTTAAAATGTTTTTTGAAATAGCCGCGGCCAAATTGTCGAAGCATAATGTGATTTGCCTGGTCATATAATGATCGCATTTCTTCCTGTGAAACACTGACAATGTATTTATTTAACAACAATATATTGAAGCAAATGACTATTTTCAGTAAAATCATTCTAATGTTTTATTTACACAGATGTGTATCATTCAAAAATAAGAGATGAATGAAATCGTTTTTTTATTCACACAGATGGATATCATTCAAAAATGGGAAGAGATGAATGAAATTTATTGTTTCAATAAAAAGGTAAATAATAAAAAAATGTTTATTGACAATAATTAATAAACATTTGACTTCAGTCCTCTAAATTAAGGTTGGCATTTACCTAGCTGCCAACCTGACAAAATGAACTTTTTAAAATTCTGAGTTCAGCAACTTTTTGCCAACCTTAGAATTTTAAAACTGAATTTTGTTTGCTATTTCAAATAAATTAAAAACAACAAAACAAAAATAATTTGGATTTAGAATGATTTAGATATTAAATAAAATAATATATATATATATATATATATATATATATATATATATATATATATATATATATATATATATATATATATATATATATATATATATATATATATATACACAGGGTGTTAGCCAGTAAAAAAATTCATACAGCGTTTTAGCGAAATTGGGAATTTAGGTGCGGCTAAAAAATAAAAAAGGTCATTACAATATGACATTTAAAAAAGTAGATACAATTTTTTAGATACAATTAAGTTTCAATAAAAAATTTTCTATTTTTGCTGGGTTATTCATAGGAATATTTTTCTGTTTTATTTTTCAGGAATATTTTTATATTTTATAAATGTTTAATTATAATTATTCAACTTGTTTCATTTTGAGCAATTTTCGTCAGTTTTCATTTTTAAATTGCTTCTCTCCTTTGTTTAATATTGTTGAGAGAAAACTAGAACAAAAGACAATTGTTTGCAGTTTTAATGAATGAATTAATAAATTTATTTATTGAAACTTTGATCTATTTTGATTTTGAATTGTGTAAATCGCTTTTAAATACAGTTTTAAAAGGTTTAAACAATTAGTTACATATACTGTCTTCTTTTATTTTTATTTTCATTTTTAAATTATAAATGTAAAAAAAAAATGCTAAATAGTATTTAATTTTTAACAAAACATTTTTGACGATTTCCAAGATCCTCTTGTAAATTTTAAACTTGTTAAAACAACTTTTTAACGACAGTCGGTAAAAAAAACTATACATTATACTTAAGAATGCCAGAATTTTACGGCTTTTATGAAGGAAAACACCAAAAAAAAATTATTACAGGTTTGTAAAATCCGTAAAATTGTAATTTTTGTAAAATCCAGACATTTGACAACCCTAATTATATGGAAAGATTTCGAATATTTCAGATTAAAAATACTTAGTATTTTAAAACTTTTCATGACTCACAAACCTGATCATTTAATGAAAATATGTAGTAGTCAACAAAATATCATACAGACGCTATAGTATTTTAAAATTGCCTTAACTACACCGAGTAAGTATCAAAGACATTTAAAGGGCAGATCGATTTTTTTCAACTTACAAATATACATTAAATAACTACGTAAATTTTGAATTTGTAAATTAAAAAAAAATTAATTATTGTAAACATTGGTTAATAATTAATAATATTATAATATTATTTAATTATCTTTTATGTTTTACGCAAATATAACATATACAATACGTTTCATTGCAAGTTTTACTTTTGATTTTTTTGTTGTTGTTATTTTTGGTTTACTTTACCAGCTAACTTATTTTACCGAAATTATTAATAAATCTTTTATTATAAAAACGTTATTAACTTATTTCATATTATAATATTTATTAATATGCACATTTTATTTGTAACTTTCCTAACTTAAGATAAAAAGCAAGAATGTAAATAAAGAGTTTTTGAATAACAAAAATAAATTATTAAAATAATTTATTAAATGTATTGAACAATTTTAACTGGAGAATAACTGACGTCAATTAAAAATTAAAAACATTTTTTTTTTCAACTTTTGAATGAATGATCTTGCTTGTTAATGACAACACTTTTTTTTTCACATTAAAAAATCGATCTTAATTCTTAATTGATTAACTTAATTCATTTCCTTGTCGTGCGTACTAATTGCGTTTTTTAATAGTCTAGCGCAACAATTAAAATCTGAGACTGATTTCATTTTTTTTTTACCATTATCTTAAAAACCTTTGGGAATTTTAAACCAATTGGGAAACCACGTTATACGCTGCGCCATCAGGCTGGCTAACACCCTGATATATATATATATATATATATATATATATTATATATATATATATATATATATATATATATATATATATATATATATATATATATATATATATATAAGGACGAACCCAGACCTGTTTTAGTACCGCTGGAGCGGTATAGGCACCCAAAAAAAAAAATAAATCTTTATTTTTTAACTTTTCTTTTGCTTTTTTGTTAAAAATAAAAAAAAAAGTTTCAGTTTTAAATGCAGTAGAATATAAATAATTTTCAGTTAATTTTAGCTGCCAAAGAAATTTCTTTTTTACGTAATTAACTGACATAACTGGTTACTAATTGAATGCTAGTTTAAGTTTTTTTTTCAAAATAACGTTTTTTTAATGTCGTTATAAAACTTAATTTTAAAATCTTGTGAAATTTTATAATAATGGAATGTATAAAAAATTTCCTATTTCGAAAGATAGAGCGATTTTAAAACATCCATTTAGAGTAAAGTTAACTTTTATTTTTTGGCAATTAAGAGTAAACTGCTTTTGATAACACTGGTCAACAATGAATTTGCATCAGCTTTAATTTTAGGCTTACTAGGTGTAGTTTTTTACGCTGATTACAAATCTGTGTTTAGTTTTTCTCCAGCATGTCTGAATCTTAAGATAATGTATGTGTGTGTTTTTGCACTAATATATAGTTTCAGTGTGAAATATACTAATGTTTCTTTATTTTCAGGGTAATTATTTCAATAAAATTAACTTATATAATGCCTAGAAATTGCAAAAATTCACCAGATGCCTTTTGCTACATTTGTGGGCAATTTACATTGTCAGGGCAGTGAAAGAAAATCACTGCAGAAATCTCGAAAATTTACAAGCTCTATTTCGGCTGTCCTTTGGGAGATCAAGATAAAACTTGGGCACCACATGTGGCTTGTTGTAGTTGTTGCAGCTTATTACGAGATTGGATCAACAAACAACAGTCTTCTTTTCGATTTGCTATACCGATGATTTGGAGGGAGCTAAAAGATCATTACAATGACTGCTTTTTTTGCGCTGTTAATATTGCTGGATTTTCGTCGAAAAATAAGCACCAAATTGTGTACCTGAATTTGGATTCGGCCATGAGGCCTGTTCCTCATGACAGCACCCTGCTCATTCCAGTACCACCAGCTGATGGATTAGACTCTGTTGAAGACGAATGTGTTGTTAATGCTGAACGTCAAGATGCGACTGATGTTGACGGCGAAGAGCCCAAAGTTTTCACACAAGGTGAACTGAATGATTTGGTTAGAGACTTGTCCCTTTCCAAAGAAAAAGCTGAACTTTTGGCGTCAAGACTGAAAGAAAAGAATTTGTTAGCAGTTGGTGTCAAAGTATCCTACTTTCGAAAGCACAACAACTATTTATCTAGGTTTTTCACCATTGATGGACCCTTGTGCTACTGCAATAATGTCAATGGTCTTTTCGAAAATTTATCCCAAGTGCATTCGCCTCGTGATTGGCGCCTCTTCATTGATTCATCCAGGAGGAGTTTGAAGGCCATGTTGTTGCATATTGGCAATCAGAAGCCATGTATTCCAACCGCTCATTCCGTATACTTGAATGAAACTCACGAAAATATGAAAATATTACTAGACGCTATTGATTACAAAACTCATTAGTGGAACATTTGTGGTGATTTGAAAGTGATTGGTATGTTAATGGGTATGCAAACATGGTTTACCAAGTTCTGCTACTTTCTTTGTTTATGGGATAGTCGTGCTGTGAGCAAACATTACGTAAAACATGATTAGATGTTGAGAACTGAATACAAACCCGGTGTAAGCAGCGTTCACCATATTCTGCTGGTTGATCCAGACAAAATATTTTTTCCACCGCTTCACATTAAGCTTAGTTTGATGAAAAACCTTGTAAAAGTATTAGGTAAAACTGAATCAGCGGGTTTTCAATACTTGGTTGAAAAATTTCCCAAAATTAGTGCAGCGAAACTCAAAGGTGTTTTTATCGGATCCCAAATTCGAGAGGTTTTGAAAGACCATGGATTTGAAGAGTTACTTACTTCTGACAAAAAAGAAGCATGGAAAGCATTTGTATGGGTTTGTAAGAACTTCTTGGGGAATCACAAATTGTATGAATATGAAAATTGTATTCAAAAGCTACTCGATTCGTTCCAAAAAGTGGGCTGTCGTATGTCATTGAAAATGCATTTTCTGCATTCGCATTTGGCATTTTTTCCTGAAAATTTGGGCACTGTGAGTGATGAACAAGGTGAACGATTCCACCAAGATATTCAAGTGATGGAAATGCGTTACCAAGGATTCTGGAATGAAAGCATGTTAGCTGACTACTATTGGATGCTTTATCGTGATGAGCCAGAAAAAGTCTACAACAGGAAGTCATATTCACAGAGATTTTAAGTGATTTTTATGCTTTAGTCAACAGTCTCTAAACTATTAAATGTGTATAAATATTTACGAATAAATCTAGTCACAGAGACTTTGACTTATTTGTATAGAAACATAAGTGGTGCTTGAAATATTGAATGTTTATCAATGTTTATGTATAGGGATAAAATACAGAATGTCCGAAAATTATAATTCCAAATATCTCAAGAACTAGACGTGCTGGAGGAAAACTGAAAGCAGATTTAGATTCATGGTGCATTCAAAAAGTATTTTTTTGTTGACCAGTGTAATAAATCAACAAAAGTAAAAAATTTAGGTCTTTATAAATCGCGCAAATTTAATTTTTTGAATGAATGAACTTTTGATTTTTAGCTTGCTATTTTAGTTTACACTAGGAAAACAAAAAACAAACTTTTTCAGAAAGTTTTGTTTCTTTTCCATATTTTTTTTTGACTTTTAAAATAATAAAAATAACGATTACAATAACTTAATTTTAAACAGATTTTCTTAAGAAGTCTTATTAAAATCTGTTTAAAATAACCCATAGTAAATGTAATTTTTTTAATTATACCTAATGATTATAAAAATGTTATATGTTTTTAAAATATGATGTTTTTAATCAAAAAAATAACATTTTAAAAATTTTGTTTACCGTAATTATCTCTTACTAGCAGAAAGCAACCCGTAATACGGGTTACGGTCGGTCTATTACTTAATTTATAGTGTCTGTTTTCCGCAATTTAAAGTTGCGAAACCTTAACTAATACCATGTAAAAAAAACGCCTTCAAATTAAAAAATTAAGCCATCTGCAAAATTAAAATAAATTAATTTACCAATTATTTAACGTTATTTGAGTAATTTAAAACTGACATAGGTCATATCAGTGTATGGCAGAATCATTTTCCTAGACATTTCTAAGTTCAACACAATATGTTTTTAGTTACTGACACAAAATAATAACACTTCATCATGCTTTAAATTGACGAAAAAGTAAAGCTAAATTCTTGTTATATTTTTTATAATATAACAAGAATTTAGCTTTTTTTTTAGAAAAACTTCAATTAATAAGATTAATATGAAGTATACTTTGACACTAATAAAGGACAGTATATTGACAGTATATTTGAAGTATATTTTCTCATATATTTTGACACTAATAAAGGACCTCCCTTCCTCGTTTTTGCCTTAATGGTGGCCAGGAGAATAAAGTTATTTTTATTAAGAGTACTCAAGTTTTTGATGAAGACTTTTTACCAAAATAATAAAATGTAAAACAATGATTTACATTTTTAAGAATTTTTTCTTTTTAATATATATAAGAATTTTTTCTTTCCTCAAAAGTGCTGCAAATGCAAACTAAGCTAATTAATTAGTTAAACCCGTTATAAAATTTAAGTAACTTCGTATTTGACAAATGCGCAAAACTACAATATTCTCCATGTATTTAAAGGTTTTTAGTTTGCTTTTAGTTGCGACCCCTCTTTAAAAACATCCCTTAAGTTATGTAAAACAAATTATTAGGCATAAAAAAGAGAAATTAAAAAAAAATTGAACTAATTGGATATATTTATATCATTTTAACTGACAAAAAATTTACAATAAAAGGAAATCAGGTTTTTTTTTTATAAATCGTATAAATGCGTCAATCGTAAATCTTAAAGAAAAAAAAAATGGAATTATGATACCATAATTACAAAAAAATAAATTAAAAAAAACAAAAAAAACCACATAAAAACTCAAAATCGATTTACCTATTTATAGTAACCTATGTTGACATGGCAGTTAATATAAACATTTATAGAAAATGTAACTATAAAATCTGTTTCCAAGTACAAAAGGATTAACAATACTAAAAAAAAAAAAAAAAAAAATTAAGATATAAATTGCATTTTTAGCAAAATGTTGTCTTGGCTTTTAGTAAATAAATAAAAGCAGTAAGTTCCAATAATGAAACTACCAATTATTCATTTTTAACAATAGACAACAATGTGAAGGTAAGCCAAGCAGTCTATCAACACAAAACATCACAACAATAAAACATAACAATAGAATATTTACACCACACCCTTGATCCTAAAATCCAGCGAAAATAACAAGCCAAATTAAAATATGAAAGACAAAATTAGAAAACCAATTTTAAGTTAACTATATAATCTTTTTACTAAACATATAAATGCATAAAAGTATATTTGCTTTTATATTCAATATTAGTTATTCAATTACTTCAAATTTAGGACATTAAAACGCCCTAGATTTAAAGATCAAGGTTGCATACTCTCTCATACACATTACGCTAAATATTAACAGATATTATGTGTTTCCAGAATAATTAAAAAAAGGCTAGACAACACAACCTATCTCTAAAGCAGTAACACCGCCTGGCACTAAATACTGCCAAGTGACACCTCTGTTATAAGTACACCGCTTGGCTGGCAAGGTTATCAATCTTGCTCAACATAATGCCAAATCACACCACTTTGAAAACATGGAAACAACATAATTTTAACATATATACAACTATAAACAAATATGGTTTTATATAACAAATATAAACATTTTATAACAATATTAAATGACAGATATATTTATCCAAAACTATGAAAAAAAAAATTAAAATAATAAATAAAGTTATACATACAAAATGTGCTCACAACCTACAAAAAGTAAATTTTCGAAATGAAAATCTATAATGAATGAAAAATGAAAATGAAAAAGACTATAAATTAAGAACATTAGAAAATATAACATTATTTGTGTAACACTTTCCACCTACCATACCTTGAATGAGATGTTTATCAATTTTGAAAAACAAACTATTAAATGCTCTAGTTCTTGAACATGCAACTTATAGTTGACCATGAGAGAAACACGGTTTTTTGAGATATACCCCAACTCTATCAAATGTTTGACCTTGACTTTTATTAATTGTCATTGAATAAGCCAATCTGACAGGAAACTGACGATGTTTCAGAACAAAAGGTAAATTAAAATCTGATGGAGCCAAATGAATTCAAGGAAGAAAAACCCGTTTACCACCAGAAACACCTGTCAAAACCTCTGCATCAGTATAATTATTTTGAAGAGCACTAACTTTCATTCGAGTACCATTGCATAGCCCAGCTTTGAGATCTAAATTCCTAAGTAGCATAATTACACAACCAATTTTCAATTTTAAACAATGAGGTGGCATGCCTGAAGGAGTTAAGCTGTTTATTGTTATTATGAGTTAAGCAACAGGAAAGTTATTTCTTTTATTAAGGTCATCAGTATCAATTTGATCAGCACTTAAATAAATTTTGACCTCACCCGGCAGACATTCAAGCACTTCTTCATTGATTGATAATGAATCAAAATTAGTTGGTGTTAAAATCACGCGTTTAGAATAATCATTTTGATCAGCATCTCCAAAAATCTTTTCAACAATCAATTTATTTTCTCTAATAATGCACTGATTTGGTATTTCAATGGATCCTTTAAAAGGATCCTCCTCTTTGACAGGCATTGTTCCACTACCAAGTTTTAATAGCCATTGGGAAAGTTCTCTTTCCCCATGATGTACTCTCATATTTTCAGTTAATGTAAATTTCTGCACCCATCGCCACTGTAAAGAACATTTTATACACGATTCTACAATTTCAGCTGGTTGTCCTCTTTTTACAACAGGCAGTATTTGCCTAAGGTCACCACCAAATAGAATGACTTTTCCACCAAACGAAAAGTTGTTGTTGCAAACATCTTTTAACAACCTATCAATTGCATTTAAGACATGTTTAGGTATCATGGATGTTTCATCAAGCAAAAACAAACTAACTTGTTTTAAAAAATGTCTATGTATAGAGTTAGGGGTTACATTACATGTGGTGTTATCCAATATTGGGACAGGAAGTTTGAATAAACCATGCAATGTAGATTCATTTGTAAGAAGAGTTGCTGCTATGCCAGTCCATGCAGCTGTAGCAGATTTAAAGCCCCTACTTATGGTTTCAGCAACCAAATAATTATACGTAAACGTTTTTCCACTACCAGCTGGTCCATCCATAAAAAACAATCTGGAATGTTGATTTTCTACACCCGGTTGCTCGTTCAATGCAGCAAGGACAGCATTACTTACATTTAATTGATTGACATTAAGAAGCGGTCTCATTCTATTACCTTCGTCAATTGATTGCTGAACATTATCATTTAAATTTTCTAGATTAAAATCTATGAATTCATCAACAACAGGGAAATTATAATCAGATAGCGTTTTACCACTTTAATTAATAATCCTTTTAAAACACATGCTTCACAAAAGGTTTCAAGAGCTATTCCATTAACAGTACACAAATCCTCAAGATGATGCTCTTTTTGCCTGCAAATGTAACAATCTAAGAAAAAATAATTCTCCTGTTGGACTAACTTTATACATTCTTACTATCACCTTATTTCCACCTCTTTGTCTAACCTTCCATTTACAATGTTTATCATCAAATACAAAGTGATATGGAATGTCTACATATGAATAGCAATGCGCTCCTTCATTTTCAGAATTTGATTTAAACCATGCCGTAAGGTGTGTATAGCGTCGGACAGCACGATCTAAAGCCACTTGTTCTTCTCCTTCTCTAAAATACACAATCTGATTCTCAGGAAGATGAACCTTAAGACAGATAATAGTGTGTGATATATGACTTATAGGATACTCAAATATTTGCCTCAGTGCCTCAGGTGCACTAACATAATGACAATCTAAAAAAGTATTTACTTCATTGTGATTAACCTGTTCATTTATCTAAACATTCGCACAATCATGCCCTTTGTATATGTATTTGTACAAATATTTAACAGCCTTTACAGACATGCAAGCTTCAACATTAATGTGGGCTTGATATTTCTTAGATAACCAAGGATTGTAAGGTACCACCCAACGGTTATCTACATTGTTGCCTTTAATATTGATAAGTAACCCATCGTCACGACATCTATATTGTGGATAACAATTGTGAACGGCTATCAAATTCTTTAGGATAATTTTTGCTGCACACTCCATCTTTTATGCAGGAAGAATTAGGATTCAGTATCCCAAATGGGCCGTGAATCATGCAAGTTTTAATAATATCATAAAGTTCACGATTAACAACCGGATCTGGAATTTCTGCACATATTAAATAATTGATATCCTGTGCTGTTTCGAGTTTATCATCATTGGCTAAATGAAGTAAAATGTGGGCGTGCAGCAAACCACACTTTTGAAACTCAATAAACTGAACATGCGTTACGACTTTGCCTAACACACCATGTTTGAATATATCATTGAGGAGGTTATATAACTTGAGTTTAAATACTCAAGTGACCAAATCAGGTCTATCATTTGCAGTCTGACCTGGATATAAATTTTCTGTTATTTCACGGCATTTTGGGTTGCAAGTAAAAGTAATAAAAAGATCTGGTTTACCATACTTTTGAATAATTGCCATAGCATATTCAAAATTTTCATTTAAAGCTCTAGGACTTCCTACATAAGATGATGGCAAAATAACTACTCGCCCTGGTCTAACATTCCGTTCGTTCGCAATGTTGTTAACATGTTCATGTAAGGCATTATACTGCTCGCTTCTCAGTTTATTTTGATTATTTATGATAAAAACAAGACGCTGGCCTTCAATTTTTACATATGCATCTACAGCATATTGCTGAAATAGTTTCTTGCCATAAAATAATGAACAGAAAAATTGCCGAACAGAAAGTCTATAATTGTAGAACTGAGATAATGTAACATGATTTCTAACCAGTGTGGCACCTTCAGGGTTATGTACTAACTGATTATGCCAACCAGCATCACCTCTTGGAAAAAAGAGAGGATAAATCATAGGATCTAAGTTGGCTGACATACTTGATACAAATTTTAAAGGATGACCTCTTGGGTAAATAACAACTTCCCTGGAAGTTGGGGGAGCACCATCTTTGCCAACAAATACAACTTCATCGTGTGAAGGTAGATTATAGCGACGCCTACCACCCCCTTCAAGTAAAGACATTTTTACAACAGAAGCTTGGCGACCTTCTATAGCCGTTTGACGAATTTCTTCATCTTCTACTTCAGCCATATTTTTAAATGCAAGAGCAAATGGACTTTGTTCAGTAATTATAGTTTGCAATTGAAACATTAAATCATGTAAACAAAGATCATTACCACGTTGTTGCATTCTAAAATTTACTGCTGCAAGTGGATTATATATATATAGTTGAGAATATATTGGTGGAATATCTTGATCTGGCCTAAGATTACCTACACGATGATAAATCTGGCCACATATTTTAAAACATGGAGGCCCATGATTTATTAGTTGAACTACAGTTGCTTTAAAAGAAGCGAAAGAAAGACAGGCATTATAATTTCGAATATGTTTAAAAAAATTAAGATTAGCATTACGATCTACATAATTCCCTGTAAATAAATCCTATAAAACTTGTGTAAATGGTGAAAGTGGAGGTAAAGCTACCTTACCATTATGGCAACGTAGAAAATGTGTTTCATCTGGAAATTTCTTAGCACCACAGTGCTGACAAATTTGATTTATTTCTCCTAAATAATTATAATCTGGAATAGCATTACTTCTTGCTATAGAATACATTCGTCCTTGTCAAACAGATCTTCTTACATTTTGGCGAAGATTAACTTCAACTCGATTTAGCCTTTTTCTTTCATTTTATAAATGATTAGTTTCATCTCGCCTAAGTCTATTTCTTTCATTTCGTCTACAATTATTTTCAACATGCCTTATAGCACTTACATCGTCTTGTAAATACATAACTTCATCTAGCCTGTTATCCATTTCAATGTCATCATTATCATTAAACATATTTATCAAAGCAACACTAATTATTTCTTTGTTTTACTACTCTAAAGTTAACAATAAAATAAAAAAACTTAATAAATAACTAAAAAAATCTTATTCGAAAAATTATAAAATAAAGAAACCAAATAAATGCAAAATAAAATTAATTTGCCATCATCAAAAGTAATACGCCTGTATTACTTTTTCTTGAGTTTATTTAATTAAAGTTAAGAAAAACCTGCAACCATATTAGCAAAGACTTTCAAAAAATTTATTTTGTTTCTAATAAAAAAAATTTAGAAAATAAACAAATACCCTTTTTTATTAGAAACAGTTAAGTGTTTCTAATAAGATATATATATATATATATATATATATATATATATATATATATATATATATATATATATATATCTATATATATATATACATACATACATATATATACATACATATATCCTGGGAGTGGCGGGCAGCGACATAGTTCATGTGTTGGGAGAAAATATTGAACAAACAGCATAATAAAACTTATAAATGCGTTATGTACAAAACAGGTTATTAACGCGGGTTTGTACATCCCCCCCCCCCAACACACAAAATACGACGCTGCTGCAACTTCAAGGATATATATATGTATATATATGTATGTATATATATATATATATATATATATATATATATATATATACCTACATACATACATACATATATATATATATATATATCCTGGAGTCGCGGACAGCGTCATAGTCATATGATGGGAGAAAATATATGAACAAATACTCATATATATATACTATATATGAGTATATATACAAATATAGGTATATATATACCCCCCCCCCCCTCCATATATACATATATATATGATGATCATATATATATATATATATATATATATATATATATATATATATATATATATATATATATATATATATATATATATATATATATATATATTGAACTATTTATTAGTGAAAACATATGAAATCCAAAATTTTCTTTATAACATATATAGTACATTTTATAAATAAACCTCTTCAATTTCCTTGGTACAACAACTTGATCATGATTAATAACAACTCTGTAAACAGGAATTTTCTAATTATCTAAATCTTAATAAATTATAAACAATTAAACCTAAATAAAAATGTATGAAAATGATTATTATTAAATATAGTAAAAAAAACATATAATAACTATAAGAATTATAGTGACTTATATTTTCAATATTAACATCTATAACGCATTTAAAAGTACAATTAAAAAAAGATTACAATAAACTAATTACTTAATAAAATTTTAAAAAGATTTTATATTACCTATCAATTTAAGCTACTAAACATTATGTACCTAATGTCAACTTAAACATTTTCATAACCAAGTGTTTTCTTAAAGGTCATGACTTCTTTAAGAAAACACTTGGTTAAGAAAAGTCTGAAAACTACTTAAAAACTAAGAAATAGTGTATTTTACAGAATACAGAATTGTAACTAATATCGAACAATAGGTATAACTATGCGCACTAATAATAATAATATTCACTGCTATTTCAGATAAAAGTCACTAATTTATGTTTCTGCTTGAAGAAGTTATATTAATGTATTTATATTAAGAAGCAAAAGCAGCGAGTTCTTATAAGAAACTACCTATTAATCATTTTTAACAACAGACGCTAACATAAAGATAAGGCAAAGATAACAACATTACACAAAAAATTATTAAAGATGTATTTTCAGAATAGTTATATTGAAGGCTAGACTACACTTAGACCTAAAGCAGTAACACCACTTGACTGGTAAGGTTGACGAATCTTGCTCTAGATCTATATCTCAAGTATATTGTGTGTTATAGTTATACTAACTATAAAACACAATATTTTTTTAAATGTTATATAACATATAAAAACACCTCATTTAACAATCATGTACCCATTAGATAAAATCAGGGATGCAGAGTACCAAAAAGAACTCCGAATTAAAAAGTCACAAAAAGATTACTTTATCCTAGTTTTTGGTATACAGGAGCACTAAAAATATAAATAAGTTTATAGACTACTAATAGGAAAAAAAATTAAGACTTTTAGGTTAGAGGAACAATCATTTTTTTAGCCCAGAATTCTTAGGTATTATGGCGGCAAGGACTCCTGGCTTAAAAACAATAAGTTTCAAGTCATTAGACCTCATGAATTTTTTTATTATAGCAGATAATAAGTCAACAAACATGTTTAGAGCTTCTGGACACTACAGACTTGGAAAAAGTAGAGACCTTTTGGGACTTCGCATCCCTGGATAAAATACATTTCATACTATTATAAAAACACATTTATATAAACACATTTATAAAACAACTATATATATCACCACATACACGTATTTATCAAACTACATGTATCACCTCATACACATATTTATCAAAAACTTTTTAACTTTGAGCATAAGATAAACATATAAGCAAACCTTTAACAGCTATAAAACAACATTTATTAGCATTAATTATTTTTAATGTAACAAAGAATGCAGACTACAATTTACAACATTGCAATGAAAAAGATGAAACCATTAAAGAACAAAATTATAAATTTCAAATAAATACATATTCAGGTACCTTAAAATGAAGCGTAACACAACATTCTTTTGACAAATTCCAGAAGAATTTTTTTTTATTTTTCTATTCCTTATTATTTTTCCTAAGAATATAAAATATACATATAGATATAGAGCAATATAAAATAGATTGAAATAAATGCAAACTTATGTATATAAACTTACAATGACCTCAAACAACAATCTTATTCTATTTAACTTTTCATATTAAACACATAAATAAAATTTTTTACTCATTTTTCTTTCTACAAAAAATAATCTTAATCTATAAATAAGAAAATGAATTGAACTTACTAAAAAAGCCATCAGCTCCTCTTAACTGCTCCAGAAAATAAAACAATACTTGCTTAAAATGTTCTAAAAAGACTAACGACAAAACTGAAACAGTTTACTAAAAAAGAAATTTAAGTTATAAACTTCTTCTAAAAAATGAAAACAGGCTAAAAAAAAAAAAAAAAATGAAAACAACCAACAACAAACAAACGATTATTTAAATTTTCTATTTTAAACAATGAACAACATCAATTCTTTTCGAAAATAATAATATATCAGCTCTAATTTGCTTGCTGACCTTACTCGAAAGACCGCATGGAATATATAACCTCGCATTCAAAAGTCTAGAAACTACTTAAAAACTAAGAAATGGTGTATTTTACAGAATACAGAACCGTCATTAACATTAGGCGTAACTATGCGTACTATTCATTAGCATATTAATATTTAGATTTAATTATCTTTAATTTAAAAGGCGCCTTCAAATCACTTTAAAAATTATTAAGTTGAATGAACAGATTTGCTAATATTTAAAACAAAATTTTAAAGTTAAAATAATATTATACATATAAATACGTTTATTAAATGCTTATGTTTTTTTGTTCGAATAGTTATTCAAAAACAAGACTATTTGTAAAATTAACAAAATAGTAAAACTATTTTGTTAATTTTACAAATATTACGCTATTTATTATATGGGTAAATCAGTATGAAATCATCCAAAAAAAAGTATTTTCAACACCCTTACGTCTCAGAATTTGTTCATTTTTACCTCACTTGCAGTCCATCATTAAAAAAATAACAACTGCGAAAATTTTAGTTAAAAACACACACAGGTTCCAGAGATATCGTCAGTTGAAATAATGTTGACTCACCATTTTAGTGATTATCTGAAGCGGCTACAAAGCAACTTTGACATTTAGTGTCTTTATAATAGCTTGGGGAAATTTCTTAAAATTTGGTACCCCAATAGATTTTTATTCGAGGAATCCAAAAATAGCATCCTCAAGACTTAATTGTCTCAGGAAATGCCTCATTTATCAAATTTTGTTCAAAATTATTGGCTTGTAAATTAATGATTTTTGGAGGTGAAATGAAGAATGTGGCCCAAAATCCGGAGTAAAAAGTTTAATTGTATATCATTATTTCATCTTCGGTCTGCTGAAAAAAATTAGATTCATTGTCTCTATAAAACTTGATAAAAATTTGCATATAAAAAATGGTATCTTTTTAGAAAAATTTAAATTTTGTAACGAAAGCAATTGAAATGTTTTTTAAAACATTTATTTAAATAAAACACCAAATAGTGTTATTTAGTGACTATTTTAGGACATTTATATTCATATGCCAAGGGAGGGCCAAGGGGACTCTGGCTAACTCTGGCCTTCCCCTCCCCCCAATCTCCCTTAAATTTTTTTTTTATACATAAATTGAATTAATAATTATTAAACTATAATTTAAAAACATATATATATATATATATATATATATATATATATATATATATATATATATATATATATATATATATATATGTATTTTTTTTAGTTTAAGTTTGAGAAACTTTATAAACTCTATAATTTATTTTCATTATTTCAAATCGATAAATACTTACCTCTTATTTCAAAGAAAGCACTCAAAACTGAGATCTTTTCACAATTTTAAAAATCTTAAATTTTAAAACCAAAGATACTGAAATGTTTTTAAACATTTTTATTTATATCAATATCTTTATGGTATTATTTAGTTGTTTAAGACTAATATGGTCATTGACATTATGAGGTAGACAGTGGGAATTATTTAAACTTCCCCTCCTTTCCAGCCTTACATCAAAGGATTTGAAAAAAGAAAAAAAGAAAGACATTCTAAATGCAAAACAGGTAAATAAAATTATAACAAAATAATTTTAAATTTAGTTAATTTTTTTTTGTAACCAACTGCTTATATTCTCCAAATCTAAATCAGATATGTTGTACATATGACCTGATATTGTTGTGGGTGTAGAAATTAGGCATATAACTTCACACTTCAGCAACACTCGTCATTTCTCATTGACCAAAAGAAGTTTTTACCTGGTCCATGTGAATGCATGAATCTGACTTTAATATCAAGATCACTTAGATCTTCAGCAATCCCTATCCACCAAAATCCGTCATAAAAACATGCAATATAATCCATTTTTTTTATGTTTAATGAAATCTCTTTACTACGTTTACTTATTCGAATGATATCAAATGTTTCAGTGCATTTATCAATACTTGTTTTTTTATAATTTATAGTGTTTGAAGCAATTGGAATAAAGTGATGATACATCCTTGTGCCAGGAACTGTTCTTCCACCTAAATATCTTTTTTCTAATTGTGCTCGTGTTTGGTCGATTTTATCTTTTGAAAAGAATTTAAAACAAATTCCATTTATCTTGGCTTTACAAAAGGAGTATATTATATTAGCATCTAAAGTCTGCCCAGTAGTTATTTGTTTTAGACTTTCCTGACATACTACTCTTTTAACAGTCCCACTAATACCATCACAGGGAGATTCACCATGACTGGTAACAAAATACCCATTCAGCACTTAAATCAAAGTCTTTACTGTGATGACAAAGATTGATAAAGTTTTTAAAATTATTAAATTGTGCTGCACACCCATTGGAAAAGTATTTCACACTTGATACATCAGGTAAATTTTCTTTGATATATCTAGTTATATCTTCCTGAGTCTTGTAAATAAATCCTGTGTAATGATCAACATCTTCTGAAAGGTAACAAAAAGATTTATGTTTGAGAAGTTTACAAAATAAAGTACAATTGTAAAGAGTGAACATTGACTTTTGCTCCAGTGATAACTTTGAACCTCATCCTGAACAACATATTGATAATTTTCAGCAAAATCTCCTAAAATTAAGCATTCGTTTTGGTTAAGATTTTCTTTACAGTTTTTCAAGTATCTACTTTGTGTTTTTGCAATATACGGATGAGTGGTTAGGTTGTCAATGCTGTCACATAATAAATCATTAAATTCATTTAGTGGCAAAGACTGTAATAATAGTGTTGTACGATTGGTATTCTGCCATTGCTTGAATGCTATATCTTCTTCGAGCTCATGGTCCATAAACTCTTGCACTAAAAAAGTTTTTAATGCTTCAATACCAGGGCATTGGTTACATCGATGCAACATACATTCTGCATTTTCAAGAGAACAAACAATCAATGCCATTAAATCTTTATAACTTTTATTCCACCTAATGGCATCAATGAGAAATTTTGTATTTTGGTGATGTATACATACACATATTGTGAGTACCTGACACATTAATTGTAATGCACCATTTAGGTTTAAACGTACAAAACTTTGACAAACTGACTTTGATGTTAGGGTAGTCTTTTTTAAAGGCAACATGTAATTCATTAAGATTGAGTAGCAATAATCTTTTTTGAACATGTTGGTTTTTCTAAACACTTACAAAATCTTTTTTTCCTGGCATCATTCTTGAAAATTCATCATTTTGATAAAAGTTAATCACTAAATTAACTATTTCTGGTGTAAGTGGGTTTCCAGTTTTTTTTTCGAGCAATGATAGAATTCCTCATTTTTAACTTTTATTGCAATTCGATTAAGATACTCAGACACTTCAAAGTAGCTTGATATCTTTGTATGTGACCATGATTTTGGTGTGAGTCTTAACATATGCACTTTATGGCGATAAGAGTCAGTCTCTGAAATTTTTTATTTTATTTCATACATTAAAATGTCTAGATCATGATCATTGTTAATGTTGTTGTTTGAAATTGGGCTTTTTATTTCTGTTGTTAAAGAAGTTTCTTTAATATTATATGCTAATGAGACCATTTTGGCAACTCTGTCAATAGTGTTCTCAAATTTTGTTTTGCTGCAGGTAATTTGCTGTGTTTTGAAAGACTTTTTAGTTTAACTGGTGAAATTCCAATCAATTCTATAGTAGTCTCTAACTTAATTTTTCTCTCACTTTTTGATTCCCATTCCTCTTGTGAAATTAAATCTTCAAATTCTTCAAATCTTCAACTGCTTCTTTGTAACATTTACTGCAGAATTTTCAACCTGGGGTTAAATTAACATTATTTTCTTGCAAAAATTTTGCCAAGCTTAGGGAAATCTTTATATTATCTAAGAAGGAAGTTTAGTTTTAAGTTTTTTAAATAACTAAAAATAAAAAAATTGTTATAAATTCTATTTCTTTTAATTTTCAAATCAATTCTGTTATAATTAATTTTAGGTTACCTTTTGTAGCAATGTTTTTACTTTCCTTGTGTGTTCCAAAAGGATTGCAACACTTTGTAATTTTTCTTTCAAAGTATTTCCCATAGAACTGCTCATGATAACAACATATAATTCTTATTGAACAATGTTTTTCCCTTCAATTTGCTCACCATATTATTTCTTCCTGTTTTTCACAAGGAAGATCTTTGAATTGAACAAAACCTTGTTTTCTAGAAAATCCAGTTTTGTTGCAATGAATGTTAAGACTTTTTCCAATGTCACATTTTTCCATATTGAATATGTTTATTATTTATACTATTACCTGCCAAAAAAATATACAAACAATAAAATTCAGATTCTTTAAAAAAATACAAACAAGTAAAGTATAACCTTTAAAAAGAACAAAACAAAACTTATGCCTGTTTTTGATTTAATAGGATGTAAGCATTCACCAATTTGAAATAATGAAAATAAATTGTTTCTCAAACTTAAACTAAAAAAAATTTATGTTATTAACTTTTATTTTAATAATTTTTTATTTTTAATTTATGTTATGTAAAAAAAAAAAAATCCAGAGAGATTGGGGTGGGGTGGCAGAGTTAGTCAGAGTCCCCCTGGCCCTCCTTTGGCATATGAATATAAATGTCCTAAAATAGTCACTAAATAACACTATTTGGTATTTTATTTAAATAAATGTTTTAAAAAACATTTCAATTGCTTTTCTTACAAAATTTAAATTTTTCTAAAAAGATACCGTTTTTAAATGCAAATTTTGATCAAGTATTAGAGAGACAATCAATGAATCCAATTTTTTTCAGTAGACCAAAGATGAAATAATGATATACAATTAAACTTTTTACTCGGATTTTGGGCCACATTCTTCATTTCTTTCATTTGAGACAATCAAGTCTTGAGGGTGCTATTTTTGGATTCTTCAAATAAAAATCTATTGGGGTACCAAATTTTAAGAAATTTTCCCAAGTCATTATGAAGATACTATATGTCAAAGTTGCGTTTTTATCTCTTGAACCCATGTGTATTTTTACTAAAATTTTTGCAGTTATGATTTTTTTACTATGGGCTGCAAGTGGGGTAAAAATGAACAAAATCTGAGATGTAAGGGTGTCATGGTCTGGATGATTTCATATGGAATGACCCATATGTTTTTTTTTGTTATTGTTTTTTTTTTTGTTATTCACCTCCTCAAGACCGATAAAGCCACTACAGATGAGGAGGCTACTTAATAGTGGTTATAACCCTCTCTCAACTCTATAACTCCGAAACATGATCCTTGACAAACAAGGCCGCTGCACGGAGAAACAAGTTGAGCGCGGTACTTCCAGGGACGTGGCGGGGATCGAACTCGGAACCTCCTGCTTATGAAGCGAGCGCTTTACCACTACACCACTACCACATTTGTAAATATATTATGCAGCTCTCAAAATTAGGGTCGGCATTTGGCAATGCCGACCAAACTGCCAACCTGAAAGTATTTGAGATCGGCAATAAATTGCCGACCTCGTTTCTATGTTTTATGGTTAGACCTTTGTATTAAATAATTTTTGCTGACCTCAAAAAGATTGAGGTCAGCAAATTATTGCCGACCTCATTTTTCTTAATTCCGAGGGTTGATTATGTAATGTAAATATTAATTATATTAAAATATAATTAATAAAATAATTAATAAAATAATAAAATATAAAATATGATAATAATATAATTAAATATAAAACATAATTAATATAAATACTAAAACATAAAATATAAATATTTAAAGTAGAAATAAAAAAAATTGTTTAAAGTATTTAAACATTACTAATATTTAAAAAAATTAATCACTACTAAAGTTAAATTTACTAAAACATATTTAAACAATTTTCAATAATTTTTTACTAATAGCGTGGTATTTGCAACAAAAGCGTTTATTAAAGTCCAAAGTCTTATTGTTACTAAAGTAACATCGTTCAATGGTAAATTATTCAAAAAAATGCCTTTAAATCAACTCCTTATCTTAGGATAAAACTAAACAAGATAAACACAAGTGATTAAAAAGATGATTGAAAAAATGATGATTATAAATCATTGTCGCGGCACCAGTTCTAACTAGGGAAGGAGGAGGAGAGAGATAGGGGGGTTAAGTCAAAACATCACATGTATTCCCCCCCAAACATTGGCAAGTAAAAAGCAGTAACCAAGTAAAAAGTAAGCAAGTAAAAAGCAGTTTTTCTAACAGTAATAACTGACAGGTTTTATGGTGCATTAGATAAAGGTGGAGAGGTTAAGGCCATCGCTCTTGATATTTCAAAAGCTTTTGATAAAGTTTGGCATGCTGGTCTTCTCCATAAGCTTTCTTCTTATGGTGTATCCGGCAACATCTTTAAGATCATTGAATCCTTCCTTTCCAATCGTAGCATAAAAGTTGTCCTCGATGGACAACACTCTTCTTCTTATTCTGTAACTTCAGGGGTTCCTCAAGGTTCTATCCTTGGCTCTATACTCTTTTTAATTTACATTAACGATCTTCCAGATATTGTCACATCTAAGGTGGCATTGTTTGCTGATGATACTACCATTTACTCTTGTCGTGATAAGAAACCAACACCTTCTGATTGCTTGGAGGGGGCATTTGAGCTTGAAAAGGATCTCACTTCTGCTACAGCATGGGGCTCACAGTGGCTGGTGAACTTTAATTCAGATAAAACTCAATTTTTTTCAGCCAATCGTTATCGCAATAATTTAGATCTTCCTATATTTATGAACGGTAATGTACCTGAAGAGTCACCTACTCTTCATCTTCTAGGATTAACTCTTACTTCCAATCTTTCTTGGAAACCACATATCAAATCAGTTGCAAAATTAGCATCTGCTAAGGTTGCATCTCTTTATCGAGCTCGTCACTTTCTTACTTCGGATTCTATTCTCTATCTCTATAAATCTCAAATCCGGCCTTGTATGGAATACTGTTGCCATATCTGGGGCGGATCTTCTAATGATGCCCTTTCTCTTTTAGACAAGGTGCAAAAACGCATTGTAAACATTGTTGGACCTGCTCTTGCAGCCAACCTCCAACCATTATCACATCGTCGTAATGTTGCTTCTCTTTCTCTTTTCTACAAATACTATAACGGGCGCTGCTCTAAAGAGCTAGCGTCTCTTGTGCCATCTACTATAATTCATTCTCGTGTTACTCGTCATTCAATTAAGTCTCATCCTTTTTCTGTGACGGTTCCTAAGTGCTCCAAAAATGCTTATTCGTCTAGTTTTTTTCCTCGAACATCAGCTCTTTGGAATTCGCTTCCTTCATCTTGCTTTCCTGATTCATATAATTTGCAATCTTTTAAGTCGTCCATCAATCGTTATCTTGCTCTACAATCTTCATCTTTTCTCTTTTCAGCCTTGTTGGAAGCGAAGATGTTTAAAAAAAAAAAAAAAAAAAAAAAACCTCAAATAAACTCTGGGTTCTTCACTGTATATACACACACACGCATATATATATGTACATATACACATCTCTCTCTCTCTCTCTTTATATATATATATATATATATATATATATATATATATATATATATATATATATACACACACACACACAGTACTGTGAGTATGTTTTAGACCACTTACATTTTTGCAAAAAATCCTGGAGAATTCTTCTCTTATTTAAGTTTGTAGTTCTATATTATAAACTTATTAAAGCACATGTAATTCACACAAAATATAGAACAATTACAAACTTTTAAATGTCAAACTTCATAAAAAACTCCTAATATCTACAATGTTTTTTTTGCCTTAATCACAGCCGATATTCGCCAGGGAATAGATTCATACAATTGAGTTATAAAACTTGGGGTATGTTGTGCCATTCTCTTTGAAGTACTTCAAAACATTCTTCAGCACTTCGGGGAGCATGTTCGACCTTCTTTCTGTCCAGGTAATCCCAAATATGCTCAATTATATTTAAATCTGGACTCTGGGGAAGCCAGGTCATGATTTCCAGTACTCTTTCCTCTGCTATTTCATTTAAATAATTTTTTGCCACTCAGGAACAATATTTTGGGTCATTGTCCTGCTGCAGAATAAAATTATGACCTATTAGTTTCATTCTGGAAGATACAGCATGGTGCCTTCGGATATCCACATAATGTTCTCCGGTGAGTTGCACCTCTATTTTGATCAAATCACCTACTCCAGATGAAGATAAACAACCCCAAACTTGTATAGAGCCCCAAACTTGTATAGGCTTCTTTTTGTTCCAAAAATTTCGAATTTGGACTTATTGGTGTACAGAACCCGATTAAACATTTCCTGGGCCCAATTTAGTGTTGTTTTGCATATTTAAGTTGTTTTTCTTTATTGCCACGCCGTAATAGTGGTTTTCGAATTGTAACACACCCTCTTAATCCCGATTTGAGTAGGTGTCGTCGAATACAAGAAGAGCTGACATTTTCCCCAATTGATGTGTTAATGTCCTTTGCCAACTCGGTTAATGTTCTTTTCCTATTTCTTAAAGAAAGGGTTTTCAAATATTTATATTCATCTTTTGTTAGCTTAGGAGTTCTACCACTTTTCTTTCTATCTTCAAGGGAGTCAGTTTCTCTAAACTTTTTAATGATTTCTGCAACAGCAGTCTTCGAAAATCCTGTTTTGGATGAAATTTGATGCTGCGAATAACCTTCTTCATGAAGCATGATAACTTTTTGTCTCTCTATTGAAGATATTTTACCCATTTAATTCATCTAAAAATTCAAACTAAACATTCAAAAATAAAAACAAACATTTAATTAATCTAATAAATTGTAAATACGCCTATTTATACAAGTGGTCTAAAACATATTCACAGTACTGTATATATATATATATATATATATATATATATATATATATATATATATATATATATATATATATATATATATATATATATATATATATATATATATACATATATATATATATATATATATATATATATACATATATACATATATACATATATACATATATATATATATATATATATATATATATATATATATATATATATATATATATATATATATATATATATATATATATATATATATATGTATTTAAACAACTTTAAAAAGTATTCTACACAATAGAGTGCTCAATGTTCTTAAAAAAACAGAGCAATTATATATTAGTAGAAAATCACTTAACAAAAATTTTTTCCATTTAACACTGTGTTTCATCAACAACGATTCATCAGAAATGGATGATCAAATTAATAAAACTTCAATTTATACCAAAAATTAAATTAAAGGAAGTTGCAAATGTCTTAACTACTGTAAATTTTCACACATTTGTGGAATTTGCTGACACTATTATAAAAAGAATTCTTTAGAAATGATTACTTATGCTATTTTTTTAAATGTTTTTTTAAAAAGGGTAGTTAATGTAAATATTATTTGAACTCATTTATTTTTATAGTTTTTTAGGAGAAACTTATTTTCGTGCCTACATTTAGAAATTAATTCCGATCTTTTGTTTAATAAGCATTCTTGATTTGCATGTGTAGTTATTTCAAATTTTTCTTGTAGGCATAGTATGCATTTTTTGGAAATATTGTTATATGCAGGCGCTGTTCAGTATAAAATCATCAATACTTTTTTCTTTTAATTCCCATATATATTTTGACAGCATGGTGTCTTTTGAATACTTTTTATTTTTGAAAAATTGCTTATGATTGGCAAAGTGTTTTTTCCATTCACCCTCTGTTATGCCAATATATTGTTTATCAGATATTTGATAAACAATATATTGCTATTTGGTAGTCATTGTATGTACTTTTCGCTCTCTATGACAGTTGCTTACTTTACATTTTATTTTACAAAAAATTGATGCTTACAGGGACAAAAAATTAACAGGTACCCTAAAATGTCCCTGATAATGCTAATGTCCACGTAAGTATTCTTTTTTTGTAAAATTTGTCCCGGTAAGTGATACTATAGGTGTATATGAATATATATACATATATACATAGGTATATATACATAGGTATATATATATATATATATATATATATATATATATATATATATATATATATATATATATATATATATATATATGTATTAGGCTTGTATATGTTTAAAATAATGATGAATAGTTTCCCTTTCATCGCTTAAGCTTTTTTTTTAACAATTTTTTATTGCTTTTTTTTTATTGCAGTCCGATAAAAACAACTATGATATATTCTGCTTTCTTTGCAAAAAACAAGTAATTGGTCAAAATGAAATTTTAAAACATTGTAGAACTAGTATGCACAAAGCTGAATCTGTAAGTTCTTTTAAATTATTAAAGTTATTTGTTTTATATTTTATATCAATAAATATTTTGAGAGTATATGTAAGAGATATATACTGATTTATAAATAATTTCCAAAATCAAAGTGTAGAAAATTGAAATTATTAACAATGTGTATGAGTTACTTTTAGTGAAAATTTTAGCTCCAGAAAGAGTTTCAGTTGTAAAAAAAAAAATAAAAGTCATCTCTAAAGCGTTTTCCCCCTGATTAAAACAAAGCTTTAAAGATTTTATGGGCAACCTTAAAAAATGCTTTATCTATTTTATAACCATACAATTATCTCTAATTTACTATCATTTAAATATCACATATATAATAAAGAAAGAATGGTCCCTGTTTTATGCTTTCTTGTATTAATTCTAATAAACCTTTTTTTTGTTTTTTTCTGCCAGCAAAAAAATACATAAAACTAAAGTTGTTTTTGATGACACTTGCCCTCATTCCCGGTAGACTTACATGATTAAATAACATGAGTAAAAATATTGAATGTTTTGAAATTAAAATTTAACTTGATTTTCTTAAATTAAAATGGCAGATTTATATTAAAAAACTAAATTTAAAAAGTTACAGCAACTGAAAGTTGTTGTAACTTTTTAACTTTAAACAATTAAAAACAATTTAAAAACTTTTTAACTTCAACTTGAAGTTAATATAGAAATAAAATAGAAATAGATTAGAAATTAAATAATTAGAAATCGTAAATAAGCAGAATTTTATAAAAAAAATTTAATCCTTCCTTGTCTCTCAACATTTGTGCTAAGTTTCAGGGAAATTTTTTATACAGAGTGCAACTCCTTGTTTTTAAAAAAATATTCACTTTATAGATAATAAAATTTTTTGGGTTTTGATTTGTTTATATGTTTTTGATTTGTTTATTTGTTTTATAGGAACGAATTATTCGAAAGAACAAGAGACACACTGAAGCTATGAATAATAAGTATGAGTTTCAATTGAACAATATATTGGAGCAACAACTGTTGACAACACAACGTTTAACAAAAGAAGATCTAAATTTGAGAGAGGAAGTATGTAAACGATTTGAAGAATGTTTAAAAAAAATGATTGCTCCAGGTAAAGATTTTTATACAGTATAAAATTCTATTTTAAATTTTATAGTTTTAATTTTTAGTTATTTTTTCTTTTAATTTTAAAACTGATTTCTGTATTTTTAGATCTACACTGTCGTTTGTATGGTTCCTCATTAACATTGCTTGGGTTTAAAGATTCAAATGTTGATATTGACATCAAACTTGATATGCAGGTTTTGTGTGCTTCTAGTTTCATTTTAAAAGCTTTTTTTAAGAAAAGTTTATGTTTGAGTAATTTTATTAAATTTTCATTTATATTATAAATATATTGTTTTATTTTACTTATAAATATGTATAAATATTATACTTATATTATAAATATATATATATTTTTTTTAGAAAATTATAGACTTTAATCCATTGATATCGGATCCTCTATGTTTTTTTTCTTTTGTAGTGGAAGTGATTCAAAAGCAAAAGTGTAAGCTTTTGTTTTTTTTTTAAGATTCTATCGAATAAAGTTATTGAATAAATAAATAAAGTTTCCAACTTTTGTGGTTATTATTATTGTCATAAATATTTTTGTTTTTTATTCAGGTCTTTATTCAGATCTTGAGGATAATCTCAATATGAAAAATCCTAATATTAAATTTAAGGAAATAAAAAGGTAAAAAGATTTAAACGTAAAATAATAGATTTAAACATTTATTTTTGTTTTGTTTTTGTTAATTTTTGTGATGTTTTGTTATCAGTTACTTATAGTCAATATTAATTTTAATATCTTTTGTTATCAGTTACTCACAGTCTAACTTTAAATCAAGTTACTTACATTAAATTTGATATAAAGTATCTTTTTAGCGTATAATACACACCCATTCACCTAGTTTTAGTTAAAATACACAGCCATTTCCCCAGTTTTAACTAGTAGAGTTTTTTTTTTTTTTTTTTTGTTTCATTGAAATAATTGCATTTAGCTTGTAAGATTTTTTTAGAAAAGAGTTTGTTTTTTTGTTATTTTTTAAAAGTTTTCAAAATTTTGTTTGAACATTAGAATCTTTTCAGAAATTTTTTTTATTTTTTCAACTGTTGTTGCAATCTTTTCTCAAATTTTTAACTATGAATCATGAATATTTATTAACAAGTTAGAGCCTGCCATGTTCCTGGTACTAACAGAAACTTAGTAAAAATCTAAATAGGAACTGTTAACTTAGAAAGCCAGCAGTCTATTGCTATATTTCTACCACATTATTGTGAAGATGCTCTATGTAATGTGTCTTATTTAAAAAGCCTTTGATTTGATTTGAATGGTGATTAGAACTTGAGTAAAGTTCTAATCAAGATTCGATCAATTAATCAAGATTGAGTGGATTTAAAAAGATTGGGGTAAATTTTTGTGAAGTGATAAAAGTAAATGCAATGATATAAGTTTTTCAAGGTAACATGACATTCAAAAAATGTATCTTAAAGATCCAATAAGTTATTAACACGAATCTTAGAAATCTAATAAGCTGTTCATAATAACACACCAATAACATAAATGAACAGTTAATTTTTAAACAGTATATTTTGACCCAAATATTAATCACAGATAAAAAGCATATTGGTAATATAAAGGTAAATAATAAAAATGGCTTGTGAAAAAGTTCTTTTTATAGCATCAAATGCTACAATGAAATTAATTTTAAGAGATTATAAAGTAACTATTTTATATAAAAATTTATAATTTATAAAGTATTTATATATATTTATATATATTTTATATAAAATTATGTTGGGCTTCATTAAACATTTGAAATTATTTTTACAATTTTATTGTTGCAAAATAAAAAAAGAACTGTCGCTCTCATCATGAAAGAATGGCAGTCATTATTTCTTGATTCAATCTTGTTGATGTTGCTAATACATTAAATTTTGACTATTACAATAAAACTTTCCATTCATTGTTTGTACATATTGGAAAACCACATTTTAATTTAAACAAAATGACATAAGTTATATATTTAAAAAATAAGACTTAAATCTTTCACTACAATGGAAAAAACTCTTTAATTAAAAATATGTGTATAACAGTTTAAATTTTTTTTTTTTAACAGTGTGCGACATTAACTGTTTAATTAAACAGCAATCATTTTCAACAAAAACATTTTATCAAAAATATTTTATTTAAAATCAAGTAAATAAGTAATAGTTTCTCCCTCCCAAATTTTTTCTAAATATATCCATGTATATTTAAGCTTGGATTAAATAACTGAAGCTTCAATCTTTTCTAAATTCTATGAAGTAAATTCAAATAAAGATTTTAAGCTTTTATTTTTTTTTTAATTTTTTTTTTATCCTTTGTCAAGATTTTTATTTTTTTAGTTTAGTTTTGCATTTTTTTTTAGTTTTTATTTCTCTTTTTAGTTTATGGTTTGTTTATTTTAATTTTAGTTTAAGTTCGCTTTTATTATTCAGTGCATTTTTTACACAATTTTCATAACTTGCTAAGAGCTATGGCCAGGTTGTCATAACAAAATGTTATATTTGTGGTCATATAAGACAAGTGACTCCAAGCCTTTTCTAAAAAGGCTTGATATATATATATATATAATTTTATATTAATATGTATATTAATATGTATACTAAATTAATAAAACCAATTAAAGTTTAAAAGAAAAAGAAATTTATAACAATTTTTAAATTTTTTTAAAATTATAAATCATATTTTGTTTAGTGGACTTTCATGCTGCATAGCTCCCTTTTACTGGAAGGTAATTGAATTTGTATTGCTTTTCTAAAATATTTGCTATTTATAATAATATTGCAGAAGATGTGATGCTACATGACAATTAAAACCTTAATCAGGCCTTCCCAGGAGAGGCGTGCGGTCGCACGCCTTGAGTGAACACGGATATATTTTTTTTTTTGGATAACTCGGCCACGCTTTTTTAGCATATATTAAAAATAACGCATTTTTAAAAAGACGCTGAAAAAATCAAATTAAATTCGTTGTATTATTTTGTAATTTTTTTAATAATTTATTCTTTTCATTAATAAGGAAATAATAACATAAAAATAATATATATATATATATATTTTTTTTGAATTTTTTTTTCTTATAACAAATTTTTATTTTTTTATTTTACATTTTTTTTTTTGAATTTTAAATTTTTTCGCATAAGTATGTCTTTTTACAAAAAATAACTTCTAAGTTCTAGAAGAATTATTATCTACAAGGTTCTTGATAAGTATATGAATGTTTAGCTCATTCGGTTAAGACATTACAAAGCGCCGCGGAGACCCGGGTTCGCATCCCGCGTCGGCAGAGCATATTTTTCAAAATTGATTAAAAAAGTTTTCGGTCACATTTTCTGTTTATTTTTTCGACTTGTCTCAAATATCGTTGCTGAAAAAATCAACACCTAAAAATATATTATAAATAATTATAATATAAATAAATATAAATAAATAAATTTTTTTTAATGTTTACTAGACATAAAAAAAAAAATTGTAATAAGAAGAAAAAAAATTTTTATAAATAAGTATAAATATATATATTTCATTTTTATGTTCATATTTTTATATTAATAATAGGAATAAATTATGAATAAAAATAATAAAATAATACGACAATTTAGTTAGGTTTTTTCAGCGCCTTTTTAAAAATGCGTCATTAATATATGCTAAAAAACCGTGGCCAAACTCTCAAAAAATATATATATATGCGTGGTCACTCAAAGCGACCGACCGCACGCCTCTCCTGGGAAGGCCTGTTAATTGTATATTATATAAAATGCTTTTATGCTGTTTTTAAAATTAGAATATCTTTAATAGATTGAAAATATGCAACATGGACAAATGAGTTTAATTAAAACAACCAAAACCAAAAAATAAAAACAAATTTAATTAGATAAAAAGAGTATTGTGTATATAATTCACAAGATACTTTTAAAAATTATCCGCCTCTTAGCATAACATATTTTTTAGTTTTTTCAATCTTGCCATATATATATTTATGGCAAAAAAATATATATATATATAACAAAAAAGAGTTTTTAATTGTTAGAATAAAATTTTAATGTTTTCTTATATTATAAAGAAACTAATTACAAATGGTATAAGAGATTTATAAAATGGTTTGTTTTTTACTTATATGTATATCTCTGAATGCTCAGTGGTTTAGTGCGCTGTCCTCAGTGTTGTTTTCTGTGGGTTCAAATCCATACCATAGCATATTACATTTTTCAATCTTGCCCTCTATATTAATAGCAAAAAAGACTAATTGTTAAAATAAAATTTTAAAGTATTATGCACGATCGCTTAATGTAGCACCTGCTAAGTTTTCTTATACTATATATGATAAGTTTTGAAAAGTTAATAAGTTTTCTTATATTATACATATATTTTGCACGATCGTTCAATATAACACCTGCAAACTCAACTTATGATAAAGACGATTCCACTAATAGACATTTATGCACAACACTCAATGGATCCAATTGAAACTCTGTCTCATTGGGTTTATAGCAATTTTTTGGAGTTTCAGAGTAAGTGAGAAGTTGAGAAACTTTGCCGGAACTTTGACAAAGTTTTTTAGAAAAAACTATTTTTTTACTGGTAAAGTAATTAAATTTTATTTCTACGCTGCTTTTACAAAAAACAAAGAAATAAACAAAGAAATAAAAGTATTCTTGTTGTTTTGAAAATATTGTGCTTGTGTGTTAGCACCGTGTTGTGCATTTAAACCTTCAATTTTGAAATTATTTTGCCATGGGTGATTATGATAGAATTCACAGGGACAAATGCAGACCTGTTTTGGTGTCGCTGGAGCGGTATGGGCGCCCAAAAACTATTTATTATTTGTTGTTTTATTTTTGCTTTTTTATTAAAACTTTGAAAAAAAGTTTCGGTTTCAAATGCAGTAAGAAATAATTGATTTTTATTTTATTTTAGTCAATTTTTTTTCTCTTTAGGACAATAGAATGGATGTTCCATTCCTTGACTTGGAACTAGTTTTTGTTTTAATGTTTTGCATAAAAAATTTCTTGTTTTATGTTGTAAAACTATCATTTGTTAACTAATCAAACATTAGATTTGAAAAAAAAAATCAAAACCTAATAAAAACTCTATTTAAAGACAGTGAAGTGTATAAAAAAGTTGATGAACAGTTAACTCTTAATTGCCAAGATGCTAAAGTTAACTTTAGCACCTTGGCAATTAAGAGTTAACTGTTTTTAATAATAAACACAGTAAAAATTTCTTTTTCAAATTTCAAATTTTATTTTTGAATGAATGAACATTTTTGAATTGAATGAATAAACATTTGATGTGTAGTTTGCTATTTTATTTTTTGTTAAGAAAACGAAAAATTGAAATGATTACTTTTTCAAAAAGTTTTGTTTCCTTTTTTTTACTTATTTTAATAATTAATTCTCTAAATTGACTAAGTGGCCTTTTATATATATATATATATATATATATATATATATATATATATATATATATATATATATATATATATATATATATATACATATATATATATATATAACCAAATTATTTTTTTATATATACATACAGCCTATTTATATATATATATATACATATATATATATATATATGATATATATATATATATATATATATATATATATATATATATATATATATATATTTCGTAAAGCGTTCTTGCTTTGAGGTTACGATATATATATATAATATCATATATATATATATATATATCTTTAAAAGTCATTTCTTGTTATAAAATATATTTATAAATATATAAATTGATTTTAATAAAAAAGGCAGCATATAACTATTTTTAAAATGTATTTTGATATACTAATATATTGACGATATTTAGCTGACCTATTGTGGTCAGCGTCATCAGGTAACGAAAAAAACGTTACAAAATAACATAAAACCAACCGTTTAAAAAAGAAGACATTTAAAAGCGTAAAATATAAAAACCAATCATTATTTGATTGGTTTTTATATTTTACGCTTTTTAATGTCTTAAACGTCTAAACGTTACAAAATAACATAAAACCAACCATTTTTTAAATGGTTATAATATAAATAACAAAATAACATAAAACCAACCATTTTTTAAATGGTTGGTTTTATGTTAATTTGTAACATTTGTTTCATTACCTGATGATGCTGACCACAATAGGTCAGCAAGATATTGTTAATATATTGTTATATCAAAATATATTTTTAAAATAGTTATACGCTGCCTTTTTTATTAAAATCAATATACATATATATACATATTTTTTTTAATCATCAAAGTATATATATATATATATATATTTTTAATCATCAAGTTAACTGTATCTTTTTTGTTAAAAAAGTTAAAGCACTGTTAAATTTGTTATAACTTAATTTATTAACCTGATAAACTTAAAAAAATTTCAATAAATATTTATAAAAAAACATAGTGTTTTCAACTTGATTATTAAATTGTTTTTTAATTTTAAATTTAAAAAATTTATATCTTATATAAAATAAAATAGTTTTTCTTTGCGTACCTAATATAGCATACGCTTACATTCACTGTTAAATTCATGTATTCAAAGAAATGTCTTTTACAACAATAGCTATTTTAAATCAAGTATATATATAGTTAATGTGGCGTATATATGGCGTATATAGTATATATATAGTTAATGTGGCGTTTATTCATAAAATATTGTACAAAAGAAAAAATTGTAAAAAAAGCATTTAACAGCAACTTAATTTTTTTGTTAAAGAAACTGATTATTTTATATAATTTTTCCTTAATTAAAAGATTTTAAATTAAATTTTAAAAATTTAGATTTAAAGAAGAAATGTAAAATAGTTTTGATAGTAAGAGGAAAAATGTAAAATAGTTTTGCAGTATTTGTTAAAGATATTTTTTTCTAACTAATTCATTTTGTAAAACATGTCTCTCTATCAAAAAAAACTTTTTTATTTACTTTTTTAAAAGGGAAAAATATTTTTGTTTAAAATAATTATTTTCAGTAATTGTTTAACAACTTATTTGTTTCTTATTTGATCTTTGTGTTAAGTTCTTTTGATGTTTATTTCTGAACATAAAAATTACGTTTACGAATATTTTATGAATAGCAATTAATCAAATCTATAAATTGTTTATAATCTTTATTAAAAATAGTTTAATAAATAGGTAATTAATAAATAAATAAATTGTGATAAATAAACAAAAGGTTATGTTAAGTATAAGATAGTTTTAAGAAATAAATTATAAGGAAATACTTTTAGGAAAATTTTTTTTCAAATACTGGAAAATACCAGGAAAATCTTTTTCAATTACCAAATTTAGATTTCATCAGTAATTTTTCCTATATTATTTTAAAAGATTTTTAATGCGGTTTAAAATTAAATTTAATTACAATGCAGTACTTTAAAATATGCTAATGATGCAATGTCAAAAGTGAATTAAAGTAACATTTATTAGTGTAATTGTTTTAGTTAAGCAACAAAATCTCATAACAAGGCCTGAGTCTTGTTATGAGATTAAACAACCGCTAAGTTTACTCTTGGTGGTATAGTGACTGTTGTGTTGACCATGGGAGTGAGTTTGTGTTTTTATTTTTAAAAATACACAAGGAATTATAGTTATTTATTTTTTAAGTGAATTTTTAAACTATTTTGATATTTTTTAAAAATGTTTTAGTTGTTTTTTTTAATGCGGTATGGCATATTTAATGCCAAAAATAATAGTTTCATATGTATAACAATATATATATATATATATATATATATATATATATATATATATATATATATATATATATATATATATATATATATATATATATATATATATATATATATATATTTATATATTTGTATATAAATATGTATGTATGTAAAACAATAGTTTGAAATTATTTTTAATGTTATCATATATTTGGTTTTTAGTGTTATCATACATCTGATTTAATAATCAAGTACATCAATGCTGATGAGAGATGCGCTAAACTGGCTATGTTAATAAGAATGTGGAGCAAGGCGAGTTTCAATGTTTATAAAATTAAACCCAATATTTTCATAATTTTAGGAATTCTTAATAAAAAAAATATAAATTCAAATTATAAAACAAAAATTGAAATTTATATTAGGTTTGTGGTCTAGACAATGCTGATAATGGAGGATTATCACCATACTGTTTTGTATTAATGGTAATTAATTATCTCCAACATACCGAGCCACCTGTCCTTCCTATAATAAAAGTAAGTTTTTTGTTAGTAAGAATATTTTCAAAAGCTTTTTATTTGTATTTTTTACTTTTTTTTATTTATTAAAATTTATTATTTGTATTTAAAATTTTTTTAAAGGTTACTGGTTTCGAACATGAAGTTGATAAGTTTGTTGATCAGGAAAATGAAGACATGTACTCAATACCTTATAATGAAGTTCGTGAAATATTATTTATTTTTGTTAAAACTTTATTTGTTTACATGAGATAATTGTATTTTTTTTTCAAGTAAATTGTAGATTAACAATTTTTTTTTATAAACATTGAAAAATATTTTCTGTGGGTGTAGGATTTTTGTAAACAATACATAAAAAACAGCTGTTTTGCTGTTTTAGAATTTAAAAAAAAACCGCTTTTAACAATTGTTGTACTATTTTTCTAATTTAAAACTAAATTTTTTATTATAATCAAGTATAATTTGACATAAAGCTAACTTCCAGACATGAAGCAAACTCACGAAATTTATTTATTTACTCTTTTGTGAAATAAAGATGCTCTACTAAAGATTGCGAAGATTGGAACCTGGAAACAAACTTCAAATACTCTAAAATTGTCTTTTATTAAGTTTTTAATTTATATTAGTTTTTTATTTTTCATTAAACATTAATGTCTTACTTCAGTTAAAAGAGCTTGTTTTTAAAAAATTAACTTACATCGTTCTATTTAAATTAGAAAGCGGGTTTTCGTGGTGGTTAAAACAATGAATAAAAAGTTTTAATTATTACTGGAAATTTAACATAGAATAGCAACAACAAATATTAAATATAGAAATACTAAAACTTTTAATTTTCTTTCAAGTTAACAGTGTTTCCTTCAAGTTAACAGGGTTTCCTTCAAGTTAACAGGGTTTCCTTCAAGTTAACAAGGTTTCTTTCAAGTTAACGTAATGTTATTTAGTTGTTAGTTCAACAATTATAAAAAAACTTTAGTATTTTAAAAGTTATATTGTTTTTGTTTAAAAAACATTTCAGCAAACATTATTAAATTGAAAACATTTAATAAATGCTTATTACAACAAATAGTTGTTTATTAAATATATGTTTATTACAAGAAATGTATTTCAATTTTACTTCATAAAAATATTGCTGAAAACTTTATGTATAATGATAAACGTTTTTAATTTAGATGAGTTCAAGATAGTTTGTTATAATTGTTTCTTATGAATATTTTTTAAGAAACGATTGAAGAATTTCTTATGTTATGTTATCAGTTTACAACAGTTTAAAAGTTCTATTTAAATTTTGACAATTAAATTTAATTTAATTTTGTTGGATTCAGTTATATTTTGTTTTATTAATTAAATCTTATTTAATTGTCAAAGTTTGAAAATTTGCCAATTTTCAAATTTTGACAATTTGAATTAAATAAGAATTTGTTTAAACATATTCAATTTGTCAAATCAAAAAATAATTAAAACAGTTAAAAATAAATAAAAAAAAATAAAAAAAACAAAGTAATAAAATGATAGAGAAATTTATTCAATAAAAATATTTATTCTTAAAAACAAGATCAATAAGAACTGTTCAAAAAAAAAAGATGAGATCAGGCACAATAAATAAAAATGTTAAGAAGCGAACTTTATAACTTAATGGCGATCATATTTACACTTATAGACAACACCATTTTATGTGCACAAAATGTTGTGCTGTGTGATTTTCTTTATAATAAGGCCTGTTAATAAATGGGAGGGAATAGGTTATAGTTTTAAGAAAATTTTTTTTTTCACCCTGGGTTTTTCTTCTTTGCTTTGTTTATTTATTTTATTTGTTATCAACAAAAAAACTCTATCCCAAAACTAAAAAAAACTTTTAGTCTAAAGCCTTAAAAATTAGAAAATATAGACTCACTGATAAAAATAAAAATTCCTACAAACCTGTAAGTCAAAACCACCCTCCTTTCTTTATTAGATCTGGACTTAAATTCCCACTCACATTTTTATTTCCACCCCATTTTCTATTAAGCACCTTAGAGTAGCAAATCTTTTATGGGATTGAAGTCTACATTATCCAATAAATTGAATTCTGCTTTAAATTCTAATAAAATTTCTTAAGTTTCTGCTTTTTTCAATGGCTCAAGCATTAGTCATGTTATTTTCCAGTGAGTTTTTACATCAAGATAAAGCTGTATTAATATGTTGTCAGTTTTTATTAATTTTTCATTATGTTATCATTTTTTTCTATTTTTATCAAAACCTTAGTAAAAAAGTTTAATTACATCACTTTCATTAGCTTTTAATCCATTTTTCATTAGTTTAAATTCATTTCAACCTATTGACTGGTAAATGTATTTATTTTTGGTAATAGCTTGAATCAAAATGTGGTAGTGGTGTAGTGGTAGAGTGCTCGCTTCATAAGCGAGAGGTTCCGAGGTCGATTTCCACCACGTTCCTGGTAGTACCGCGCTCAACTTGTTTCTCCGCACAGCGGCCATGTTCGTCAAGGTTCGTGTTTTGGAGTTATAGAGTTAGGAGAGGGTTATAACCACAAGTAGCCTCCTCATTTGTAGTGGCCTTCTTGGCCTTTGGGAGGTGAATTACAAAAACAAACAAAAAAAACTTTAAATTGACAATTGAGAAATTAACAATGAATTGAATATTCAATAAATCTGAAAATTTAATCGTTTAAAAATCAGAAGTTTTTTTTTAAGTTTATACTTAGAGCATTTAGAAACATCCTGAAGAGATTTTTATAGGGGAGAGGGGGGGTTGACATATCTGTTTTTTGCTGACTAAAGCCAAAAAAATTTTTTCCAGACTAACTTATCTATAAGAAAAAAAAAAATCTAATAAATAAATCTAAATATCTAGTTTTGCCGATTTCAGTGTCCAATTTGTCGACTAATAAAATTCGTAGGAGGGCTAGACACCCAAGGATTAGAAAATAAGGATTTAAAAAATCCTTATTTTCTAATCCTTTTATAAAAATCATTATACAATGTGTATGTAATCTTATACTTTATTCAAACCTGGTTTCAAACTTTTTAATATATAAAACAAATCAGCTTTAAAACAATAACAGTTTTAAAACTATAAATTGTGGGCTTTTTTTCTTACAGGTTGCTAACAACCCTTAGCAACAACATTCTAGAATAATTTTTAGTAATGAGATATCAGTGTAGAAGACGACTTTTTGATGTCATAGGTTTGCTGGGATTATTGATTTAGTTCAAAATACTTATGTCAGTAAAACATTTTCTTATTTAAAAATTAAAATTTAACATAATATGTTCATCTATGATCAATTAAATATAATCATAATCAAGTATGCAAGAAAAAATGAACAAATAAATATATAACAGTATCAATGCTTACAATTCCTTCTTTAAAAATGAAGTTATTTATAGATATAAACTTCATAGAAATAAAAATGATAAAATTTATAATTAGGCATAACCATTGCTAGTGTCATGGTAACAATTTTTAATTTTAACTTTTTTAACTTTAGGTTCAATGTTGGAAAAGTAAAAATAATGCTTCTATTTCTGTTTTGTTTATTGGTTTTTTACAGTAAGTTATTTAATACCTTATTTAAAAATGAATTTTATGTATGTTTTTTTTTAAAACTGAATGTTATACATTAGTTTTATTTATTAAAAATAAAATGCCATACATTAAAGAGTCAATCTTTCAAAAATTTATGTGCTTTGATGTATTCCAAAATGAAAAAAAGTTACAATAAAAGATCAAACAAAAACTTAAAAAATAAAAGTTCTTATGGATTTTTTTTGTTGTATAATCTTTTTATTTAACAATATGTAAAGGTAATATTGGCACCCTTGTTATCAAGTTATAGCATGCTACTCAATATAGGACAAACTATTTAATATATACTTATTTATATCTTGTTTTAACTATATAGTACATACTATAACCTAATAGTATACATAATAACTTTGTAAAATAATTTCTTTTGTTGGTAAAAATTTGATTTGATGCCATAAATTGGCAAATAATGAAAAATAAATTATTTTTTTAAAAACTACAGCAATCATAATTTTTTTTAAAACTACAGTAATCATAATCATGACCAAATGAAAAACCTAACAATATATAACGAAAATGCATACTTACAATATATAATGAGACTGTATATCAGGCCCTTAGGAACAAAATTTATATGGGGGGGGGGGGGCAACACAACTCTGAAATAGTTTTAAGTCATTTTTTCAGTCAATTTCTTCAAAATTATTTATTTGAAAAATTATTGGGGGAGGGGGGGGCAAATGCCCTTGCTGTTGTCACTTTGTGCATGAGAATCGTAAATAAATAATGATGTTTCAAATTATATTGTTTATTTGAAATCTGCTGGATTAGTTTGTTTGCAAAACAAGAGTTTTTATGCATACGGTTGAAATCTAAAACAAGCAAAGTATTGAATAAAATGATCAAAGTTAGCACTAGTATTATTAAGAGTCACCAAGTTAACTATATTCAAAAAAAAAAACTATATTTGAAAAAATGTTTTCTTTGATTTTCAAATAATAAGTATTCTTCAAAATAAAAAAAGTTAAATTTTAAATTGCTAAAACTTTGGTTACTTATGGATTATGCATATTGCGTCACTAAACAATAAAAACAACAATTAAGAGTCGTGAAACATTGATCTTTAAAAATGTCTTGAACCAATTACATTGAAAAAATTTAATTACACTGTGCTGAAATGATTAGTTTGTGAACAAAAAGTGCACCTAAACTTCAAATAAGCGAACTCTGAATGGTTAAAGTTAACATAAGTATGACAAAGAGTCATTTAAATAAGTTTGTTTGCCAAGAATAATTTTTTATTTTTGCTATTTTAAAAGTTTTTTTTAACAGTTTGGTAATTAAAAATAAAAATAAAAATTTCATTATTTATTATAATATAGTTATAATATTTAAGTATATAGTTTTCTCTTGTTACTTTTTTTCTTTTCTCCAGTTTTGTTTTTTCTTAATCTTTAACTAATAAAATTTTAGATATAGTTAAAGAACAATGTTTTTTTTTTCATATTTTTAAAACTAATTTAATGAAACAAATTAAAAAATTAATTAAATAAAATAATTAAAAAAAAAAAAAGAATTTTAGTTTTAGTACCATGGTTACATTAAATTTGAAACATTGTTGTAGGGGATTGTTATTCTTTTTATGCATTTGTTGTTATATGGGAATACAAAATATTTGCATTAATAATCATGCATTGTTGTCATAATTCAGGGTTCCCACTCCTCCTTAAAAACCTTAAATATCCTTAAAAAAAAAAACTCCTTAAAAGTCCTTAAATAACCTTTAAAAAAGTTCAAATTTAACTGCTCTCCTTAATTTCTCCTTATTTTCTATCATTATCTTCTAGGAAACTTTATTAAAGTATATAGATTATACTTATCAATAGAGAAGCAAATAGTTACTTCTTTAATGATTTGAAATCCTACACCTATATAAATATGTATATATATATATGTGTGTATATGTATATATATATATATATATATACACACATATATATATATATATATATATATATATATATATATATATATATATATACACACACACATATATATATATACATCAACTTGTTTCTCCGTGCAGCAGCCTTGTTGGTCAAGGTTCGTGTTTCGGAGTTATAGAGTTGGGAGAGGGTTATAACCACAAGTAGCCTTCTCATATGTAGTGGCCTTCTTGGCCTTGGGGAGGTGAATTACTTAAAAAAATATATATGTGTGTGTGTATATATATATATATATATATATATATATATATTTATATATACACACATTAGGGTGCATCACAAAACAACAATTTAAAAAAATTCTCCTTAAAGTCCTTATTTTTAGCCTCAGTTTTAATAGTGGTAGCCCTGTAATTGATAATTTTTTAAATTGTAAATATGAATTGATTGTGTGTTTTATTCTAAATTAATTTATATTCAATTTTTTTATTTAGTTATTTTTTGGTAACATTTCACCATCAAACAAAGATTATTAACATCAGACAGCATGCACCTCTCTTGCGTTCCCTTAGAAGATATGGTAGTCGACGGCTTGTTATTGAAGGTAGTTTTTTTAATTTAAAACCAATGACTTCATTTTTTAATTACAGGCTCAATTATCTACTATTTAGTTATATTTAAGTTTTTCAGTACACATCCTCAGAGTTGGAATATATACTAGAATATCTGGCTGTTACAATATATCCAGTAGTGATGTACCGATTGCATTTTTTTGACCGATGCCGATGGATGGGAAAAGGCCGATACCAATTCCGATACCGATAAATTAACTAATTATTATATTTTTGAAAATATAAAACCAAATACAACTTAAAATCATGTAAACTTTTTCATGGAATCTGGTAAACATGACAACTGGTAAACAAATACTTGGACCCAAATCAGTGACCATAATGGTTTGGCTCTGATTTAAAAGATATTAGAAAAACTCATGTAAAAAAGTATACATTTTTTAGTTTTTTTTACTATGGAAAGAAAACTTAAAAAAAAAAAAACTTTTTATTTCAATATTAAAAAGAAAATGGTACTCATAAGCAGTTTACTTAGAATTCTTTATTAATTTATTAGTAATTTAGATATCTAAACTATAATCATATATTGTTTAGATATCTAAATTATTTTTAGATTATTAAGTTGTTTTTAGAATAATTTTATTTTGTGATGTTCGATCCCCATCATGTCCCTTGTAGTAACGTGCTCAACTTGTTTCTCCGCGCAGCAGCCTTGTTCGTCGAGGTTTGAGTTTTGAAGTTATAAAGTTGAGAGAGGGTTGTAACAATAACTAAAGTAGCCTCCTCAACTGGAGTGGCCTTATGGCCTTGTGGCCTTAGGGAGGTGAATTAAAATAAAAAATTAATAAAAGATAAAAATATAGAAATATAGTAGGCTATCTTTGAACACATATAGATAACAATGCTTAAATAGGTTACTTTTAAGTATAACAATAGAACAACACAAAATAAAATTATTCTAAAAACAACATTATTATAATAAAATTATTCAGTTATATTTATATATATATATTATTCAGTTATATTTATATATTCAGTTGTTAAATTAAAGCTTATAAACATCATCTTAAGAATGAACAATATCGCCTGTAAACAAAGTCAAAATAAACAATTTTTCAAAAAATTTCTAAGTAATGCAAAAAATTTAGTTTATTTATTATTTAATTATTATCATAATGCAGGATTAAAATATTAAAATGCCACCAGTTGGAAAATCAGTAAATTAATAAAAAAAAAAGACCGATGCAGATACCAATTCCAATTGTGCAAAAAGTGTCCGATGCCGATTAATTGGTACATCACTAATATCCAGCCCATGCATTTCTAAGTGATTGGTAGAGTGGATTAAAGAATTTTCGTAAAGAAATTCAACCTTTAAGTGTTTGAGGTCAATGCCAACCTTAAAGTGTTTGAGGTCAGCAAAAAATATTTTATGACAACTGCTTTGTCTCTTTTTTAATTTTTTACGTTTAATTTATTATAAATCATAAACTAAAGTGAGTTATAATTAATGAGTTTTGCTAAAATGAGTGTTGGTGTAAAACATTTTCCTGCATATTTTAATGTATAATAAAATGTAAATAATTTATTTTTTAATTTTTATCATTTTTTAGACATGTTTTGGTCCTGTAAAAATGGGCAGTTTTACATAAAAGTCATATAATTAGATGAACTCATGTAAATAAAAAAATTAAAAAAAAACATGGTTGCAACTAATTTAGGTTTAGATAAACATTAATCAAAATTTTTTTTAGATATTTTTGTGTTTAAGTTAAAAAAAAAAATTTTACTTTTTAGCTTGAAAACTTTAAATTAATGCAGAAAAAAAAACAGCTTGAAAGTTTTGATTTTGTTTACGTTTACTTATTTTTAATGACGCATTTCTATGTAACTAGCTGACCAGACCTGTAAAAATACTGGTCTTTGTAAGACTATTCAACACCGACCTTTTCTATACTCATTCCTTTTTTACTTTTTAGTAAAATGATTCATCTGAAAAACTGCTCTAAGAGCATAAAAATTAACATGCGCACCTTTTCCACTTACTTAGAGCTCATAAGAGATTTATAAATTATGTTTGTTTTCCTCCTAAGCGCATTTCATTGATAGCTCAGTGGTTGTCATCAGGTTGTCCTCCCTTTATACTGCCTGTTTAAGACCTCTTTCTATATACTGCCTGCAAACTCAACATATGCTAAAGTCATTTAGACTTTAGCGTATGTTGAGTTTGTACATAACACTATACAGGACTCCGCAGGATACAGGACTCCACAGTTCCACAGGATACAGGACTCACAGTTCCACACTCCACAGTTCCACACTCCACAGTTCCACACTTCCACACTCCACAGTTCCACACTTACACTCCACAGTTCCACACTTTCCACAGTTCCACACTCCACACTTCTACACTCCACAGGATACAGGACTCCACACTTCCCTTGGCAGGAAGCAAAAGCTAAAGCTCTCACTTTCTGCCGAGGGAAGTGTGGGCAAGAGTTTCCCGCTCTTATCTACACTCCCCTAAAACGGTTTACAGGAGCAATTTATGGCTCTAGCAAAAGTATAATTTTTTCAAATTAAAAAAGTTATTGGAGAACGATAACTTTTTTAATTTGTAGTGACTTGGGATTGTAACGAGTATAAAACCAAAATTTTGTATTTAATAAGCAATTTTTTTTAATGAATAAACAGATTGCTTGCACTAAAACCAAAAGCTCTCCTAAGAAGCTCTTTAAAGGAGCAGCTCGCATGACTCACCATGTTTGTTTTAGAGCTTTTTGCCGTTCTCGCACTCATTTACTCCCGACGAGGCCTGACTATACAAATGGCAGAACTAAGAAGATCTTAGAGCATTAAAAACTGTAGGTGCGGCATTAGCTTTAAAATGCTAATCTAAAAGTCAAGCCTAAAAAATTTTGCGCAGTGATGTCAGTTTGTGGCAAAAAAAGCTTCTATACGTCAAGTTTGGTTTTACATTTTTCGATTAGTTTTAGTTATGGTGCATACAATTGCACTAAAAGATATAAAACTGTTACAGATATGTCATTTCACTGATAAGAGTTTGTATTTATTACAATAGTAATGAATAAATAGTTTTAAAGAAGTAACATAGTAATTACTATATTTAGTCTTTATTCGAACATATCCCATAAAAATATATTCTATATATAACAATATATCCCATAAAAATATATTCTATATATTTTTAATAAAAGGAACTTTCATATAAAATTTAAACTAAATTTTATTTCTTGTCAGTTATTTGCCACAAAATGACGTCACATGCGCAAAAAAATTTAGGCTTCAACGGTTTAAGAAAAAACCAAGTCTATACCTATTTAATGGTCTACTTAGATCAAAACATTTTAAACAAAAATTTTCTGCTTTTTTCTAATATCTAAATGACCATGCTTAGAAGAAGATGACATAATTTTAGCAATCAGAAATTATCAAGAGAGGGGGGCAAATTTAAAATCGAAGTTTCAAGTTTTTCACTTAGATGAGATAGTATGTTTGGTGTTTTTTTAATCTTGTCATTTTTTTTAAAATACAAAAAATAAATACAAAAATTCAAAACAAAACATGTAGATGTTGTTTAAGTGTTGATTAATTGCAATCTGTATAATCAGTAGAGTTTAAAAAATGGTTTGTTTTTTAATTACATGCTTAAATTCGATAGATCAGCGGTTTAATTGCATGCTTAAATTCGATAGGTTTGATGCAAAAAAATAAATAAAGCCATAAAGACTTTTAAATGTTAAAACAAAATTTAAATTTTCTGCTGTGGGGTTTTTTTTTTGCCCCCATATTAACACCTTCTGGAGTAGCAGGACTGTCATTAAATTTTTTCTTTATTAAGTTTTAGAACATAATTTTTTTCAGACCTTCAGCAGCTTATTAGGACTAGTTACCTGAGCCCATTGATAACATAAGTATCTCAATCATGACACAAACGCAACAAATTTCTCCTGTGTTTTGATTTTTCTTAAGAATTTTTAGCTTTTTTAAAATTCTATTTGTTTTTTAGTATAGAGTATTCCCATAGGTCACGTGACTCCACAAGCGTTGCCATTATGAGAGGATAAAAATGTGAACAAAGCCAATATAATAAAAAAAATATACCATTAGGGTTTTTAGATAAATTTTTAGGGTAGCATTTTATTGCACATAAAACTTTATAAAATAAAACAACCAGAAAATTAGATTTTTTAAACTTCCTGATATGACAAAGAGTCTTGTTCTCTTTGACTTGATACCGGTTATTTTTTTATTTACTGAAGAAGGAGAATCTCATACAACATTAGATTAAATTGTTCTATCAGTATGTGCTTTGGTTGACTTTAGTAGCATTTAATTAGCAAATAATTTGAACAATAATTTAAAAATAATATGCCATTAAACTATACAGATATTTACAAGATTAGCCCTATATTGTATAGTGTTGCCAAATGGCATCACACTAGTAAAAGACAGATTTGTTCTCTTTGCTTGAATTTAATGTCTTTAATTATGCGTTTGAATTTTAAACAAGGTTTTAAAGTTTAATAGTTTGCAATGGGGTTGTCTGTTTTTCTAACATAGTAAAAAGTGGATTCTCAGACATATTTTAAATACTTATTTGATTAAGTTATGTCTGAAAAAAAAATTATTATTTTTATTATGAGTTTAAATGTATTTATGCATTATAACATACAACTCTTACCCATATAGTTTTAAAAGATTGGCTTTAGACGCTTTGTTGCCAAAAAGCCATTATGCAATATGAATAGTTTTTTTTTTGGAACATCTCAACTTATTTAGATTTAGATTTTTTGACCACAGTATTAAATTACATTTTATATTTATCATTTTAGTATTTAAATCACGTTGGATAATAAGTTTAATAAGACATAGTTCTAATGATTTGTATGACTTGATATTTCAAACGAATTGTGTGACTTGATATTTCAAACGATTTGTATGACTTGATATTTCAAACGATTTGTATGACTTGATATTTCAAACGTAATGTTATAAAATCTTATAACACTAAGTCTAAACCCTTTTATCTTATTTATAATTATATTCACGAAAATCTAATAAACAGAATTGTTCTATAAACACAAAAGTTGAACACAGGATTATAATAATCTTCATTTTTTATTCTTTATAATATGTAGATTTATTTAATCAAAAATTTCTATGGAAGTTCTAAAAAAAATATTCATCAGAGAACTGCCTGAAGTTTCAGAAGATGGTGAACTGTCTTCTTCTGAAGAAGGAGAATATGAAGTTGAAGGATTAAATTTTTTTTTCATGTTCATCTTAGATTATAATGGTATCACTTATACTTTTTTTGTTCTAAATAATTTATTGCCTATACATTAAATTTATTACAATGCAGTAAACCCATAAAAACTGTTCCTGCCATGATTTTTTTTAAATAGGATATTAAATAATTATTTTACATTTTCTACTTATAATGAAATACAAAAAATAATTATTTTGAGTAGTTTTTTTCATATTTTTTATGAATTTTATTTTTTATTTTAGATATTGGGGGTGTCAAAAGGTGGGGGTGTCGAAAGGTGGGGGTGTCGAAGAAAGTACTTTAGCTAGTGGTTAACACTAGAAGAAAATCATTTGGTAAGAAAAAACAAGTTGTTTTGATAGGTTCTCTAATATACCAGATTTTCCTGAAACTGAGAGAATTGCGTGAGTCAATAGACTACTTCCAAGAAATATTTTACACCAAGACATTAGAAAAATTGTAGCTGAGTCAAATCGGTACAGTTTGCAGAACATTATTAAACCAATTTTCTCAATTTTCTCAATTTTCTTTTTTTTTTTCGCTCAATGAGCTAGAGCAATTTTTAGGAATTGTTTTCTATATGAGTGTGCATCCTCGAGTACAGTTGTATTAGAGCCCTTATACTATATGAGTGTGCATCCTCGAGTACGGTTGTATTAGAGCCCTTATACTATATGAGTGTGCATCCTCAAGTACGGTTGTATTAGAGCCCTTATACTATATGAGTGTGCATCCTCGAGTACGGTTGTATTAGAGCCCTTATACTAGAGTTTCTCAGTTGGCTAACAAAATGAGCAATAAGCGATTTGAAGAACTAAAACCTTTTCTTCACTTCTCTAAGAATGAAGATAAAAGCGGAAACAAAATACAAACCCTTCTGAATGATTTTAAAGCCAGCGTCAACAGCAAAAATCAACCAAGTTGAGCATTGACGAGCTAATAGTTCTCTTAAAAGAAAAATCTTCCTTAAAACAATATAATCCGAAAAAACCAACTAAGTGAGGCTATAAAGTGTGTTTTTGCTCCGGATACACTGGTGTCATCCATGATTTTGAATTTTATGTCTGTAAAATACATCCGAGCCCTGGAAAACCTGATCTGGGTTCCTCTGGAAATATTGTTTTAAGACTTATTCAGGATGTGCCTAGAGGCTACTGGTATTGACTATTTTTTGATAACTGGTGTAATTCTATTTCACTTCAAGTTTTACTTTTGAAAGAAGGTATTGCTCGCTTGGGTACCATCCAGCCGAATCGATTAAAACCCTGCACATTTCCTTCAGATAAAGAGCTATTAAAGAAAGGAAAAGATTCAATTATCATGAAGACTGGTGTGTGATGGATCAAACTTAATACTGTCAGGTGGATGGATAAAAAACCTGTCACCATGTTTAGCACCTTTGCAGCCTTGGAACCCATAAAAAAGGTTAGAAGGTGGAACAAAATGGAGAAGAAATATATTGAGATATACTGCCCTTCTATAATTATTTTATACAATTTATTTATGGGTGGTATAGACTTTTTGGATTCCCTGGTGGCATTATTCCGTAATCATATAAGGTCAAAAAAGTGGTAGCACCATATAATGTTTCACATTTTTGACTTAGCTGTTGTTCAAGAGTGGCTACTTTACATTTATGATCACACACATTCAGGGCTGGCACCATCAACTAAATTACCACTACTACAATTTAAAATAAACATTGCTATGTGTTTAATGAAACAGAATAAAGTTCTGTCTAAGAATAGGGGTCAACCCTCCACGAATGTTGAGGCACAGCTAAGATCAAAAAAGAAAAGGGGGCCTACAGCTGCTATCCCCATCTTATCAATTCAAACAGACAGTTTTGGTCATTTTCCTCTGGAGGTTCTTAAAGGTTTCCTCTGGAGGTTTTTTTTCTCAACATGCATTTTATTACTTTTAGAATGTTTGTTTTTTTATATTATCCCTAAATGTTTTTTTGTCCCAAAACCATTTACCTTTAGCGACTTTTAATAATATATACATATACATATATATACATATACATATATATATATATATGTAATCCCCCCCCCCCCCCACACATACACACACACATAAATAACTGGGAGGCGGGGAATGTATTTCTTCTTCATTTGTCATCTTTAGCAACTTTTTTTTTTACAATGTATATTGGTACATCTTGCAATTATATCCCCATCTTTTGAACTAATGTGACTTTCAATGTGTTCATGTTCACTAGTTTCAATGTGTTCATGTTCACTAGTTTCAATGTGTTCATGTTCACTAGTTTCAATGTGTTCATGTTCACTACTTTCAATGTGTTCATGTTCACTACTTTTAATGTGTTCATGTTCACTAGTTTCAAAATTAAATTTTGATAAGGATTGATTTGATATGTTCTTCACAAAAAATCTATAAATTAAAGTCTTTTACTGTCCATCCAAAAAATAGCAGCATTAATATTCAGTAACAAGAAGTTGAGTTTTTACTTGGTTACAATAACAAGTTTTTTCAATTTCAATCATATCTTGCAATGGTTTTTCTATAACTGTATAGAAATTTAATTTCTAAGCATATTTAAAAAATAAAAAAACACGTAACAACACCATCTGGTACTTTAGAATTATAAGATTTAGTAGAGTATTCATGCAAGGATTGTTCATAAAATAGCTGCCTTTTGTTTTGATTTATAATTTAAAAAAATTTTTGTTTTTGACTTTGCTAGTAGGTTTGGTGGTAATTATTAAGTAGATTTTGAGAATGAAACACCAAAAAAATTTACTAAATATGCTATTTCTTAATTAAATGCTATGATTTATAGGTCTTTATATCTTCAGATGTATAAGAGCTTGGTGAAAATTTTAAGAGAGTAATAATTTAAATCAGTGTAAGTTACAGCTGGAAAGGTTTTATTATTGTTTTTGAATTTGTTATTTGGATTTGAGCAAGTGTTTATGTACAAGATTTGTGATCATATCTGTTTTTGGAAGGTGCATCTAATGTTTTGTAGTACAACATTTCTTTATTGTAAATTTAGTAAATAAACTTGATATTGATTTTAAAATTAATAAAAATTTTGAATATTATACCACATTGATATTAAATATTATATTATTATATTAATATTGGTACTAAAACCTAATAAAAACTTATTACTTTGTTTACTTTTTTATCCTCTCATAATGGCAACATTTTTTAAGTCACTTTACCCACCAGAATACTCTATAGTGAATAATATCTTTACATATGTTATGTATGCAATTTCTATAAAACTTCATAAGTGTTTTATTTTGTATTTAAAAAAAATAAAAAGGATTACAAAAAAAATCTCCAGTGATATAATTCGAACCACTGCTTTTTTGTTCAGAAGCTCCAAAATGATATCGACTTATTAACATGAGTTTTAGCAAATTATAATCGTTTTTTCTTATGCTGCTGTGTCAAAAACGGTTTTTTATGTGGTGTGTAGCTTTTAAACCCATTTTCATGTAAATAATTTCGTATTGTTTTATCAGTTATTTTGGTTCCAGTGTTATTTTCAATATATTCTGCAACTTTTCTGGATGATTCAAATCTATTTTTCATGAATAATCTTACAATCATGTGATATTCTTTGACTGTAGTCTTACGTTTGTGCCCACACCCTTTCAAAATCTTTACAGTTTGGTGACTTTTCAAACATTTTTACAATGTTTGAAATGGTGGAACATGAAACTCCAGTCTCTTTTTTGATAGTTCTGTAAGTTTTTTTTTTGTATAACTAAATCCAAAGTTAATTTTTGTTGATTCACATTCAAATATTATTTTAATGGAGCCATGATTGCTAATATATAGATTTTGCTCCTAAATATTTCATCAAATAATTTTTCAGAGAAAAAAAGTAGTGTTTTGGCTTAGAAAAGTAAATCTTACAAAACAAGTTATAAATTAAATTTAAATAAGATGTTTTTAATGAAAAACAATTTGTCCCATAAAATTTTTCCGCATAAATTTACAAAAAAATTAAACACATCTAATTTTAATGATTAAAAGTATACAAATGAATCAATTTTTTCATCTAAATTGTGCAACATTTGCTTGTCTTTGTCAAACGATTCAGATAAAAACAAAAGAGTACCGTTATTTAGAATAGGAGCAGATAATACACAATTATTACTCGCAAGGAAGTGTCTTTTTATTTTTGTCCCATAGATTTTTCCAACACTCTCTATATATGATACATAAATACATAAATACATACATAAATACATAAATACATACATACATACATAAATACATACATACATATACACACACACACACACACACACACACACACACACGCACACACATATTTATATATATATATATATATACATATATATATATATATATATATATATATATATATATATATATATATATATATATATATATATATATATATATATATACAAAAATATATTTTTAGATCCATTTATAAGCAATCAAAATGTTGGCAAATCTTTAGGATCACAACTAGGTGATTTTTCTACTTAACTTTTTCTTTTAAAGGTTTCCAGTAAAAATGTCATACTTTTTTTAGTTTAGACAACTTGACCATAGCTGTGGTCAAGTTTTTTAAACTAAAAATCTAAAATTGATAATATAAAATGAAATTGAAAAAAAAAAAGCATGCAAAGTACAGAATTTTTAAGTGTACTATTTGATTGAATGTTTGTTCTCTTTTATATATAGATTTTAGTTTGATGATAGAGTTTTTGCTCAAACAAATTTTTATTTTAGTGATGAACTATCTTACAAACTGTATGGAAATTACATACAAGTACTGCATTTCTTTCAAAAGCAAGTAGTTTTGTTAATTTTTTTACTTTTATATGATTTTTATTTTAGTTTCTATTTTATGAGATATTTTTTGAATAACAGATCGAGTTGAATCACATTTTATGAAAGAAAATACAGAGCTGAAAGAAAACGTTGGTGAAAATAAACTTGATAATGGTCATCATGATTTAGAAGAAAAGCTTGATGAGGAACAAGTCATACATTTTACTATAAACAAGGTTTTAAAGGAATTGTTAGATAATGTTACAAAGGAAATTTCATGCATTACATCTTTCCACTTTCGTACCACAAGTTTTTCTCCAAAGACTCCCTTTCCAAAGTTTTGCTCTTCGTGTAAATCAGATGGTCATGGTCACACTACTTGTGAAGTTGAGAACTTCCTAGTAAAACCTTTGCAACCTTTGAATAAAGCTAATATAGATATTCTTGATCAAGTTTGTGTAGAAGTGATGACCACTTGTGAAATGACTGGGAAAGAATTTGACTTTCGATTGAAGATCTTGAAGAAAACTGAGAATCATTTTAAGAAGATTTTTGATGGTTATTTGTTTTTTATATATTTATATTTTTTATATGTATATATATATATATATATATATTCATGTTTTTATTTATTTTATAGCGTTAAATTATTATCTGTAATAAAAATGTTTTTAGATAGTTGCCGTCTTTCATTGTTTGGTTCTTCTGTGAACGGTTTTGGTTTTCGGAATTCTGATTTGGACATATGTCTACGCTTTGAAACTGATACTCCACCAAAAGATTTAAACTATCAACGTACTATTGGTCTGATAGAAAATGCATTAAAAAAAAGTTCAGACTTTTCTAAAGTATATTCTATAAAGTCTGCAAAAGTTCCAATTGTTAAGTTTTGTTTAAGAAATAGTGATATTAATGGCGACATTAGTTTGTACAACTGCTTAGCAACCGTTAACTCTAAATTGCTAAAAACTTACGCAATGATCGACACTAGAGTACGAATTATGGGTTACTGCATTAAGTATTTTGCTAAAGTTAGTTAAATTGTTTTCTTTTTAGTCATTAAAAAATGTCTATAAATTTATTTATATTATATATCTTTATATTATATATCTTTTTAGTCTTTAAAAAAAGTCTATAAATATATTTATAGTTTTTAAATGTCTTCCAAGCTAACATATTGTTTACAGATTTTCATTTGTTACTTATTATTTTCATTATTGTTATTATTAATATTGTTATTATTATTTGCTGTTACATACTTTAATTATAGTTTTTTATTATATTTATTGTTATTTTTTTTTAAAGTTATGTTATTTATTATAAAGTAGATAAATAATATAATAAATATTTTAAAATGTTATTAAAAAAAAAAATTAATGATAGTAATAAACAGTAGTTTAAGTTAATAATTTTAAGTTTTTACATTTTAAATTTAAATTTAAGTTTAAATAATAAAATATGGAAATAATAAGTTAATAAGTTTTGACTTCAACTAAAAACACTATTTGAGTATTATTTAGTGATCTTTATATACTTGATTTGCAATTCTAATTATGTTTCCAAAAGAAGATTACTTTCATGGTAATGCAAAAGAGAATGTTGAATTGTTTATCAAATTTAAAATACTAGCACACAATGTAGATAAAAACATACTAGTAAAAGTATAGATATATTCTTATACAGCTAAAAAAAAACACACTAGTAAAAGTATAGATATATTCTTATACAGCTAAAACTAAATATCATAAAGTAAATAAATAAAATTGTATCATTTAGTAGAAATTACAAATTTAGGGATAATCTAGTATTAATTACATACATATCAAAGGGACAATCAAGTCTAAATACATTTATTTAGATAAAAAGTTAATTAATTAGAAATAAGAAATTTGTGACTTAATTATTCTTTATAAACCTAAGCAATAAATATATATAAAGAAAAGCAAAAAGTCTTTTTGCTAATGGTTGTCCATTTAATTAATTTAACTTCATAAATATATACCTTTTATATTTTAATTTTGTTTAAAATCATTCTTTTTTATTTATATCATTATTACATTTCATTATATATCATTATGTATGATATGTATCATATGATATGATATGATATTAATATATGATATTAATATAATTGAACTATTATGTCATATTTAAAAACTGATATAATTAAGTAATAATAATGAATATGGAAAGAAAAAATCCCAGGCAATTGTAAAATTAAGCATATAAATTAAATATCTTTTTTGCAAGAGGTTATGAAAAGACTGTCTACTACTACTACTACTACTACTACTACTACTACTACTACTACTACTACTACTACTACTACTACTTTGTATTAAATGTATATACATGACAACATATAATCTACTACTGCACATTATATGTCAGCATGGTAACATGGTACTTATATATATTTTGCTTACTTCAGTTTTTGAAATGCACACTTAAATCTAGACAGCTGTGTTTTCTCAGAAGTTTGATTTAACATAGTGCATACTAATAAAAGTACTGATTTTTATAAAGTAAAGGAATATCGTTTTGTTTTGTATCGGTTTTATCATAAAAAAAAGTTTTTTTTTTACCATTTTGTTTGTATTGTACCAATTTTAGATGTGGATGTTTACTTGCATCAGTTTTGAAAAAGCATGAACAGTTTTTTTGGTTTTGGTACAAGTAAAATGTTGCTTAATACTTTCAATCCCTGTTGCCCGTCAACAAACAATAAAATGATGTTTTTCCAAAAATTGCTTATTCTGTTTTTCAAACAGAGTAAGTAATTTTTTGTTGTTGTAGGTAGGGGGTTTTTTTAAGATAGATTATTTTAAACTTTACTTTTGTTTTCTCATAAATATTTTGAGAGCGTTGTTGCGTTTGCAAGATTTTTATTTTTAAATGATAGTTAATGATTTGTGTATCTCTTTTTCCACTCTTACAAATTAATGTATGCTTTACAAGGTGTGTTGTGGAAAGATATATTTGTCATTTTACAGTTTTGTGTTCAACAGACAGATTTCCCTTGGTTTACAATAGCAAATTAAATTTACAGTCAATTTACTGTAACTAACTTTTGTGATATTTTGATTGAATAGTTTATGCCGTTGACTGTTCAAGTGAAAAAAAATTGCAAAAATATTTGTAGATATTGGTGGACCCATTTATTGTACGATGGATTAGACCTAATTATATATATATATATATATATTTTGTTAAGGCTTTTCATAATTTTTGAATTATTGTTTGAATCACTGTAACTAACTTTTGTGATGTTTTGATTAAATAGCTTGTGTAGTGGGTTTGAAGGTGGAAATAGTTATTTATTGATTGAAAAAAAATTTGGTAGACATTGATGAAAATGCTTTTTTTTTTAATTTAGTTTAAAGTTTTTAAAGTTTTTTGTCCAAGTGCTTCTTTGTATTCTAGTTTTGATAAGATATTTTCACTAGCAGAAGTTTGAGCCTATCATAAATGGAGACAGAAATTTTCATAAATACTTGAGGTGGGTGGTTTGATATCACATGAATTAAAGTTTTTGTCTTTTAAAAGATTAGTAGGAGTTTTTCAGGATAATAAAAGTTGATAAAAAGAATATTAAAAGTGATGATAGAAGTTTATTGAGTATGAAGAAACAGTTACAGTAAAGGTAAAACTTAGCTGAATTATGAGTCATGCAAGATGTGACAGTGATGTAACCTCAGGTTCTAATCTGGTTGCCCTTTGGATGACTAAAGTATTGGTAGCTTTGGATGACAAAAATATTGCCTCTAACTCGAGTTGTCCACTATGATTATCAATAGTCAACTTATAAAAAAACTGTTCAAATAAAAATTTAATAACAAAAGTGAAAAAATATTCTACTTTTTCTTCTTGATTTTCAATCAGTCTAGACTAATTAAAATATTTTTAATTTGATTTGAAGTACAACAACGACTTTTTTTTAGAAAAAATTTTGCAATAAAATTTTGTTACTTTAACAAAAAACAGCTGAATATGTTAAACGTTATAAATAAAATACCTAAAAATTATGCTTAAGCCTTTAGCATAAGGTTATAAATAGTTCACACGACTTAAAAATGCACATTTACAAGATTCAAAATGCGACTATTACATTTCAAAAATAAAGAATTTTTTTTATTTGCATCTTGAATTGAAAATGTGATTTTGAAACTTATTTTGAATTGAAAAGAAAATACAACTACAGCGTTTTAAAAAAAACTTTTTTTAGATAATATTTAAAAAATTTATATTTTTATTTATGTGCCTATCTATTTTAATTTAAGTTGGCTTCTTTTTAGCAAAATTATATATAGTGTATAAATACTTAAAATGCTTTTTAAAGGTTTCTTTAAAATAATCAAGATGAACAATTAACAAAATATGCTACAAAATGTGAATATAACATTAAATAACATTATAGTCACACTTTGAAACATTTTGAAATATTATACATTTTATTCAATTGTCTAATGTTATTCATATGGACTTTTTTTTTATTACAAAATTATAAATTAGTTAAATAGTATAATAAAATAGTAGTATACATGTACTGCTTTTTAAATGTTTCTGTAAAATAAACATATGGAATTAAATCTTCATAGAACTGTTTAATTGTCTTGTTGGGCTAATAGTTGGTTATTTTTTCTAATTTCATGCACCTTTGGAAATATAAGTCATCCTGCATTACTTGGCAACTGTAATGTTACACCACTGATTAAGTTTTTGACTTTTATTCTGATACTATCTGATTGATATTGATATTACTATTCCTGTTACGAGACATACTGACTAAAAACATGATTTTATATATGACATACTTGTGTATATATGTTTTATATGATATACTTGTGTAATCTATATATGTTATGATATACTTGTGTATATATGTTGTATATGATATACTTTTTGTACTGAGATTTTTTAACTTTTCTGTAGTAAGTTAGCAGTAGAAGGTTTGCATTGATTGTCAGAGAGTTGTTAGACTCATGATGAGATCATTTGTATTGATTGTCAGAGAGTAAGTTGTTGATTCATGATTAGATCATTTGTATTGATTGTTAGAGAGTAATTTGTTAGATTCATGATTAGATCATTTGTATTAATTGTCAGAGAGTAAGTTATTAGATTCACGATGAGATCATTTGATAATTTTACCAACATCAGCATAAAGTTTGATATGATGTACTAGCAAACTGGCAAACTGTTAATAATTAGTCACAGTCACCTCTTCTCATTAGGAACCACTTAGATCTTATTTGTATAATAAAATGTTTAACTGGTTGGCTTTGTAGCTAAATAATTATTAATTTTTAACCTATTATAGCAGTGTCATTTCAAAAGATTCCTAAAGGTTGAAGTTGTGCAAAAGCATTTATATTGGTCTGTTGAATGTTATGTGCTTCCAGTGACACATCTTGAATTATACATATTAGTCTTTTTTTTGTGCAAAGTTCCATTATACAATCATGTATAAGAATTTTCATGAATTTATAGACTGCAAATGTATGTAATATATAATGATATTTGCAAACTGCATATGTTAGTGATATAGGTATGTAATATGTAGTGATAGTTAAACTTTATTTTGAAAATTGGTATAAGATTAGATTTTTTTGACAAGTCTAAAATTTTTATCTGTGAGACTTTTTGTAAAACAATATGAATAAATCATTAGAAAATTTGGTCGATCTTTTCAGCTTTTTAAAATCGTTTTTGATGCTTGTGAGATTTTAGTTATAAATGTTGTTTTTGCTGACTTATTTCTTATAAGGGTTGATTAAAAAGAGACATTGGTCTTTTCTGTTCAACTGCAAATACTTTCTGAAAATAGTTATTTAGTGTTGTGCATATTTCACCTTTTTCTGTAATTGCTGAACTATTTGTTCTTCAGGCTATGAGTTTGTTTATGTAATCAAGTAATACATGCGGTAGTTGTGTAGTGGTAGAGTGCTCGCCTCAAGCGAGAAGTTCCAAGTTCAATTCTTACCATATCCCTGGTAGTATTAAACTTGCTTAGTAGCGCTAAACTTGTTTCACAGCACAGTGGACTTGTTTGTCAAGGTTCCTGTTTCGGAGTTAAAGAGTTAAGAGAGGGTTGTAACCATAACTAAAGTAGACTGATGCCTTCTCGGTATTGGAGAGGTGAATTAACATTTAAAAAAATTCATTTTTTTATTAAAAACATGTAAATGTATGTGATTTTGGTTTAACTTGGATGCATTTGCAAGTTCTTCTTCTAGATACTATGGGTTCTTTGACTAACTTTTTAGTATTTTAGCATGCAAATTTTTGTGAATATTAAGAGCTTCATTTTTATGGCAGCCTACTGCATTTTATTTGAAACTTTTTTCTTTTACTGCTGAACTTTGAATGAACTTTTGCCTTAACAAAGCATTGCTTATCCTTTTTTTTTAAATAAAGATGTTGACTGTATGTGCTCTGAAATTAATATTTTGTTAGACAAGCAAGTTAAAATTATTGTTGTTGTCTGACCTTTTAATATGCCGGCCTTAGACTTGATTCCAGATAGGAACATGGGATGAAAGTGTTGTTGCAATTTTTTGTGATTGACCAGTTATTGTGCAGCCTAGCAGATTGTCTTCTGAGACTCTTAAAAACTTCTCTGGATGGAGATTAAAATAGTTAATAATAATTAGGTTTAGTGTTGATGATGACTAAACAAGACCTGAGTGACATAAAGTTATTACTTGCTGTTTTAAATCATTATTTTCTAAACATGATTTTTTTTGTATTTTTTCATTCTGATTTACTCCCAACAAGACTGCAAGCAACCACTGTTTTATTGGGAATTACTAGAAGAAGAAAAAAAGAATAGAGTTATAAAGCAAGGAAAAAGTTGACAGAAGATTTGAAAAGTTAAAGGTTGTATGAGAATGAGAATTTGCTGAATGAATTTAAATGAATGAGAGTTTGCTGATGACAAGTCAAGCAAAAGTAAATTTTAGTTGATTGAACTAGAGGTGATAGCTCCTTTGAGGTGATAGCTCTTTTGAGCAGCAACCATCATAAAATTTGTAGATAAGAAAAAGAGATGCAATGTTATGATGATGGGAAAGAGGCTCAAGCTTAGTAGATAGAGATGCTCTAACTACGTTTACAATGCATTTTTTAAATTTAAGAAGAGAAAGAGCATCATTAGAAGCCCAAATATGACAGGAGTATTCCGTATATGGATGAATAAAATATTTGTAGAGGTAGGGAATGGAATCAGGGATAAGAAAATGACAAGCACATTAAAGAGAACCAAGATGCTGATTTACCAATTAATTGTATATATGGTTTCCATGAAAGATCAGTAGTAAACGATAATCCAAGAAGGCTTAAAGAAGAGGACTCAGTGAGAGGGTTTCCATTCATTAATATGTGAATGTTGACAGTATTGTGTTAGTTGTTTGCACTAAATAACTGAGTTTTGATGGATTTAAAATTTACAAGCCACTGTAAACCCCAATCTGTTACAAAAGTGAGATCAGATTCAAGATCGGCTTCTTGTTCAAAGTGATTGAAAAGAGATGACTTTTTTTTAAGACAGGAGTATAAAGATGAGTCATCAGCAAAAAGAGTTACTTTAGATGTAAAGTTGTTGGGAAAATCATTAACGTAGATAAGAAACAAAATATGACTAAGGGTAGAACCTTGAGGTACCCCAGAAGTTACTGGAAATGAAGAAGAATGTTGAAGAACTTAATAAGGCATTTAGATAAAAACGATTTAATAATCTTAAAAACATTCCTAAAGATACACCATATGTAGCAAGCTTATGGAAAAGACCACCATGCCAAACTTTATTGAAAGTTTTAAATATGTCAAGTGCAATAGCCCTAGCCGCTCCGCCTCCATCTAATGCACTATAAAATCTTTCAGTCACAGCAGTTAGAAAGTCAGTTGTAGAGCAAGAGGATCTAAATCCATATTGATTGACAGTAAGTTATTTGACTCAAGATGTGAGAAATTTGTTTCTCAAAGACTCAAAGATCTTGCTAATAACAGAAAGAAGGCTGATTGTACGATAATTAGAGGGGTCAAAATGTTCACTGGAGTTTTTGAAAATTGGAACAACAGATACGATTTTCCAGCAGGCAGGAAAATAAGACTCAGTCAAGCACTTATTAAATAGTTTAGAGAGAATTGAAAAGAGTTCTGGAGAACATTTTTGTAAGATTATTGCAGGAATGTTTTCTGGACCACAAGCCGTATAAGAGGTTAATTGAGATATGACTTTAGCAACGGAAGCTTGAGTGATTTGAATATAGAACAATTGATTAACCTGTTTAATTGGAATGAAAGAAAGAGAATGGCCATGAGATTCAAGAGTCGAATTAGAAGAAAAGTTCTTTGCAAATAATTCTATCTTTGGGAGAGGTAATGAGATCAGTCCCATGAATGAAAGATGGAATATTAGACCTACCCTTGTTAATGACAATATTGAAGATTTTCCAAGTCTCTAGAGCCTAAATTCTGAGATAAGATACAATATTTTGATATAAACATCAATCACATCAATTTTGTGTCAAAGAGCAGAGTTTTATAAGATAATGGACAGTAATTCTTGAATTCATAAAAAAATTATCAAAGCTATCCTAAGCAAAAGTGTGTTTAAAAATATGGATGGCTATATAGATTTTAGCCATACAAAAAAACATTTTAGAATCAATTTCTTTTTATTAAACTGAAGGAAGTTAAAGTTTACTAAAATATGTAGTATTTAATATGTGTCATTTGATATGTGTCATTTGATTTTTTTTTTACATTTCTAAAAGTATGTAAAAGTGATCTATAATTTTTGCAAATTACTTTAAGTGTAACATCGGGATGGTTTGGTGATTAAGTGGTTGAATTTAATTTTAGTTTGTTTTAAAGTAGTGTTTCATGTTCATTTCAGTAATGAATGTGTTTTGAATCTTATAAGTATGAATGCTAAAGTGATTTATTAAATACAAAAAATTATACTAAAGAAGTTTTGAAGCAATAATTTTCAAATCTTATATAAAAAGATTAAAGCATAAGTTTAAATAGCTTTTTGATAGATTTTTTGAAATAATTATTTTTCTTGTAGCTTTACTTTATAAAAATGGATTACACATTGTATTGTTTTTTTTAGATTTGTGACATAGGTGATGCTTCTCGTGGTAGCCTCTCTTCATATGCACACATTTTATTAATGTTATATTATCTACAACATTGTGAACCACCAGTTGTTCCTGTTTTACAAGACCTTGCAGTCAATAAAAGAAAGACAGTCTTGATCGACGGAAAAGATACATGGTTTTTTGATGATATTCAAAGTCTTGTAAGTATATTTTTATCGTTATTTATTATTACATTTTCTAAAAAGAATTTGTCAACCAGAGATAATGGTGGTCATCCTAAAATAAATAGCAGTTATATTCCGTTGTGGTATATTGGTGCATGTTTCAATAGCCAGATTTTGAAAGTTGGAACACCGCCTTGTGCCTTTACATCGGCCTCTTGACTTGAGGGGTTGTAGCAATAATATGTAAACAAAAAATATTTAATAAAATTTCAAGTTATAGTTAATTTTCAGTTTAGTTAGTTTAATTAGTTAGCCTGTTGATCTTTTGTGAATTTTTAGTTACAGTCAGATAATTTTTAGTTTAGTTAATTAGCCCTTTGATTTTTTGTAAATATATTGTTATAATTGTTTATTTAAAAAATAAATTAATATTGTACTCAAATGGGGTTGCGATAAATTTTTTTTAATGTAAATGTAACTTATTGAATAAATTAATTCTCATAAATTGAATAAATTTTGATTGCAATAAATTGTATCTAATAAATTACATCCATAGTATATAAATTATGCATATTATATGCCATGCAATTTCTCTTAGGATAATGTTTGGAAAGATTATGGAAAAAATAAACAATCCATAGCAGAACTATGGATTGGTTTTTTTAACTTTTACATTGAAAAGTTTTCTTTCAAACGCAATGTTATAGCTATTCGACAAAAAAACTCTATTTCAAAGTTTCAGAAGTCATGGCTGCGTTACTCTATTGCAATTGAAGGTATTATTGATATTACTAATATTATTAATATTGTTATTATTATTATTAATATTGTTATTATTATTATTAATATTATTATTATTATTATTAATATTGTTATTATTATTATTAATATTGTTATTATTATTATTAATATTATTATTATTATTATTAATATTGTTATTATTATTATTAATATTGTTATTATTATTATTAATATTATTATTATTATTATTAATATTGTTATTATTATTATTAATATTATTATTATTATTATTATTATTATTATTATTATTATTATTATTATTATTATTAATATTATTATTATTATTATTAATATTATTATTATTCTTATTAATATTGTTATTATTATTATTAATATTATTATTATTATTATTATTGTTATTATTATTATTATTATTATTAATATTGTTATTATTATTATTATTATTATTATTATTATTATTATTATTTATTATTATTATTATTATTATTATTGTTATTATTATTAGTATTAATAATAATAATAATTATTATTAATATTGTAATTAATATTGTTATTATTATTATTATTATTATTGTTAATAATTATTATTATTATTATTTTTATTATTATTATTATTATTTATTATTATTATTATTATTAATATTATTATTATTATTATTAATATTGTTATTATTATTATTAATATTATTATTATTATTATTATTATTATTATTATTATTATTATTATTATTATTATTAATATTATTATTATTATTATTAATATTATTATTATTATTATTAATATTGTTATTATTATTATTAATATTATTATTATTATTAATATTGTTATTATTATTATTATTATTATTAATATTGTTATTATTATTATTATTATTATTATTATTATTGTTACTACTATAATCGTTGTTATTATCATTTATTTTTTATTGTTGATATATTTTTTTAAATTTAATTTAATTTCAGATCCTTTTGATCTTGACCATAATTTGGGGGCAGGGATTACAGATAATATGTATAAATATATTATATCATGCTTCAAAAAGGCTCGCTTACACTTTGGTTCTCCTTTATCCAATTTAACAAAGCTCAGCATGATAGAATATTACTTTGATCGTTCTTGTTTTACAGATGATATTGTTCCGAATGATAGGTTTGTTTATTTTGCTGACAATATTGTTCGAAATGATTGGGTTATTTATTTTACAGATATTTTTATAAATATTTTGTTTCAAAGGAAATAAATAATAGAATAGTAAATAAAACAAGAATTTTTTTTTTTGGATTAGTTTCAAAGGATTATTTTGTAAATTTTATTTATTTTTTTTCAGTGTTTATTTTTATTTCTATAATACTATTTTTATTTCTATAACTATATCTTAAATTTCTTTTTCAGATGTTGCCGCAATTGTGGTAAAATTGGCCATGTTGCTTCAAATTGCAGAGAAGTTAGCGACAGTGATGAGAATGGTGAACAAAAAGTATGATCTTATATTGTTTTCATTTTTATATACTATTAAGTTTCTTGAATATAACAAACACATAGTTTACATTATTATTATTATTATTATTATTATTATTATTATTATTATTATTATTATTATTATTATTAATAAGTTACATGGACAATACATGAACCATAAGTTCATCATTAACTAGCAAAGCTAGTTCGTATAGCAGCATTAAAGCAACCGCGGAAAATGATGTACTATGGTAACTATTTTAGATGCCGGTCTAAATTAGTTTTAAACTTTTTCACTGAAGTAGAATTTACGACATTGTCTGGCGAGACATTCCATGTGTTTGCTACACGGTTGTTAAAAAAGTTATATTGGACCTGACAGTTTTTGTCGATTTCACGATGGTACCGGATGCAATGCACATAGCTGGGGGGAATGTTAATTGGATTAATACCACCAGTTAACTAACTCAGTATTATTCTCTAATTTAAATTTTTGAATAAGATCCAATCGAAAATGCTTAGTATCCTAAAACTTTTTTTTTCTTCATTCGCATAAGTGAGACCAAGTTTGATATGCCTTGATTGATAGTTAAAAGGCTTCATTTCTTGTGTTACTTTTGTAACACGCCGTTGAATGCTTTTAACTATAGAAATGTTTTTTCTAAATAAGGACACCAAGCAGTAATGGAAAAATTATAGAAGTGGATGTATATAAGCTGTATATAGCTTTTTCCAGAGTTGTGCATCTCTACTTATGAAGCAAAGTTTTAGGATACTAAGCATTTTGTTAGCCTTGGCTGCAGCAATAGAAGTTTAGTAATTTTGCTTTAGGTCATTAGAAATTAAAACACCAAGGTCTCTTTCTGATAAGGTTGATTCAAGTTAAACTCTGTTGATACTGTTGTTTGAGCTTCAGTCATCAATAAAGTATAGGTGTGGAACGGATTTGGATTGGTTGAAATGCATTATTTTACATTTTCTAATATTTATTTCCATAAGCCATTCTTGAACCCAAATTAACAATGTTGTCAATGTTAGCTTGCAGACAAAATTTTTGTTCTTTAGTACTGACCACATTAAGGATTTTTATATCGTCTGCATTCATTTTGCATATATTTTTGTTACTAATTTGTTCTGGTAAATCATTAATGAAGATAATAAAAAGTGTTGGACCAAGAACTGAGCTTTGAGGAATGCCACTAGTAACTTTTTCCAATTCTGATGTTACATTACCAAGTTGGACACGTTGAGTATGATTTAAAAGAAACGCTTTAATCCAGCTTAAAATTTTACCTTCAATTCCATAGGATTTCAGCTTTTGTAGTAGTCTAGTGTGAGAAACTTTGTCAAATGCCTTAGTGAAATCTAGAAAGACAACGTCAACAGGAAGCTTATGTGAAATATTGTAGGTCAGAAAATCCATAGTTTCAAGTAAATAAGTAACACAAGATTTTTTGTTTATGAAACCATGCTGACAATTCGATATAAGATTTTGAGACAGTAGATGCTGCATTATCTTATTTTTAACAATTTTCTCCATTATTTTGCACAGAAGTAATGAAAATGGGTCTGTAATTGTTTGGATCCATTTTAGAAACTCTAAAATGGATCCAAACAATTACAGATAGAAATATGAAAAAGTGATATAGCTGTGCATTTAGTAAAAAGTGGTAAATTTTGAATGTGAGATTCAATGGTAAAGACAGAATGAAACTGTTTGTTCAGAGTGTTGGCAATAAAAACTTGGCCATTACTAATTTCCCCAGTCATTGGTTGTAATGACACAATCTGGTTGCTTACAGTTCGTTTGCTATTAATATAAGCAAAAAATTTCGTTGGGTTTTTCTTATCTTTAGAAAAAATAATATCATAGGTACGAATTGCATCATGAGTTGCTTTCTTTACCAGATTACTAATTTGTTTGTACTCGTTAACCAGAGGAATGGTTTTCCATTTGCTATTGACGTTGAGAATTCAGAGCTTTCTCTTGTGTTTGATTAAGAATAACAGTTCACAGGTTATCCAAGATAATTTGCGTTTTTTTCTTGTAGATATTACAAAACAGTTGGTAGTATTCATCTGCGTCTAAATTTTCAAAAAGTTTTTCCCATTCCAAATTGGAAAGATAATTATTGAATGCATTGTAATCCCCTTTATTGTATGCAAATTTCGAACATCTGGAGAGGTTATTGCTGATAGTAATATTAAATAACTGCCAGAGCAAAGTGCAGTGACCTTGTGATTTATTTCCAAGAGGTGGCTCGAAGATGATCTCTTTGATTCGATCAACGGATTCACTGATTATTAGGTCAAGTGTATTTTTTGAAGAACCATTGGATTGCATAAATGTTGGTTTGGTTATATGTTGATAGAGGTGAAGTTCAAAAATGATATTAGCAAATTTGGCATCCAAACTGATTATGGCTTTAAAGTTCACCGAATAAAAAATAGCTTTGTCATATGGTTTTTGCTAAACAAATTTTACCAAAACTTAATAAAACAAAAATTTAAAAAGTAAAATCTTTTTTTTGACAAATAACACAAGAGCTTTGTTATTAGATAGCATTAATTGTGTTAATATATAGTTACCTTGATAGTAGAAAATTGTTCTCTCAAAGCCTAAACCAAATTGTGAAATCTAATAAATTGCAGCCTAAATGGCAAAATCTTCAGAATCTCATAATTGGCTGTCTATAGAAATAATATGTTGAGAGCGGTAAGAGAAACCAATTTCATATTTTGTTTAGTCTCTAAATGAACTGGGATGAAAAGACCGTTTAAAAGTAAATAACTTAAAATCTTACAGGTTGCAAATATTGCAACCTGTAAGATTTTAGAAGATCCAGATCTTCTAAAATCTTACAGGTTGAGTCAAATTTACTGGTTCAGCATTATTGTAATGCCCTTGGATGAGGGTATGACAACAATGCTACCAGAAAATTTCACTCTACTTTGATATCTACCACTTAGCTTGCCTAGTAGGGTAAGTGGTAGGTAAGCTAAGTGGTAGATATCAAACAAGCTAACCATGTTTGTCTTGATGGAGAGATGAAAAGCTAAATTTAAGTTAACATTTATTATCTGTCTTATGTCTGTCTGTCTTATCTAAAGCTGTAGAAAAGTTGTAGAAAGTTCAAGTCTCTAATAGATGTAGAGCTTTATTAACTGTATTATTACTTTTTAACTGGGAATTAAATTTAATGTAAAGTATAGGATTACAGATGTTAATTTAAATAAGATTAATGAATCGGAAAAGTTGGTTGATAAAAGCATTTTAAATCCAGACGTGTTGATGGAAACTATGAAAGAATCTCTTGATAAAATACAAAGTCTGTTATTATCCGCAAGCAAAGGCATACCAAAGCAAAAAATGAGTTCTATTAAGTATCAATGCAAGCCGCAACTGCTTCTTGTTGGGGGTGAAAAGATAAAAAGTGAAGATGATGCCAAAGTCAAAAGAATTGACAACCATATGGAGTATATAGCGACATAGAACAAAAAAGTTTGGGTTTTGAAGACGCTAAAGATGAACTTAACAATATAAACAGAAGATCAATAGAACAACAATAATAAAATAAAGTTAAAAACCAGTTTATATTCATCTTCATAAGTAAATGGGGTTAGAAGTCTCACTCTGTGTGAAAAAATAGCTATGATATTTTCTGAGCAATAGGAATAAACTCATGTTTCATGCAATAATAACAACTATTACATTTAGCGCAATAATAGCTGCACTATAATTACTGGTATCATTATATTCTTGGAAATATTATGGCTGAAGTACCTAAAACTAAGCCACTGTCTCCTAAACCATACCCAAACCAATAGTCTAATAAAGGTGTGCTTGACTATCTAAAGAAGATCATTTGAAAACTTGCTGAAAAAGTAGCTGCTGCATTCCCAGGGATTATTGGAGCCATAGCAGGCTTGGACATGAATGGCGTGTGATCAAATGCTTTTGCTGACCAATCAAATGACAACTTGACCAGGAAAGGTTAGATATTTTAAACATTTCAGAAATGCTGTAAAAAGGAATGCTAACCTAAACTTAAACTTAGAAAGAAAATTAAAAAAAACAAGTTAAAGGAAAAAAAATAATAATTCCTCTCAAAAAAGAATATAAGCACTAAAATACTTAAACTTGAAGCAAAAATTACTTTTTGTTACGTTTTTAATTGCGTTTGAAAATTGCCTAAAAACTTATCATTTTAATCAAAGAACACAATCAGAAGCAGTATGTACAATCGATAAAAATATTATGGCAGCCAAGTGTACATCTAAAATACGCCTTAATGCAGGGGTTTTGCAATAATCTTTTTCCAGATTATTGCAAAGTTCCAGATGTTTTTTTCAACTTTTAGTTTTCTGGATATCCTAAACATTTTTCATTGGATATCCTAAACATTTTCAAAATTAAGAAAAGTTTGAAAAAAAAAAAAAAAAAGAATTGAAACAACTTAGTTAAAAGCAAAATTAAAAATAAATATATTTTTAATTTTGGGTTTTAGCTAAGTTTTTTCCAGACATTTTACCCAAAATATTTTCCGGACTTTTAAAGTATGACCTTGATGATCTATGTTAATAACTACGTAGAAGCCAGCATTATCCGACTGCTACTCTACTGTGCACTGTAGCAGGGAAATTCATGTTAAAAATCTCTCATGTAAAATAAAATAGTCTTGAAAATATTTTTCTGCAGTTTACATGCTGTGAAAAAAATGTCTAGCACCCACGTTAACAGAAGCACTCCAAGACTTAAGTGAACAGTAAATAAAACCACTGTTCACTCACTTGATGCAATTGCAGTTTGTTGATAGCCTGCAACTTATAAATTTATTTATTTAAAATTTTATTTATAGATTATTGCGTACATTAGTTAAAAAATAAACTAAATGTTAATTCAATAAACTGTATAGACAACACATACAAACATTTTTTTTTCTTTTCAAATCTTTGGTTCTAATAAGGCTGCAAGCAGCCACTATTAGAGTTGGAAGTTACTGGAAGAGAAAAGACAAAATTTATAGAGCAAGATAACGATTGACAGATGACTTAAAAGATTGCAAATTATATTGGCTGAAAAAAATCAGGTTTTATCTGAATTAAAGTTCACCAGCCAATGTGAGCCCCATACTGTAACAGAGTTAAGATCTTTTTCAAGCTCAAATGCTCCCTCCAAGCAATCAGAGAGTGTTGGCTTCTTATCAAGACAAGAATAAATGGTAGTATTATCAGAGAACAATGCCATCTTAGATAAGATATCTGGAAGATTGTTAGTATAAATTAAAAAGAGTATAGGGCCAAGGATAGGACCTTAAGGAATCCCTGAAGTTACAGGATATCAAAGCAGGCCTTGTTACGAGATTTCGCTGCTTAATGAAAACTGCTGAACGCATAGGCAAATCGCCTTTTCGCATGCAAAATGCAAGCTGAGTAACGCTTCTTAACAAGGCCTGTCAAAGACAACTTTTATACTCTGATTGGAAAGAAAGGATTCGATAATCTTAAAGATGTTACCTGATACATCGTAAGAAGAAAGCTTGTGGAGAAAACCAGCATCCCAAACTTTATCAAAAGCTTTAGAAATGTCAAGAGCAATAGCCTTAACCTCTCCACCTCTATCTAATGCATGATAAAACCTAATGGTTATTACTGTTAAAAGTACAGCTGTAGAACGAGAAGATTGAAATCCATATTGATGATTAGAAAGTAAGTTATTAGATTCAAGATGAGAGATTAAGTGTTTGTTAATTAAAGATTCAAAAACCTTGCTTATGATACGAAGAAGACTAATGGTACAGTAGTTAGACGTGTCAGATCGCTCTCCAGAGTTTTTTAAAATAGTGATAACAGATACTGCTTTCCAGCATATTGGAAAACAAGACTCTGATAAGCACTTGTTGAATAGTATTGAAAGTTTAGATGAAAGCTCCAGAGAACACTTCTGCAAGACTGTAACAGGTATGTTGTCTAGACCACAAGCTTTAGAAGAGTCTAAGCAGGAAATCACTTTAGATACAGAAGCTGGAGTGATACGAATGTCAAGCAATGGATCAACCTGTTTGATGGCTATATCAGGTAGAATGCAACTAGTGGAATCAAAAAATGATATTGATGGAAAGTTCTTAGCAAACAATTCAGCTTTGTCTTTAGGTGAGATGACTATACAAAAGAGGTGGAATAACAGATTTGTACATATTATTGATACTGTTAAAGATTCTCTAGAAGTCACGAGAACCTAATTTTTGAGATAAAATACAAGATTTCATGACCTGGGAATAGTGGGCTTTGGCGTTAGACAAAACATTTTTACAATGGTTTCTAGCAGTAATAAACAGACGTCTGTTTTCTAGAGAATTGTTTTGCTAATAGATATGGAAGTAATGGTTACAATTGGAAATTGCAGTAGTACAATGTTGACTTGGAGTTGTCAAGAAGGAATAAAAGATTCCATGCCAGTCTGAATCCAAGAAGTTACATAAAAAGCAGATTTATCAGCAGGAAGACAAAAGATTTCTAATCAGGGGCCATCCCAAAAAAAGTCACAGAAAGAGTCCCAGTCAGCGTTAGAGTAGTTGTAAGAGGTACAATGATGGGGGGGATTCAGGTGATGAAGAAGAATGAGATAATAGTTTTATAGAGATCAAACTGCAATCAGAAGCATCTAAAGGTGAATGTGGAGAAACTGAGCACTCACTAGGATCAGAAACAAGACATAAGTTGAGTAGAGAAGGTAAATGATTCAGGTTGTCTGGAAAGCAAGTTGGCTATTTGAGTTAGGGATCTAGAAAGGCAAAAGTTGTGGGCCTTAACGCCTGCAGAGTCACTGACACTATAGCCAAGCTATTCAGTGTGATGAACATTAAAGTAACCAACAACAACTATATTAGCTGATGGATAAAGAGCGAGAGCTTGTTCAATTTTATCAGAAATAACATCAAAAAGAGTGCAGTCTTAAGATGAAGGAGAGCGATATAGAACAAAGAGAAAGGCGATAGAGTGAAGTGGTGCTAAACGAAAGCACATAAAAAAATAGTCTGTGGATTCAAACCAAGTTTCATGACAAATGGGTGAATTCTTATGAATGTAAATGTCCAGGCCAAGCACATTATTACTAGAGTCTTTACGAATTAAAGGAAGATAACCATCAACACTAAGGTCACAAGATGAGACAGCTGAACTCAAATTAGTCTCACAAAGAGCAAATATGTCTGGTGTACTTTGCAAGAAATAAGACTCAACAGAAGAAAACTTACTTCGAAGACCACAAATATTAGTGAATGATAGGTTTAGAGAACTTAGTGATGACGATGGTTTTTTGTGTTTTATAGTTTTTGTTACATTAGTCATTTTTAAATTTGTTAAAGAATTTGACTCATAGCATAGATAGTACTCAATACAATATTAATAGGCCAAGCAATTGCCTCATTACTATCAATAGACCCTAAGCCATAACAAAGGGCTTCATATGTGGCTTCGACAATGCACACCAAAAGTAAGAACAGGGACACCATCCATGCACAACATGGCACTGTTAGTACTCTGATATTTTACAGCTGTTGATAGAATCAGCCTCTCTGAGAGCTACCACCGAGTTCAGGAAACCTGTAAAAAAAAAAAAAAAATATATATATATATATATATATATACACCTTAATAAAAAATGAATGAAAAATAAACCTGACAAAAAAAAAATATTAATACCTATACAACAAACTGTATAGACACGCATACAAACATAAATAGCGTAAAAGATAAACTAATAAATTCAATATCGTGCGTAAATATCAAACTTAATATCGTGCGTAAATATCGTAAATAAATTTATTTTTTAGTATCGTAAAAATAACATGGCTTGTAATGAAAAATAAATTTAAGTTCTAAAAATTTTACAATGCCATTTTTCTCTATTCCAATGTCAAGTATTATTTTTGAACACCCGGAGACTTTTTGAGCACATGGTTTTAATGTCAAGGGAATTCCAGAGCAAGTTATACTTTTATGATATAAAATTTATAAAACTAAAATGTTTTATAAATAAACCTTTTATAAATTCAGGGTTTGAACCATAAAGCGATTTAAAAACTTCATTCATTAGAAACTACAAGTTTCGAAAATGGATTAGTGGGTTGTAATCTAATTTAAAATTCATCCAAAAATAAATCAAATCCTTTATGGACTATTTAGATTTTTTTTTATGAATTTTAACTCCGAAACACGAACCTTGACAAACATGGTCGCTGCGCGGAGAAACAAGTAAATTTACTATCCTATAATTAAATTTAAACCATTCAATAGCGTTTAGTGTTTCGTTTTGCAATCAAAAAATAACAATTTCTAAGATATTATCACAAACATAGAGTATATACATCAACAAAATTGTAAATATCTAATAAATAATAAAAGGCCGTTTATAAAAATATATTGGCCCGAGGAATATTCCTTGAGGCACTCTTAATGAAACTCTTAACCATTCGTATCTCCGTTATGAAAGCATTCCTGCCATTTTTTCAAAAAATAAAAAGCGCACGCTAAATGCCATAACCTCTACGAAAGCTAATTAACAATATGTTCAAACTAATAAATACTCATTTGCTCAACAAAAATATCTTCAAAAACTTTTGAAAGAGCTGGAAGGTCGATATTATTATTATTGGTCGATAATTTTTACAATATATATTTTTGTAACCCTGTGTTGATATTAATAGGGGTGAACAAAAACGGATATCCGGTTCTGTTTGTTGAAATCGAAATCCGATAACAGATTTTCGGATAGTTAAAACTCTAAACCGACTCCGGTTCCGGTTTTATGGGATATCCGTTACAATCGAATCGAAATCCGGAATTATCCGAACCCAAAACTGAGTATACAAATTGGATAGTCTTCTGCTTTTGTAAATATTTGACTAGTTTTTTTTATATACTTTCGCGTGTTTAATACAAAGGGATATGAGAATAAAAAGAGTGGTGGGAATTTTAGTCTAGATTTATGAGACAAGGAGAGGTGTGTGTCTTACCAAAAAGGTGGGTGGAATTTTTTCCTTAAATTTAATTTCAATTTATAGACGGTCTATAACGCAGGCCAACGAATTTTTACTTTTTTACTTTTTTTTGCATACAATATGTTTTTCTTACATTATTCTTCTTACTGATTTAAAATATGCAATCCTTTTTCTTCTATCACGTTAAGTTTTAAAGATATTAGGGTTCAAATCTCAAATATTTGGGGTAAATTCCTAATATTGTCTATGTTGTTGTTAAACTTAGAAGACATTATTCTTAGCTTGCGTAAAAAGTAAAAACATAATTAAAATTCTGATTCATATAAATAATTTTGAAATTGAAGAATGTTACAGAAGCTGGATAATGTAATGCAGAAGATATAAAAAAGAATTATCAAATATATATTACAACTATTTTACAAACTTGTGAAATAATGTATAAATTACTAATTGTAATGTTTCGTGTTCTTATTTATTTCTATATATATTAAATTCTTACAACTAATTATTATATTAATTGTGGTTAGTTTTCTCGTGTCGTTGTTTTTCAAACTTTTTTCAAATTAAGTTTAGCGCTACGGCTTTTATGCAATATTTTCTCGTACGGTATTAGTCTCTTGAGGAATTCTTTTAGGCCTGGAGAATGACACGGATAATTGCTAGAAGTCTTTTAGCAATTATTTTCCGTGTAATTCTCTAAAGGAAATTACTTATTCCGCAATCGCTAATCGATTGTTAGAAATTAATGTTCAAAGAGAATTGTTTGCGTAACAATCATTACACTAATATCCATACAAAGTTTCTTACCATGAAAATCAAATTCAATGGGTAAAAAACATTACTATACATCATACATACATTCGGTTCAAGGATCTTGAGCAAATGAATAGTTTTAAAAAACTTCAGTAAAACTGTTGATAAAAGATAAAAATGTTTTGTTTGTGTTTTTCTCTAAGCAATTTCATTAAGTATTATGTACCATTTATAATGTAACAAATTATGTATCAGTCCATAAATGCGAAATACTTGCGTAGGTGGCGGTGTGATCATTTACATTAACAATTTTATTTATTTTATTACACTTAACAATCTCCGTGTAATTAATACAGATTGTGAGTCGTTAAGCGTTGGTATAAGATATTTAAAGGTATCTCGGTACATATAAAGTTATTATTTTTTTAATAAGTGCAAAAAACCAGATCAGATCAGGATATCCAATTTATTAATAATTCGTAATCTGAATCTGGATCCGAGTATAAAAAGAAAAACGGATCGGGTAGCCAGTCCGATTTTTCCGGTTCGGATATCCAAATTTTCGGATTTTTTAAATTGGATATCAGACCGGAAATTAGGATATCCGGTTAATCGGTTATTTTTGCTCACCCCTAGATATTAAACTACATGTTGTCGTAGTTACATTGTTATATTATTATTGTTTTGTATTATCGTTTTTTATAATTACTCATACTTAAACCTAATATTACATTATATTTTATATAAATCTTAAATTAATATAATTATACTTTCATATAAATATTAAACTAATATAATTAGACATACTATCTTGACGTTCTTGTTTTTCAGTCTCCTACTAAAGATATGGGTTTGAGATGCTATAAATGTAACCAAAGAGGTCATCGTAAACAAGATTGCACTTTTCAAGATCGTCGTCAAAGGCAAGACAGTGACTCAAGAAATCAAAAATGGCGCGACCATCAAACAAACGGTCAAGAAAAGCCAATTGCGAACGAAACAAAAATACAACGTCTTGTGCCAAAAAAAACTGAAGATATTTTAATTAACGAAAATGATAATAGAACAAACGGTACTAAAAAGCAACCAAATGGATTAAATAACGAAATGTTTCAAGTGCTACCTTCAGTTGAGCAAATTGGTTCTGCATACGGTAATTTTCTTGGAAAACAAACTTCTGTGCAACATGTTTTACCTCAACAACTACCTCACAATATTTCAAATTTTTTTTTCAATTCTTATGGTGTTAGTAAAGCACCGCCAAATTTGCCTCCTCCACCTCAAAATTTGTCTAATCAACTAAAAAGTTTCCCTTATAAAGATCTTTCATCAATAGAACAACTTAAACAATTGAGTCTTAACGAAGTTAAACAAATCTCGCACTATCAACCTCAGTCTACCAACGAGTTAGAACGAAAGAATCTGTTTCCTTTATCTCCTTTAAACGTAGGAACATCTCAGGCGTATCTATCAAATAATATCAATTTGTCAACTGAAAAGTCATATCTTCATTTGCAACCAAGTCCTAACGTTCGACGAGACCAGTCAGCTGACAAAAAAAAAAAAGACCAGTCAGCAGATAAAAAAAAAACAGTTCGATCAGCAGATGAAAAAAGAGACCAGTCAGCTGAGAAGATTAATGAAAGAGAACGGGTAATTAAAAAAAATAGAAGTGCTGTGGCAAAAAATGACGCAGTTATTCAATCTGATAAACGTGATGTGGGTAACACAAAATCCGTTAGTAATCGAAATGATGCTAATCTTGGTTTCTCTAATACGAAATCGCCCACAAATCAAAGTAATTATGGACGAGACATCTCTAATAGAAATCAAAATAATATTAAGGGAGACGTCTCTAATAGGAATTCACCCGGAAATCAAATTTATGTCAACAATGATGTCTCTAATACCAAATCATCTAACAATCGGCATGGTCCTAGGAATGATATTTTTATGAATCCGATAGATTACCGATCCGAAGAATTAATTACCAATAATCCACTTAAAGTAAGAAGTAATCAAACACCGTCAGGAATTTCTCCTACAAGCCTCAATAATCGTGGGAAGCGTAGAAAATAGTGTGGTTGTTTTTAGTATATTTTTTAAAGATAGTTTTTATTGATGTTGTTTTAGGACTACTGTGGGTTTTTTTTATAGGCTCACGAATCCTTTTTTTTTCCCTGATAAAAGTCCATGTAATATCTTTTATATAATGTTTTTATTTTTATGTTCATAATGAAATGTTTCATTTTTAAATCTTTGTTTTTTATGTCGTAGTTTATTATTTCTTTCATATATCGTCCCTTCGCTTACAACACTGCTCAAGTGGAAAATGACGGTTTTTATATTTTAATGCCTATCGATCGAGCTGCTCATTGCGCATCTAACCACTGGTCACATGATTTATATTATCAGCAAATAATTTTAAATTAATAATTATAAATTATTCGTGTGTTTGTGTGTATATATGTGTGTGTGTGTGTGTGTGTGTGTGTGTGTGTGTGTGTGTGTGTGTGTGTGTGTGTGTGTGTGTGTGTGTGTGTGTGTGTGTATATATATATATATTTATACAGTATCGGACAAAACAAGTGCAACCAAATAATGCTAATTTAGTTTCTTTATATAAAAGTGCTGCATTTTTTCAATTTAGAGAAATAACTATGTAACTGTTTAGAGACAAAGTTCTTCAAGTATTATTCATCACAAAGTTCATTATTTGTACACGAAAATTAATAAATTGATCGAAAGTATTAAAATAAGTTGATTTCCTTCTGGACAAAACAAGTGCAACTCGACAAAATGTTGACCAAGCTGTATTTCGCTATCAATATTTCGTGGCGAATCCTTTGTTGTCGATCATAGCCTTGCATCTTCGAGGCATAAATTCGATCAGGTGATCAATGAAACTTTGTGGAATCGCTGCCCAGGCCTTTTGAATTTGTTCAAACAGTTGATCCTTATTACGAACACCTTCACGATTAATTCTGCGGTTGACGATCTCCCACAGGTTCTCGATAGGGTTGAGATCCGGAGATTGAGGCGACCAATCCATCACCGATAGGTGGTTGTTTTGAAACCACTGCTTGACTACTTTTGCAGTGTGTTTCGGATCGTTGTCTTGCTGAAAAACCCATTTTATTGGCATATTCCATTCAGCATGAGGTAACATAACATCTTTCAGGATATTTTTATACATGAAACGGTCCATTATTCCATCGTTTCGATGTATTGGACCTAGACCGTTAGCAGAAAAACACCCCCAGACCATAACATTGCCTCCATCATGCTTCACGGTCTTATGGCAGTAACGTAAATCGAGGCGTTTTATGGCCGGTCAACGTACACGGCAAATGCCATCGCTCCCAATGATGTTGAACTTCGATTCATCACTGAACAGGACAGTTCGCCATTTCTGCACATTCTAGTCAATATGAAATGTAGCAAACAGGAGTCTTCTCTTCTGGTTTTTTAGTGAAATCAGCGGTTTAGTGAAATCTTGTGTTGATGTTCTTCGATAAAACACTTTGATAAAACTCACTTCGATAAACTGTCTTGATAATACTAACTGATTGACTTCCATATACTAACTGAATTACATGTCGATTTACATGTCTCTTATATAATAAAATGAACCTGTGTGAACCTGTTCTGGAAGATTCTAGATGCTTCTTTTCGATGCTTCTGGATGCTTCTGAATGTTTATGGATATTTCTGGATGCTACTGGATGCTTCCAGATGCTTCTTCTGTAAACTTCTGGAAGCTTCTGCATGTTTCTGGAAACTTCTGAATACTTCCTTTAATAAATAAAAAACTTCCATGACGTTGACACGGACCAGACTTAAGAAAATAAAACAAACCAAAAAAGTTGCACTTGTTTTGTCCGCTGCAAAATGGCACTTGTCAACGAAATTCTGCCTGTGTGCTGTCAGCTGATTGCTCATGTCATGGCATGCTATGACTCTAGACTCCTGAACTGTTTGCTGTGGTAGTATAGTTCGTTTCGTTTTTAAAACATGTAAAATTAGGAACACTTTTTAGCATTGTTCGATGTTGGTTGCAAATGTTTTGTCCAATACTGTATATATAAATATATATATATATATATATATATATATATATATATATATATATATATATATATATATATATATATATATATATATATATATATATGTATATTTATGTATATATAAATAAATATATGTATATATAAATAAATATATGTATATATAAATAAATATATGTATATATATGTATGTATGCACATACATACACAAATTAGTGGTGTGCCGGGGGCATATTTACATACTCCACAAGGCGATAGCACACATGCGCCCGCGCACGATTTTTCGTACTTTTTTATAAAGAAACATATTTTTAAATTTTTGAAGAAGTACTTACTGTACCTATATATTGTTTTCTTTCTGACTATATTACTAAAACAAAAAAAAAATTTGAAACTCATAATTAGAATATTTATTTTTCATTGAAAGCAATAAATCTTAATGAAATTGAAATAAAAATAATGAAATTTGGCTTTAAATATATCCCAAGATAGAGCAAACGCCAAAAGTCATGGAGAAGGGCATTAATTACATTCAACTTTTCTTTTAAAATAAACCCTCACGATCTTTGTATAGTTGTGTACTTTAATTAAAAAAATGTTATTCTAATATACTTACGTGTTCTTTGATTACTATACATTTATAAAGCGACACTTCAAATGTAAACACAAAGGTAAATAAAGTATAGTATATAGTACGTAATTTAAAAATATGTTTCTTTATAAAAAAGTACGAAAAATCGTGCGCGGGCGCATGTGTGCTATCGCCTTGTGGAGTATGTAAATATGCGTGCCGGGGATCCGGTTCGGACCCGGTACTTCGCTGTTTTCCTAGGTACCTATAATCGGCCATTTTGTTGCAGTACTTCTGTTACTTCTGTTATCTTAAAAGAAATTTTTTTACTAGACATTAACCTTGAGTGCGGTAACTATTTGTTTAAGTAGTACTTTAAATTGTTTCGAAATATTTTTAACAGGGTTGCTTTTAGTTTTAACTTCAACTAATAAACTTCTAGCTATAAGTCTAAGAGTGTTATGAAGACGATAACCACAAAACCCTATTTACTTAATATAGATGTGTCTCACTTAAAATATTTTCTAAAATACATTTTTGAAAAATAATCAGAACATATTGCAAAAAAAAGTCTAAATTCTTTTTTATTTGTTTTAAATTTTATACACAGTCAAGAAGGTCTACTTTTTTTTTTATTGAAATTCTGTCTCTCTTATTCTTTTATTTTCCATAAAATAACTTTTGATTAATTAGCTATAAATTACAAAAAAATATATATTATATGCAGTATTGGCTATTAATAACAATCCATCATGTTGTTTTAGTATGGATACAAGTTTGAAATTAAATATTTTATAAACTAAAAAAATACCTTTTTTTTTAATTTCTTTTTTTTAAAGAAATAAATCAAATAATCACAATATAAATTTATTATAAAATAATAAAAAAATTGAAACTAAAATATCAAAATTAAAACAAGTGTTCATTTGTATTTAATAATAATTAAAAAGAAAGGCCAAAACAACAAACCACAAAAAGAAAATTAACAAACCTTAATAAAAATATATTCACAAAACATTTAATACAAAAAAAAATTATATTTTGTTGACAATCCTTTAGCTTTTAAGCATTCATTGATCCATTTCGGCATGGAATTCACTAAATTCTGAGCAATATCTTTTGGAGTTCAGTAACTTGTTACTAATTCTTTCAGCTGGTCCAGTTCTTTTATATCTAATAATAATAAAGCATCTCTAGTATTTTTTATCCCCTAATGCCCTATAGGTTCGCTAACCGGGGAAACCCATCCCCCATCTTGCTGTCAATCCCCTAATGTCCCATAAGCTTGCTGACCAGGATAAACCAACCCAAATCCCCTGTTGTGCCCTCTTGGCAGCTGTAACTTAAATGTTAGTTACTATTAACTTTTACATAACCACTTTTATTTAACTATTGCAATACAAGCAATTCTCTAAGCGATCAGTTGTAAAAATATTTTTTGAATTAATGATTTCAAAACAGAATTAATTTTTGATTGGATTTGATTGCAAAACAGTTCCCTTGGAGAATAATTTTCCACGAGGACTTCTCACATCAATTGAATAAAAGCTATTCTCTTTTCTATTATTCATAAAAATTGATAAAAAATGTTGCAGAAGTAAGAAGCAATCTGGAGAGAATGGCATGCAGCCAGTTACTCTTGAGAAAGCATGTGATCAAACACTAATAGTTTCTTAGAGAAAAATAACCGTCTAAAACTCTATCAGCTTTAGTTTCCTGTACCTAAGAAAAGTTATAGATTAATTTTCAGATCTACTGTTAGTTAATAAAGTAGGATCAATAAAAAAATATTTCAAATGACAAAAAATTATGTCACTACTTTTAGATTGTCCTGTGTTGAAAATGGTTAAAACTATGAACTTGGCTTCATTCTCTCTGGGATCCTGGTTTCATGGAGAAAACCTAGTTTTCCTCTTATAAAAGATGACTCCATTATGATCTCCGTTGACATGTCAAGAACTATGTTATGAAATACAATGACATATGTTAATCAAAGCTGAAAAAAGGACTTGGGTATGAGACATCTAGAAACAAGTTCAAACAATCACTTGAGGGGAAGATTATATTTTATGTTATTTCTTCATTAGGAAGTATATAATTTTATTCATGTAAGTGGCTAACATAATCCTGAAAAATGCATTTTATTTGCAAAAATGCATTTGTATTTAAAAAAAACAATCACCTTTTTATAGGTTTATTTTACGCTGGAGAAAACATAAAACTTCTTATGGAAAGCATAAACTTTGATAAAAAAAAGGCATTCAGGGGACATTGAAGAGGATACACAGTTTCTCTACGATCCAATAAATGATCGAAGATGATCATAGGAGCCTAAGATACCCGGTTTGCGAAAGTTTCCAAGAGATCAGTAGGAAGAAAGATTCTTCTGCAATCAAAAATAATCCCAATATGAAAGAATCTTTAATACTCAACATAAAAATGTCCTTTGAAAGTAATCAAAGTCTTGATGATAATGGCGATAGTTAAGATTTTGAGATCTGTAAATTTGCAGAAAAAAGACTAGTTATAATACTTAGATTTTATCAATTCCTAAGATTACTTTCTTTGTTGCAGCTAGAACTGCAGTTGTCATAGATATAAGGTCACATCAATGCAATGCATTAACTCTTTATATACCATTAACTACTGTTATATATTCATATTTATGTCAAACAAAGATAGTTTGCAAAAAATTAAGAGGATTGGAGCATAGGAATAAAAAAATTTTGTCCTTAACGTGAGAGCAACAAGTTTACTAGATATATTTTTTTTTTTTACTAGTATTAACTAAATGTAAATTGATTATAAAATTTCAAATTTCGTGCAATAATCTCTTACTGTTTGAAAATTATGACCATATAAAGTAGAGATGCCACGAATATTCAGCCGAATATTCGGCAACACTTAACTATTTTGAAGGTTCCGACTTGCTTCGTTGTAGTGCATAAATTAAGTACACTGTGGGAATTTATGAATAGGTCGTGTCACAGGACGCATTGTTTGGTGGCTGTTACACCAAATATTTTAACTATAGTTATGCATAAAAGTTTCATACTCTTCAAACCATTCAGAAAAATTCAAAAGTAACCAGCTCAGGTATATTTTGCATTTCTGAGGCAGTTTCAAAAAATGCTATAGATTGATTTAGAACAAAAAGCTCTTAGTTTACTAAAAACGATATTTTCACGACAATCTGAACTTGAAGCATGGCTTAACTTTAATGGAAAAGACGATTAAACGGTTGCTTTTTTTATTAAGTTGCCGATTATTCGTGGCATCTCTAATATAAAGTTTGAATTTTTTAAAGAAGGTATTAAACTTTGATGGTTCATGAAAACCGAACACTAAGAGTCATGAAAGTTGAAGTTGTCATGAAAGTTGAAATTTGTCAATGAATTTAAATTTAATTAATAATAGTGGCCGGGTAATTCAATTTAATTAAAAATAGCAGTGGCAATTAAATTTAATTAATATTAGGGCAGGGAGGTTAGAGTTTTTTTTGTTCCCAGGCTCCAATCATTGCAATTTTTGCAAAGTATCGTTTTTGTTTTATTTTTGTTTTGCTTTGGTTAAGGTGACCCAAGAAGACCTTACGGTCTTTCACAGAGCACCGCGGAAGAGCATTTAAATAGGAAGTTCACGCCTCATTCCTTACTGAGGGCGTTAAATATGTCCAGAGCTCACTTAGAACCCTGGATCTCATGCTTGTAAAGCAAGCGCTTTAATCACTGCGCCACGGCCGCAAAAAACATGATAAATAAAACATAAATATTTGTAATAATCTCTATGTCTGGAAGTTAGCTCAAACACTAAAAAACTGTGTCTACGCCCCTGTTTAACGCCTCCACTTAAAAATATTTGTATATTTAATGGAAATATGCTATATCTCTAAACTAAAACAAACCTCAGGACGAAAGTAATATATACTAATCCGAGCTTTAAATGGCATTATAAACCAGGTTTTAAGTTTTTTAGCCTATTGGAACACCTCCCGCCAAAGTGCCAAAAATGGCATATGTTTCCCAAAATTTTAAGGAAAATAATAAATTAGCACGATGACGCAATCACACTCCACCACTTAAACAATAACAAAAAAAAAAACATTAACAATTATCTCTAGTAGTCACTTGTTAGCCTTAATGACCCTAGTAATATTTAATCAATCTTTTATTGACCCAAGCTACTAAACAGGTTCAAACCATTTTTGAAAAATGTTTGAACTATTTTGAACTTTTTTTCTATGTATATCATTCGTTATATAAGCTTTTTTTCTATGTATGTCATTCGCTGGTTTTTTTAATGTATATTATTCGTAAGTATTATTTGTACGTGGATATTTAAACATAGGTTATTTTTAAATATTCTGGCTATTTCATCGTCTGGAAACGCGGGTCTTCTATGGATTTCGTTAACTAACTTTAACATTTAAGGGTGACCGGACTGAGAGTGCATCAAATAATTTTAAAATGACTTTTTCTGCCGCAGCTTCTAATAATTTAGATGAATTTGATGCTGTTTAAGCTGCTATTTATGAAGATTTGTTGGAGACTGATCCTAATTTTAGTTCAACTGTTGAGTTAGCTGTTGGAAATATTCCTATCGCAAATGAAGAGCGTGTATTTTTGTGTTTATATTGCAAAAAAAGATGTTTATCACAAGGTGGTTTAACTCGTCACCTCAATGCCAAGCACAAGGACAGGCTTATTGATAAACAGTTTAGTTAAGAGAAAAAAATAGCAATGTTTATTCTTCATTCTAATTGCTTTCAAAATTACTTGATTCAGAGTGCAGAAAAGCTTGCCATAGATAAATGCTACCCTTCTAAAATAAGAACTGAATTTAAAAATTTTAAATTGACATGTATAGAGGAGGTCAATACAGCTTATTCTTTAATAAAAAGTATTATTGAATCATTTGATGGAAATGCTGAAAGTTTTTACCCAGCTTTCTACAAAATATTTTCTGAAGCACCAAGTCCTTTTAAAAATCTTAGCCAAAATTGCACTCTTCTTTTAAGTTTTGAAGTTGCTAATCTTGTCTTAGCACATCTGACTGGCGCCTCCTTTAATAATGATGTTTTAACATTTAAACATGAATCTTATCAGTTTACTGAAAAAGAAAAATCTATTATTGCTTATCTTAGTGGTTATGTTTTTGGTACCTTTTATCGTAGAATTAGATTTAGTTCTAACATGTCTAGTTTGTATCATAAACAGTGTTTATCATTTTGCTTGCTGGTAAATGTACAGGAGAAACGATTTCTTTGCCAGAGCATAAACATGTTAATTTGCATGATAGGGGTGGTTTATGGAAAGTAAGTAAAGAGGTTATTTGTATCTTTACTACTGCAGAGTACCATTTTATTTCTATGGCAAAAAAGTCATCTAATACTATCAATTGCAAAGAAATAGTTGATACCTTAATTAAAGACTCTATTGTGCTTGTTAACTTTTCAAAAATTATACATAGTTCAACTGATAAAGTTTAAAAAGAAATAGCACTTAATTTATTAGAAGATCTTCTAACTATGTATATACGTGTTCGTACATTTTCCTATGTGAAAGATAAGTTGCAAGCTTTCAAGATTTCTAAAAGTCAAACTAAATCAAATGCATTAAAAACAGCAATTAAAAAAAAAGTCTCAACTTTGGAACAAGGACATTAAAGACTTGGCATGACTTGGACTTATGAAAACGGCTATTTTCATAGCCACATATCTTTTAAAAATATTAATGGCATATTACTAACTACTCCTGAAGTAGTAAAATGAATACTTAATGACTTATTTTTATGATGTATAAGTTTATGATATATTTCATATTGATATTGTATAAATCAACTTTGATATATACAATATCAATAACAAAATTAATATAATTGTTTTTTTAATTTTAAATCAACAATAACATATCTAATACTTTATAGTGTTACCATTTTTTTAAATTGTAAGATAAATTTTGATATAGACAGATCTTTAAAATTGATTATTTTTGACCAATTCATTTATACCAAAAAATATTTCAAAAATAGTGTAATACATTTTTAAAAAAGAAAATAAGTCGAAATCTATATATGTTAAATTTTAAGTGAAAAATATTAATAATTGAACTCATCAAAAAATATTATCTTATGTTTAATACAGTTTTTACTTGGTTTAAATTTTTTTTTAACACGATTTAATAGTATCACTCATATTATCTGTATAGTTAATTACATTTCCAGTTACAGGAAGAAATACTTTCTGATTTCTTATCATGTTATCATTGTAACCAAAGTGATTAACAGATGGATTATCTTTTCATGATCCAAGTGATCGTTGGCGTCTAAAATAATTTTCAATTGGATCCTGACAAAAGCGTTCAGTTAAAACATATTTTACATTTTGCTGCAGTAAAAACTGAACAGATTCTATAATTGAATGAACTGTAATCTTCAAACCTTCATATGTTTGATGGGCAATGTACATCTTTGATTTTGAAATATTTGAAATATCTCCAGGATGCTCTTCAATAGATTTTAACCAATCTTTAAAATATTGCAAAAAAACACTTTGTAACCAAAAAAACCTATCATCATTTAATGATGAGAATGGAGCTAGATTTGGTTTTAGATCAAATTTATGACCATTTAAACTTCTTATATTCATTATATCAAAAAAGCTATCCATTAAGGCACAAAACTTACCAGTGCCTTCAGCTTCAGGTGGTCCGTAATGTAATAAAACTTTTGATACAGTATAACTTAGCACTTGAGCAGCAAGTTTAACATTCATTATTGAATATGGCGTCAATTTTATATGTTCAAAAGTGAGTTTAGGCAAAATATGTAAGCCACATTCTCTGTCCTCATAAAATATATTAGCAATATGATTCCGCAATATGAACATACCACCATTCCACATATATTTTGTTCCTTCTGCATTTTTTGAGTTAGATAAACAGTTACGAACTGTCTTAATTAAATGTGGTGGGTCAGATATAAAATAAATAAATCGTTTTTCTGAACTAAAATAGTTAAGGGTTCTATATTTGACATCAACATGCGGATTCATATCATCATTACGTGTCATGGTAAAATGCATTTTAATCAACTTGCAATTTGCAGAAGCTCCATCACAAGTTACAGCAATAACTTTTAAGGAATTTAATTCACAAATTCCAATTGCTTTCCAAAGCAATGGAAAAATTTGACAAGCGGTGGCTCCAGTTGTTGGCAAGTTAGCTAAACTAAATTTAAAAGGATTGACAATACTACGAACAAGAAATACTAAAACATGGGTAGCAAAATCATCTACTTTTGGAAAAGTTGCTATGTTAACATCAGCATCACCAAGAATAACATAACCCACAATCTCCCCAGTGTGCTTGTCCCAAACTAAGTTTTGCTGAATGTTCATTTCATCCATTAGAATGACAATAAATTTTTCTTGCTCAGAAAAATCTTTGGTTTTTTCTTTTAATTCATCAATTATTTCCTTATTAAATCCACGTTTAGGTTTAATGTAATTTTTATAATCACGTAAGCGACGACGACTTGGAAGGACAAGAAAACCTGTTCCTGATTTCTCATTGTAACGTATATCATCATACATTGCAGCAGACTTTAATGCCAGTGAATAACAGTATCGAATTATTATAGGATGATATCTTACATTAGTTGCAGATAACCTCAAATATTTTTGCTGCTCCTCCCAAAATAGCTTCATAAAAGGTGAGATTTTGTTTTGATCTGCATTTGACATAATTGATATTAAATCATCACTTAAACTTGAACTGATAGTCAGGGCAGATTTTGAAATTGAATTTTGTAAATCAATGATTTTTTCTTTCAACTCCTTATTTTCAATTCTATAGTTTTGAATTGTTAACTTTAGGCAATCTGGAGAAGTCAATGATATTGGTGCATAAAGTTTAGCAGGCTTTTTCGCTACACTGTGCTTTCTTTTTAATGATTTGGAAGACTTAGAAATAAAATTTTTTTCATTTATAATACAGTTATCACAACAGTTCAGTTTGCTCAAAACTGAACATGTACTTGATCTGAAATACTCAGTTTGATAAGTACCATGAAAGTTAAATTCTGTTTGATTATATATTTTAGGGACACAATGTTTGATGGCAGACTTTTTTGCTTCATCGAGTGAGACTCCTAGACAAATACTATAACTTGAAATAACTTTGATCAAATTTGACAAAGTGATATTTTTCATTGAACTGTCATAACTTTTATAAACTTCATGGGTTGATGGTAAATGCCAGGCATAAATGCGAAGTATAAATGTTAAAGAAGCATCAATAAATATGTCTGTTTTTGTAACTTCATGAATTTCATCTTTTTCAAAAATATGAATGTGAGAAATATTATTATTTATATTCCAACCAGAAGGAAGATTAAGATGTATTATACGCTTAGTAAATTCTTCCATTGATTTGTAACATTCCTGGATTCAGTTTGGTTGAGTATTTAAATTAGATTTCTTATAAACTATGATTTCTGCAGATTTACGATATGTTGTGCTTAAAATAAAATTATCAATTCAAGTAGTTTATTTGCAATTATAAAACAGTATAAACAAAAATTTATTTTCAAGCTTATATATATATATATATATATATATATATATATATATATATATATATATATATATATATATATTCTTTATTATTTTTCAAAATAATTTTATTTTACCTTGAAATAGAAAAACTTTTTTGCGGTAAATTTATTTTTGGTATTGATCCAGGAATAAGTGTAGTTTTTAAATCATCTAAAATTATAAAAATGTACCTGAATTTTCTTGTTTCCAGTATAGATACCAACACAATGTTAATACTGATATAATATTTGTCAACTAATCCAGCTAAGTAAACTTTATATAAAATATAAAGTTTATTAAGCTCTATTAGCTAACATTTCAAATAAATATATTTTGAAGATAACGTATTATATCTGAAGTCATCCATCTAATTATACAGTCAATGAAATGCTTCCATATATTATAATAATTATAATATTATATTACATACATGATGTATGTAATATGTATATTAAACATAATATACATATGAGATACATGTATATATACATAATATGTAATACATAAACATATATACATATGCTTTATATATATTATATACATTTACAATTTATTTAAACTTATCTTCATCATAAAATTTTTGTTTTCGTTTATATTTGTTTGCGCTGTTACATAAAAAAAGCGTCCATTATTTTAGAAAAAACTAGTTAAGTGCGTAAAATCAACAAAACCCGCAGCTAATTTATGATTCAACTTACCCCAAGCAATTTAATGCAACTTACCCCATAGGCATCATTATCACTCTAATCATTGTATATAATTATTTTTATTAAAAAAAAATTTTCTTTTGACTTATCGTGTTTGAAAAAGATTTTTTTAACTTACCATAACTTTATTATGGTCATATACCTCTAAGTTTAAAGTAAAACCCAAAAAAACTTCAAAAACGAAATTTAGAATTTTATATCGAAAAAAAAAAACATCAATAACTTTTGAAATTTTTATTGAATGACTGTAAGTTTTTTACAGCTGACGCGTTAAAGTTATAGTTATATTAATTAAGAAAAATTTAGAAAAAATATACAAAAACCATTCTTTAAACCGCATTGTTGCAACTTACCCCTGTTGCAACTAGCCCCGGTCTCCCCTACACGAATAAAATTATATACTTCCTAATGAAGAAATAACATAAAATATAATCTTGCCCTCAAGTGATTTTTTGAACTTGTTTCTAGATGTCTCACACCCAAGTACTTTTTTCAGCTTTGATAAACATATGCCATTGTATTTCATAACATAGTTCTTGACATGTCAACAGAGATCATAATAGAGTCATCTTTTATAAGAGGAAAACCAGATTTTCTCCATGGAACCAGGATCCTAGAGAGAATGCAGCCAATTTCACAGTTTTAACCATTTTCAACACTGGACAATCTAAAAGTAGTAACATAATTTTTTGTCATTTGAAATAATTTCTTATTGAATCTACTTTATTACTTTATTCTATCCTAGGGTCATTTTTGTTTTTACTGTTTATAAATGATTTTTATTTATCCTCAAATCTTATAAATTTTATTCTATTTGCAGATGACTCTAATCTCTTTTGTTCACACAAAGATATTAAAATACTTTTTAAATATGTTAAATATGTTAAATATGTTAAATATGTTAAATATGATAAATATGTTAAATATGTTAAATATGTTAAATATGTTAAATATGTTAAATATGTTAAATATGTTAAATATAATAAATATGTTAAATATGTTAAATATGTTAATGAACAATTAGATAAGATAATGAGTAGTTTGAAAGTAACAAAATTTCTCTGAATGCTAATAAATATAAATTCATTTTGTTCCAAAAATTGAATAAAACTGATGATGTCCCATAAAGTTACCAAACCTTATTATAAATAAAGCTATAATTAAAAGAGAATCATCGGTAATATTTTTAGGCGTTGAGTTGGACGAAAACTTAAGATAAAATTTTCATATAAACAGTCTTGAAGAAATTTTTTTTAGAAATATGGGAATGATTTATAAAGCTAAACCATTTCTTATTTTTAAATCACTAAAAGGTTTATACTTTGCTTTTATTTAAAGTTACCTAACATACTGTAATATCGCCTGGGCAAGTACCAATTATACAAAATTAAAAAGGCCTAATTAAATAAAAACATACATGTCGAATTATATTTGAAGCAAATAGAGCAGAACCCCTGTGAGCCTTTATTGTGTTTACTTGGAGCTTTAAATATTTATAAAATAAATTTTCATAAAATTATAGTTACAGCCAACAACTTTTTTGTCCCAAGACATAGTTTAAAATTGAGTTCACACTCAATTAAGTATGTGGGCCATATTTATGGAATTTATTTTCAGATATTACAAATAAAAAGAAAACCACTCTTGATTGATTTAAAAGAGAATCTAAACGGTTGTTCTTATTCGTAGATCTCACATGCTAAATTTTAAATGTTTCTTTTAAATAAAGTAAAGCTCTAATAAAAAATCAAAATAACTTTAAAAAAAAATTCTTTTAAAAGAATGTTATTATCACAATCCACCATAACAAAGTTTATTAATGATATTACTCAATATAAATATATGTATATATCTGTTTTTTTTTCATCTTTTTTTTTGTTACAAGTATATAATCGTTTTTTTACAATTGCAGCTGCCTTCTCTTTCTGTTTTGCAATCGTTTTTTGCAACTGCAGATAATGTAACCATTTTAGCAATTACTAATTACTACTTTGTATATGTACGCCAATATAATATGATATTTATAAATCATGATATTATAGAAATGGGGCTCGGTGATAAGAATTATGTCTTCTTTTTGCTCCAGCCATTACTTATTTTGTTGTATATATATATTTGAAAATTGTATTTATCGTAGAAGGTGAAATAAACATATTTAAAAAAAAAAAGAATTTTTTATTAAGTTTTTTTTTTAAATGCTAATAATGACCCTCCCCTTACATATTTTGTGACCTTGGAGCTCTAATTTTAAAGTAATATTATTTACGAACTCTGATATCCATAATTTTTTTTAAACATATTATTCGTGTAAGTATGAAAATAAATATCTGAAGGTTACTTATCTTGAACAAACAAAAAACTTGAAATTGGTCTTTTAATATAGTTTTAATATATCGCGCCGAATTCGCGTAATTGCCGATTCTGCGTAATCGGTAATTTTTTTTTACTGTTATGATGTACATACTTTGGCTGACTGTAGGGGAGAACATGCAGCAGGTTGCACATATATTGACTTACTGTAAGGAAGAACATGTACATACTTTGATGATAAACAACAACCTGCGTTATTGCTTATTTTCTATATAATGGCTGCACAAAATTACAATAAAATGAATATAGATTTATTAAGATCTCAAAGCACATTCTCACATCTCCCCCTTCTTCTGTAAATGAAATGTTTTTATGTTTGTGTTCTAGAGTGTTTTAATATTTCCTTTAGGATGTCATTTTCTGTTTGGGCATGCCTTTGGATTCGGTTCTTGATTATACCTTTTTAGTTGTGTTGACATAGTAGTCATTATTTCCTTTTCTAGCGAAACTGATTCTGGGAGTATTCCTCATCTTTCTTTTCTTTAGTTGGTGTTAAATTGAATTGTGTACCCATTGGTACTCTCTTCATGTGTGATGCATTTCAAGTTATTTGCGAGTTATCAACGAGAGATTTGGTAGTAATCATTGTATCATTTTTTGCCAAAACTGTGTAGGATTTGAACTCAATCTTTTTAGTTTTATCAGTACCAGTCCCCAATATTTAAATCTTTATTTTGAAAGAAGTAATCCATTATTGCTGGCAAATGTTTTTAGTATTCCATATACTGCAACCATTTTCTGTAGAAAATAAATAAGGAGGTCAGCAGATTTATTATCTATAAAGTCGACAACCGGAAATTTTGATGCTTGATCTACGAGGACTATCAAATAAAATCAGTTAGTTAAAGGACCAAGGTAATCTATATTAACGGTGTCCCAAATTTTCCCTGGCGTTAGTGTGGTTAATATTTTGGCTGGTGTGTTCTGTTTAACAAGTGCTTGAAAAATTGGACATCGTTTATTATATTGTTCTACTTTAGTGTTTAGACCAGGAAAGTAACCTTTTTCTCTAAGTAGTGTTTTAGTTTTCTCGAGTCTCATGTAACTATGATGCACGAGTTTCCAATTCAATTTCCAGTGAACTTGGAATTACAATTCGATTTTATTTTAGAGTAATGTCTGAAATTTGATTTATTGTAATTTCTTGAAAAATATTACGGTTAGCAAATTGTTCTTTTTGAACTTTTTTTTATTTTCGGGGGACGATTCTGTTACAGTTTTATTTTAGGGGGACGATTCTAATGTAACAGTTTTTGCCAAGTATTAGTAGCAATTAACTCTGTAAGTATTCGTAGAATAGAATCGGCTTTGATTTCTCTTTGAATATCTAATAGTGAAAAGGATTTAGGACATGTGTATTTAACTATAAAACTGACATATTTTTCTGGCCCTTCGTTGTAACCAGGGTCTACAGGGTGTCGATTAGGATATTCAGATATATCATTTTTTCCTAGAACCTAGTTTCATAAACATCAAAAGAATATCACTGTAATCGTGAAGTCAAACGCTCAATACAAAATGGTACTGTAGCATGTGGGTTATTTAATGTCTTTATAATAGCTTTGTAATCAATTTACATTTTAAAAAGGTGTCCAAACAAGTATGTTTTGCAGTGCTCGCAGGCGTATATTATAGCTAAACATTATCTTTCAAGCTTGTAGAAGCGCGTTTTTGTACAGGTAATAGCGCTTTTAAATCATAAGATATTAGTTTGAAGTCTTGTTTATTTGACGTGTTTTGTACAATGACTGCTGATATGCCAACAAAATTTTTACCGGTGAAGACTGTAGTCTCTTTGTTGGGATAGTACTCAACGCATGAGTCGGATGTCATAGCATTTTTTAGTTTTTGGAATGCATTCTTGCACTCAAAGTTCCAGTTCCATTATGAATCTTTATAAAGAAGGTTTCGTAAAGGGTAAGTAATTTTACTGTAGTGTAGAATAAAATGTTTAAAAGAGTTCATAAGCCCGAGAAAGCTCGAGACAACTTTAGTATTTTCTGGTGTTGACATATTCTTGACATATTCTTGAAGTTTTTCGTGATCTGGTTACATTTCTTGTTTTGAAAATATAAATTCTAAAAACTTGAGTTTTTCTTTTCCAAATAAACATTTTTCAAAATTTAGATTTAAATCCCTCTATTAAATCTTTCTAATACTTTGTGTAATATTAAATTGTGCTATTTTGTACTTGAAGCAAAAACTAGAACATTGTTAGCAATGTTTAAAGTTCCTTCTAGTTTCGGATTGAAAAGTAGTTATCGATTCCGGCGCAAGTTTGAGCTGGTGAAACATTAAATCTAGTTTAGAGAAAATAGCTGAATCTTTTAGTTTTATAAAAACATCGTCCAGGGCTGGAGTTAGAAAACGCGTTCTTCCGATAACATTGTAAGCAGCTCGCATTTCAACGCAAATTCTTAGGTTTCCGTCTTTTTTGTAACGATTACCATTTGACTTATCCAAGGTTTCGCTTTATCTGTTACATTTTCAATTATTCCTTCTGCTTTAAACTTTGCAAATTCACCTTTAACTTTTTCTCTAAGTGCAAAAGGAATTTTTCTTTCTCTTTGTGCGACTAGTGGTATACTTTCATTACTTTTCAATTTTACTTGGTAGTTAAAGAATTTTCATATTTTACCGCAAAAAATAGAATATTTGTAAGAGTTTATAAGTGGTTATAATCGTTTTTGCAGCGTTTAGAAGGAGAGTATTGTTTAATTTTCTAATGCTCTGCATTTATGTAGGCAAAGCGGTCTTTTAAGAAAACTGTTTATCTTTTCAAATGTTTTAAAGTATAGAATATTGATGTAGCTCCAGTATCTATTATATATATTAATTATATCTATTATATAGTATATTTTCTTCATTAATCGTTACCTCGAAGTTTTCGACTGCTTCATTAGTTATCTTTTTAGTATTCACAGAGTACAAGTCTCCTTGGTTTAACTTTGAATGAGTGGAAATTTGTTCCCGCATCGGTAACAAATTCTCGAATGTTTTTGCAATAGAGTAGATAAATCTTGTAAAGCTTTGTTAGGATTTTGGAAATTGTATTTCTATAGTTTTAAAATGTTTTTACAAGCTCAATTTGCTGTTTAATTTCTTTATCCTTATCCTTATCCTTTATCCTTATCAGCAAAATCATATTTAAGAGCTTGTTCATGAAATCGAACAAAAAAACTGCTAAATGGTTTTATCTATACGTTGAGCCATTTTGCAAAAAATAAAATTCATAAAGTTTACCTTGAGGATTGAAATGTTTATTAAAAGCTTTGACAGCTTGCTATTATTATCTTGAGGTATAATTTTGTAACTGTTATCCCCAATTGAAGTTAGAAGTAACGAAAGTTTTTGCTATTAATTGTGATTATGAGTGAATCGCAAAGAAAATCAAATCGTTTAATGTAGCGTTTCCAGTTAAAAAATAAGTTACTCGCATCTTCAATACATGAAAATGGTAGAAAGTTTTATAAATTTAACAAAAAGATTTTTTATACCTATGGATAAATACAATGTTTATAAAAACTTTCGTTAATTTTTATTTAATTTTAAAACACTTATCTTTTATATTTATTTATAATACATTTACCGCCAATTTAATAATGGAACATTATTATTACTTATTTATAAAAGTCTCTAAAATAAAAATAAAAATGCTAATAAATAATGTCAGTAATTATTTAATTAAGTTTTTGAACTTTTAGGGTAATTAAATTTACGATTAACTTAAATTAGTTACATTGTTTTTTAATTGATTTTTAGAGTTTTTAAATGTTTTTAATGATCTCTATTTTAAAAGAAACAAGATAAATCAACATCTGTGAGTAATAAACACCGCTTTGAATTTTCTTACACGATAACGCTGATCACTATAGATCAGCAAAATATCTAACAATATATACACTGCGCGACATAATGATATTCCAAAAATATTTTTGAAACTCTACTATATATTTATATTTAAAAACTAATTTTTATAGTAAATGAGAGCAAAAGGATTATAAGACTAACAAACATTTAAAAAAATTTATTTTAAACTTAACTCGCATTTTAATAAAAAAAAACTTTTAACACTAAAAAGTTTTTTTAGTGCGACATAATTATAAGACACTTTTGGAAAAAACTCATATAAATTGTCATTTATATAAATAGACGTCTCAATTTTAAACAATCAATAGTGGGTACTTTTACCATTTTTTTGAATCCCTTTAATCATTCTAGAAGGTAAAGAATCATAAAAGTTTTTTATGTACGAAATGTCAATTGCATCCCATGCAGATGCGGTAGATGATTTCAAGTCAGCTAGTGAACTATATTGTTTACCACCTTCAAACACAATATGTATTAGCTGGGCTAAGCATTCTCAATAATGTTCAGGTCTAGAGATCTAGCTGGCCATTTCAATGTTTCAATGTTACTGCTGTTGAAATATTCCTTTATTATCTTAGCTGTATGAACGCTAGCATTATCTTGTTGAAAAACAAAATTTTCACTACCTATTACAGATGCTTCATGTCTTAAAAATTCTTGAATAATTAAAATATAATCCTTAGCCTTCATTTTTTTGTCAATAAAATGAATTTTTGATTTACCATGATACCCAATCGCACACCAAATCATTACACCACCGCCACCCATTTGACGTTGTTGCAGTGTTACCCCAGTGGACACACGACGTTATTTTAACGTTGATTTACGGTTGATTTTTAGTCGCAACGTCATATAACCAAAAATCAACATTTTATCAACGTTGAAAATTCGTTAAAAACGATCAACTTAACGCGACGTTGAATCAACGTTAATTCAACGTCAATATTATGAGTTCCACCGTTCGTTTTGCATTTTGAGAACTCAAATACGCATGCGTGACTTTACGAGTCATTGATTAGGCCATCTATTGCCATTTCATAAGGTTTTGAGTTTGTCAATTTAACGATACCACATTGCTTAATTTGCGATGCATTAGTGATAAATATTAAAAAGATCTTTTTTTTTATTTCATCAGTGTGTGTATTGCATGAAGAATTTGCTTGAATTTGTTTTAGAGTTTGTTTAAGTAAGTAGTTTTTTAGAGTTTGATTAAATTGTTTTACTATGTATGTTAATATATTTGACTATACTAATTTTATATTATATAGATATATATCTATATATATATATATATATATATATATATATATATATATAAAACATATGCTATATACATAAACTGTATGATATGTTAATAATATATCATATAGACAGTAATAATCATAATACTATATTATAGTATTTTTATTATTGTTGTTATTATTATTTTTATATTTACAAATATATATATATATATATATATATATATATATATATATATATATATATATATATATATATATATATATATATATATATATATATATATATATATATATATATATATATACAAGTGGACGTTTTTAGAATAAAATAGCTAAATTAAAATAACATAAAACACACTATTTAATTATATAGTGCGTGATTCTTCACCATTTAGTAAACTTGGTATCGATGTTCATTTTTACCCCGTTGTTCATAGTCACCCCTTTTCACGGTATATATTATATATGTATATTTATTTATATATTTATATATACATATAATATATGATATATTTATATATATATGATATTATTATATATAACATATGATATATACATAAAATATATGATATGTTAATAATATATCATATAGACTATAATAATCATAAAACTATATTATAGAATTTTTATTATTGTTATTATTATTTTTATATTTTTTTTAAATTTGGGAAGAGCGGAAGAAAAAAAGTGATTCTTACGCCAACACATACGTCACTTTTAATTACTTTTGACTTGCGTCCAACATTTGCGAGTTGTCAGAAAGTTAAAACCATTAATTTAATTACAAATTAATCGTTTTTAAAAAAGCCGCAAAAACGCAAATTTAATTGACCAGAATGTTTTTTAAAACATTCTGAATGTTTTTAACACTATAAACAATGTTTTTATTTTTATTTTTTTTATTAAAATGTTTTTATTTTTGTTTTTTTTAATAAAATGTTTTTATTTTTATTTTTTTTACTGTAAATCTTGCACGGAGTGCTGCTACATCGACTATCTTATAGCCTGACTCGCTAGGGAGAGCTGCTACATCGACTGACAAATAGCCTAACTCGCAACGGAGTGCTGCTACATCTACTATCTTTTAGCCTGACTCGCAAGGGAGTACTGCTACATCGACTGAGGGTTTGGTTGGGGCAGGCAGTCTATCAATTAATAAAAAAAAATAATCCGGTCTTGCATTTTAACTTTTACTTTTTGTCAACAAAATATGGAAGAAAACTTTCAGACAACATATAAGTGTATATATACATACTATAAAAGTGCCTTCTGTTGTTTAGGGAAATGGCTACCCGGTTAAAGCGATGGAGACGGAATAATGCTTTGGTTAATGAGCTTATTAGTAGTGACATTGATATTGATTGCTCAGCTTCATTAAATGAAGATGTCTGTAGCAGCAAAAATTGTGAGGCTACTGCAATAGTAGATTCTGAATATAATTCAGACTCTATCTTATAGGATGAAATTTAAAACTAAAAAATAAAAAGCAACTCAGATGAAAGCAAATTAAGAGGGAAAATAAGGGGGGAGGGGGGATATTCCGGACTTTTTCCGCAAACAATTTTTCGGATTTTTTTAAAAATCTGACCTGGATGGTCTTTTATATATATGTATAATTTTTATTGAAATTGACCTATTTCTACAAAAAAAAAAGTCATTGAATTTTTGAAATTTTAAAACCATTCGGAATTCCGCGGTATATTCCTCGGTGCCATTGGGCTACCTAACCTGATATTGTATCAAAGTTTAATATATTTATAAAAATAATAACTTTTTGTTGTAGGTTGATGATTAATGGTTTACAATCAAAGTTCAAGATGGCTGGCGGCAAGGGTAAAGAGAAATTTGAAGGCACAAACATTTGTAAGGTTGTTGTTGGTAAGTCATGAGTAATGTTATCTGTTATTGAAAAACACAATTTGATGCTTTGGTGCTACTTTAATTTCAAGTTATTGTTGTACTTGTTGCAAATTACTCAGGCAATACCTTTTTTTATAGAGAGCGTCATGCTTAGTAAACCGACTGCTACGGTTGCTGAAGTCAGAACAGATATCATAAGTTTGTTCAAATATGCACCCGACAGATCCAATTGTGGCGGTCGGTGCGTAAATGACGATTCGAATATGTTAATATAAAATGCATATATAAAATGGTAACATTCTATCTATTTCTTATATAAACTCCCTTAAAATAATTTTTTGAACATGAAATACACTACTTTTAGCGCAAAATATTGCTTTTTTATTGTCTTATTTTATCGCAATCCAAGTCGAGACAATTTAACATGTTAACGGTGACAATTTAACATATTGGATATAAGTTATATCCAATTGGCTGTATAATTTTTATCAAATGACCAAAATTTAACGTTTCAAACAACCTAATTTAAAATTAGGTTGTTTGAACGTTGTTCTAACGTCTTATCGACAATATATCAACCATATATGGTTGATATATTGTCGATAAGACGTTAAAACAATGTAATTTCAACGTTGAACTTTTAATTTTCATTTTATCGAGTTTGAAATATGGATGATATGTAGTCAATAAGACGTTAGAACAACGTTGAAACAACGTTTTCATCGACGTTGTTTCAACGTCGTGGTTTTCAACGTCGGATTTTTTTTCCAATTCCACCAAATTTCAACGTTGTTTCAACATTGCATTTCGTCGGTTTGCGACGTTGTTTCAACGTCATTGTGCCCACTGGGACTGGTTCTTTACGCAAATCGTGAAAATAATAATTCCATCTATCCGGTCCATTAAAACAAAATCGTTTTTCGTCAGAAAATACTACATGTTGCCACTCTTCTTTCCATGTCACATGGTCCTTTGTAAAAGTTATTCGATTGGTTATGTGATTTGTTGTCAAATGGTTTTCGCTGAAGTTTTTTGCGCGAAAGGTGAAAAGTATTTTGAATAACTCGCTGAACTGTACGTAAATTAGCAATCGCACCTGCTTCTGCAGTAATTTGACATGCAGTTAATGAAGAATTTGAAGCTTGTCTCAACAACCTTCGCCTATTACGGTCACTTAATGTTGATGGATGTCCAGGACTTTTTTTTATCTCATACATATGAGGACTATTAACGTAGTTTTTAATCACAGCTCGGCTACGTCCAATAGCTCTAGCCATGTAACTAACAGAGTGACCCATTTTCGATAAGTTAGAGAGCACTTTTTTCTCATCTGGACTTAACGGTGCAGCACGACCCATTATTAATTAATTTGTTATTTTATACTTAATAAAAAAAAACCTAAACTAATTTTTTGGCAGTTCACAAAAGTTTACCATTAAATAATTATCTGTAGTGTTTACATCAAATAAATATTCTTAATAACCCACAACTGTGGTTTGTAAATAAAACGTTTTTAGTAAAATTGTCTTATAACTTTGTCGCACTGAAAAATCGGTTTGTTTTTTTATAAAATGCGAGTTACGTTAAAAATAAATTTGTTAAAATGTTGTTTGGTGTTGTAAACCCTTTGCATTCATTTAAAATAAAGATTAGTTTTTAAATATAAATATATGGTAGAGTTTTATAAATCTTTTTGGAGTGTCTTATCATGATTTTGCGCAGTGTACCAAAATAAAAACAAATATATATTTTTTCAAAAAAGTATATAAGCAGCCAAACTTTTTGAATTTTACATTCAAACACGCACAAAGATATATATATATATATATATATATATATATATATATATATATATATATATATATATATATATATATATATATATATATATATATATATATATATTAGGGCCTGTGAATCGGCATTTTTTTAGTTTCGAATCGAATCTCGAATTGAAGCAGGTCTTGATTCGCAAATCAAATCGAATCACGAATCGAATCACTAGTTGAAAGAAATTTAAGTTTTTTATCTTTATTTTTATGTATACTATACAAAATATTTGTATCTCTGCCAAAGTAAACATTTCTGATTTAAATCGAGGGTCTAAGAAGGTAGCGGTAAGAAAAACGTCTTCACTTAAATCAAACCTCATTTCCAACTGCGTAGTATCGTCAACAAATTTACCTATTACTCTTTTATCCATTAAGCGAAGATAATTTCTCAAAGTTGTAATGAACGAATAAATTAAGCTAATGCTTACGCTTTTTTCCGCACTTAGTATAGTAGTGGCTTCAGATACTGCATTTAAAATAGGAGTGACTGTTGTTAATAATTGCACTTGTGTTTCAGTTAGACAAGTCGGTGGCACTTTCATACAGTTTTTTTTTGTGAACACTCAACTAGAGCAATTTCTATAGAACCATGATTTTTTTAAATCCATTCCAATAAGTTAGAAGTGCTGTTAAAGCACGTTTCCACATCCATTGAAGGCTTTGACTTTGATACTTTTTGAGAGCTGCCTGTCCAACTGATGAGTGACAAAATCCTACTATTTTATGAGCCTTGCTAATTAATGTAACAAGAGTTGGTTGGTTATGTATAGCTGATTTTACACAAAGTTGGAGTTTCTGAGCACAACAGCCTAGCCAATCAATCCCAAGAAGTTTAAGTGTGCATGGCATACTAGGAATAGTATCGGTTGTAGCTCGGAAAATATTATCTGAAGTCAAATTTTGACAGCACGTTTCTTAAAATTTCTTCAGTGGAAGTAGCTTTGTGACAAGCATTTATTACTTCCAGATTTACAACTGATAAACAGCATGATTCTAAAACCCAAGAGGGTGAAATAAAGTGACAAGTAGAAACAAGAAAGTTATCGCCATTGTCGGCTTTAAATTGATCAAAAGTGATGCTAGGTTTGGAGATAAACTGGCTTTTATACTTTGTTGGAAGTTAATATATAAATCATCGACCATATCACCTAAATTTCGAGATAAAGTGGTCGGTTTTGATGGATGATATTGCCCTTGAGTAAGCACCGAGCACAGATTAATAAAGCAAGATCCAGAAGTTGTCTCAAATGATCTTCCGTCTTCAATTATAAATCTGAGCATTGCAAGATCGCAGTTTTTTTTAATAACTGTATCTATTGGAGGTCGAATAAAACACAAATTTAACGAGGAACTTGATGATTGCTCGATTGTGTCATCGGAATTCTTTTTTCTTTAAGTAGCAGATGTGCGCTTTTTTGTTGCTTCTACGTAGTTTTTTATGGTCACGTTTTAAATGGTTCCATAGATGAGATAAAGTTCCAGTTTTCTGAACAGAATACTTTTTGTTGCAATTTTCTTGTTTGCATTGCCAGAATACGCCCTTTTTTTTCAAAGAATTGTTTAACTGCCGATTTTTTAGAAGTCATTTTATAACTTGATGCGAAAATAGCTTGATGTAGCACAAACAAAAAGTATCGAATTTAAAATTACTTCAGAGAAAGCAAAAATAAACATTAATTACGCAAAAAATAAAAGCTAATTTTTGCGTTACTAATTTGCATTCCGCTCTGTTTAAATCCCTAATCGACAATTAATTTTAATGAAAAGTATGTTTACGTTCCAAAATTACTCAACCACTGAATTTTCTGATAACATAATGATATTTTGAAAACTTTTGAAAACTAAGAAAAAAATTGTCAAACCGTAGTTGTAATTTGGTTGGATTTTGGTCGCGACGCGAGTTAACTAAATTCAACGACGTTCCAAGATTGGCGTAACGGTGTTATTCTAACGTTTGTCTATTTAACATTAAAAACAGCGTCAGAAAAAAGTCATCAACTAACGTCTCAAAAGTTAACAACAAAACGACGTTGGAACAACGTTGGTTGTTTAACATTAAACCAACGTATGATTAATGTTAGAACGACGTTGTTAACAATAGCTTATTTAACGTTTTTACTTTTAAAATCGAAGCAACGTCAGCATGGTTAAAAAAGCTTATCGAAAAAAATGTTGCTTTTAATTTGGGTTTTAAGCATTATGATCAGTAATACAAATATTTCTTTATATTCTAGAGTCGAATTTATAGCAAGTTTTTATGTATTGTAATGATAAGGGGCAATTCATAAATGATGTCAGTAAATATAGGGGAGGGAGGGGGTACTGAAAAGTTTGACAATAGGTGAAAATGGGGAGGGGGCATAGAGACTAAAATGATGTCAATAAAAAAAAAATTTAATTTTATACGAGCAGATTTTAAAGATATTTACATTTACAATGTGGTATAGAAAAGTTATATTTGCTTTGTGGGGAAATTGATATAAGTTTTCCAAAGACTTTAATATAAATTTACCAAAATGTTGGTAAATTTAAAATTTATCAACATTTTATTCTTGTATTATCATTTGACTGCAAATCTGATTGTTTACAAGTATCTAATGTTTGTATATAAAACTAACAAGTGTTATTCGCTCCCTAACGGATTACAAAATGTGCTTCAAAGCAAACACATAAAGTCATTTATCATTAATTCAAATACAACTGCCATTATTTCAAATACGAAACTCGAATTGTTCTTTAGGGACTCGTAAAACGTGATGCACCGCAAACGCATTAAGTTATTGTTGCAAATACGAAAAATCATTATTTTGATTATGATGTAAACAATACTGATAAATTAATTATACAAATATGGATAAAGCTGCATTGCTTAACTTATTGAGGGTCTCGTACGGAAATGCTCATCCCAATAAAAAGAAGGGTAATAATTAGAAAGAAGTCCATAGTCTATGGAACTCATTAAAGAAAAAGAAACTAGAGCATATGGTTCTTGTATCTAGGTTAATGTATATAATCAATTTATTCAATGAAAAGGCAATGAAGTTTAAGAGCAAGCAGTTGTCATTTTTGGCCGATACTCCAAAACAGTCAGCCCCCACGTAAATTTCTTTTGAATTCGACAAGTTTGTAGAACCCACTAATGAGCGATCTGTCATTCATAATCAACAAAGTCCGTTAACTTCTAATTTGTTAATCACTAAAAAAAAAAACAAGAACAGTGGCTCAAGATTGTATCAATTTTGAGATTGCAGCTTTAAATTGTGAAGTTGCTGGACTGACTAGGAAGAGAAGTAGATTCATTGCTAAAGCTAAAGAGGATGATTTGAAAAGAAAAGAGGAAATTAGCTCTTAGGATAAAGTATGATCAAGATCAAAAGAAGAAAACTAGAGAACTAAAAAAGGCTAGAATGGAGGAAATATGCTTGGACAATCCAGAAGTCAAAGAGAAACTAAAAATCAGAAAGAAACTTGGTCATCCGTCATTAGAAGGTCAACCTCTTCTTTTAAAAGTGATTATTGATATTGCTGTCCAAGGTTCGTCCGCTGATAAAAGACGTCACTCAGAGATTCTTCGCGTAATATAATTTATAAAATAAATCCCATTTTCTGTTAAATACTATATTATATTTAAATCTATCCCTTTATTATTTAGAGCATTAAAACCCTCAACAAACTGACATCCGAGGTGATCAAAATTGGGTTTGCAATCAGGAAGAGCGCCCTTTATACTCGCCTACTTCCAAGAAATTATGGAACATCAAAAATCCAAAGTCACGTCAAAACGTCCCTGTTTGATTGATCAGAGCTCATTCTGATCAATCAAACAGGTACAATAAAATGTCAATTATCATTTTAATTTTTAAAATAGTATGATAACTTATCATACTACTTTAATTTTTCTTGTTTGAAAAAAATTTTAAACATTTTTTAACAGGTTTTTGTGTAAATCTTTTTTTAAAAAAAAAATTGCAAGGTCTATATACATATTTTCAAAATATTTTTATTTCAGCTGCTACTACTTTCTTTCTTTATTTTTATTTGCATTGATTTGCAAAAATGTTGTATATTAAATATGACATCGCGGGAAAAATAATACAATAAGTTTAGAATTAATAAATATTTTAATACAAAAATTAGACAATTTAATTATAGTTAATATTTTAATAACCAAAAGAAACAATTATTTCAACATGAATAGTTATAAACCTATCTGAATTATGTTGATAAATTGTTTTATTTTTTACTTTAGACTATTGTTATTATGTCAAGTATTAAAAGAAATCAAATCTATTTATTCATAAGAGAAAACAAATTATCAACATCTAATGAAAAAGATGAATTTTTTAATTTTATTGGTGAACAACTTGGAAATAATGAGTTTAAGGTTCAATTTTCAAAATTTATCTTTGTATACAGTAAACGATGGGCTGCAGTGGACGATACAATGATAAATTTGTAGAGAAAATTTTTGCCTGGCTTTGAAAAGACTTTATTATTCCCCAACAAATTTTTTCTTTATGCATAACAGATACTACACCTAAATTATCTATTGGCAGGCCTGGGTAAATCATTTGAGGAAACATATGATAAATTAAAAAAGCGGAAAGTGGCAGGACTTGAATCATTAGAAAGTTCTTCAAATGAGCTGTTGTTTGCTAGCAGTTGCAAACTTTGGAAACAAGGAAGAAGAAAAAATGCTATTGTAGTTAACAATCTATCAAAAATTCAAACTTATGAACATGCTAAAATACTCCCAATGAAGCCTTAGCACTAATTTTAGATAATAATATGAGCAAGTTTGATTATCAGCGCGTAAGGAACAATGCTGTAAGAAAAGGCTGTAATTTACATCCAGCTTATAACAATGTATGGAAAGCAAAAGAACTTTGTCTTCCAGAATTTAACTTATGAACAGTCACTGTCTATGCTGCAGAAGTTAACATGCAAGTATTGGTCATTCACACAGTACTATGTTTGATAGGCTGCCAGGCAGAAGTTATTAACTCCTTAGAAGATCTTCAAACAATTACACTTAGGCCCAAAGTTGGCTTTGATGGATCAACTGACTAAAGCATTTATACATAAACAACAACAGAAAAAGAAAACTGAAATATTACAGATGAAGCCAGCTTATTCCTCACTTACTTTGTGCCTTTGCAGTTATTTGGGTGTAGTAATGGTGAAAAGAAAGTTATTTGTTCCAACCCTCATCCACCATCCACTTTATTTTGCAGACCAATAATATTCTTCTATAAAAAGAAATATTAGTTGTATTAAAAGAAGAATAACAATTCCTTTACAACAATTGAAAAATTATTTATTACAAATTATGAAAAATTTACAGTTCTTCACAAAATTGAAATTACAATGGTGGATGGAAAAGTTACCACAGCACTATCCACGGCAACAAAATTATCACAATCCTGCTTAGTTTGTGGTTGCCATCTAACGAAAATAAATGACTTTAATACTGCAAAAAATCTCCCAATTACTAAAACTGGACTCAATGATGGGCTTTCAACTTTCCATGCTTAGATCAGACTTAGGGAATGTCTTCTCAAAATAGGCTTAAATTAACAATAAAGAAGTAGACTACACAAAAAGCAGCAGAAAAAAAAAAAAAATTCAAGATAGAAAGGCATCAATTCAAAAGCAAATTTTGCAATAAAGTTGAGCTTTTAATTGATTTTTTAGTTCAGAATTTTCAAACGATGGCAATACTGCTTGACGATTCTTTCAAAATGCAGAGAACGCTGCTAAAATTCTCGAACTAGATGTCAGCATCATTAAGACGTTGATGGTTGTTTTGTGTACATTATCATCAGGATATGTTATTGATTCATTTTGGTTTACAGACTTCTGCATTCAAACAGCTGAAAAATAAGTGAACCAGTATTCATGGTACCACATGCCACAGAGCCTGTAACGAATTTTTGTTCATGGATGGCAAGCTGTGGATCGGATGGCTTTGCCAATTGGCATGCTCAGTGAGGAGGCAAAAGAAGCACATAACAAGGACTTTGAGAAGTTCCGTGAGTCCTTTTCAAGAAAATGCTCTATTTCTAAAACAAATGAAGACTTGTTAAGGAGACTGATGTGTTCATCTGATCCTATCATTAGTGATTTGAGAACACCACATCATCCTAAGAAGGAAGACTTTCCAGATGAATTTTGTATATAGATACTATATTATTATGTTTTTACTAATGTTACTTGAATTGTGTTTTTGTTTCTATTTTTCTGCTTTCCTGTTCCGTATATTTTTCTTGCTACAAATATTATTCTTTATTGCTCATATATTACAAGTTTGGATCTTTTATATTGATGTTTAATTAAATTTTATTTTTTTATTTTAAAATATTGAAATTTCCCTTATGTAGCTAAGCTAAATGTGTTGTTGTTGTGCAATATGGCTTCCCAGAGCTACCATATATGAAAATAAATGTTATCAATCGACTTATAATCATCAAATTAGTTTATACAACAATAATGATCCTCTTTTAAACTAAAGTTGTCTTATCTTAATTTGAAATTGTTTTCCGATCTGAGTATTCAATTTTTTTTCTGAATAAAAATAAAGTTCACCTAACACTACTTTTGTCTTAACTTATAGATGCATGATTTCACTTACATTCATGTATATAGCTGAAAAATATATAATTTTATGTGAATGATTACAATGCATATAATAGGCTACAAAGTCCATGAGTTACTTAAAAACTAAGTAACATAAATTTTTATGTACAAATTGTATATCAATTTATTATGTTACATAGTTTATATACTATGTGATTTGTTTGCATTTAATTTCTTTTTTATAAGACAGGTAATATAAACTATATAATATAGTTTATATAATGTATTACAATAAAGTATTATTTAAAAATATATAATATAATAATAACAATATATATTATATACAATTTGTAAGCAATAAATTTATGTCCATTGTACTCACATTTATTATATTATACTTTATTGATTTTTCTTTGATAATTTTATTTTGATTTTCATTAGCATTTATTAACTCTAAATTTTAATTTTTTATTTTGAAATGGTACTGATGAAAACACAAATTAAATATTAAAAAAACTACATAACGACTAAAGAAATACAACATTAAACTCTAAAATCATGGTCGAGAATCTCTGTAAAAATATGTTACAAACATATTTTTCTTTAAAACCAAGGGCTATCTCATCGTCAAATAGCCAATAAGTTAAGTATTGGATTTTTATTTGTTGCACGTATTTGAAAACGTTATACTGGAACAGGTGACATTAAACGTTATACTGGAACAGGATTGGGATGATCTGGCTGGCCAACTATAACAACACCTTGAGATTAACGTTTATTAGCTTGCTTGATAAAACATGACAGAAAATTGTCATAAAATAAACAGCAAAAAGCAAGAATTGCCTGTTGCAATTAACATAAAAATTGGCCTAATTATAAATAATTGGCGAAATATTATATTATCAGAAAAAACGAATGTCGAGGTATGCAAGAATTTTGTGCTATGCTATGGCGATCACCTCAAAAGTAACTTTGATTTGAATTGTACATGAAAACGAACCAAGCAAGGTAGTGGCAGGGTAGACATTTTAGGCCTGGATAAATTATGCAGGACTTAGATGCTATTAACTATTTTAAGGTTGACTTAATGCTGATAAATATACTGAATTTTTAGATAACTGGCTTCTATCCTCAGAATAGAAATCTTCTTCCCTGGATCGAAACCTTCTTCCCTCAGAATCGAAATCTTCTTCCCTGGATCGAAACCTTCTTCCCTCAGAATCGAAATATTTATAGAAAAAAATTAGTAATATATCAACAAGATGGTGCATCGTGTCATTCTGCAAAAAATATGCAAACAACGGTTTGAAGAAAACCAAGTTTTAATAATATAGTGACCTGCTAACAGCCCTGACTAAATTGTATAGAAAATTTATGATCATGGTTCTCTCTTGGAAAAATTGAAAAATCATCTCTTGGAAAAATTGAAATTTAAAATGTTAAACAACTAAAAATTAAAATAAGGAAATTTCTTGAAAATATGCCTAAAGAAATACCTCAAAATCTTGTAAATTAAATGCCAAAGAAAGTAATTCAATGCTTATTAGAAAAAGATGGTTCTGCAAAATATTGAAGTGCTTTTTTTCATGGCTTTTTTCTTTGTAAATTATTATTTTGATATTATATTATTATATCCTTAACTTTTGGCCAATCTTTTTTTTAAATTAAAATAAAATGCTTCATTACTTTTTATTCTTTGGTATGTATATATATACATATATATATCTATACATATATAATATATATATATATATATATATATATATATATATATATATATATATATATATATATATATATATATATATATATATATATATATATATATATATCAGTGGCGGATCCAGCATTTTTTAATCTTTGAGATGGCTAACTTCCAGACATGGAGCTAACTTTAAAAATTTTTATGTTTATACTTACATCAAATAATGAGGGTTTGCAAAAAATTGCGGTGATTGGAGGCTGGGAATAAAAAAGCCACAAAATATTTGCTACACCTGCCCCAGACGTGAGAGCAACAAGTTGATGAAATATTTTTTGTACTTTTCTTAACTAAACTTATTCGTCGATAATTTTTAAGTTTCATAGTATTATCTCTCAGCATTCAAAAATTATGACCATACCAAGTTCAAACCCCCCTCAATTTGAAGGGGTTGTAATTTTTATATGGTCATAATTTTTGAACGCTGAGAGATAATATAATGAAACTTAAAAATTATTAGTCTAGTTGAGAAAAGTACAAAAAATATTTCATCAACTTGTTGCTCTCACGTCTGGGGCAGGTGTAGCAAAAATTTTGGGGTTTTTTTGTTCCCAGCCTCCAATCACCGCAATTTTTTCACCCTCATTATTTGATATAAGTATAAACATAAAAATGTTTGGAGTTAGCTCCATATCTGGAAGTTAGCTATCTCAAAAATTAAAAAATGCTGGATCCGCCACTGTATATATATATATATATATATATATATATATATATATATATATATATATATATATATATATATATATATATATATATATAATATATATATATAAATGTGTGTGTGAAATTATTTATTGATCATTAATAACTTAATAATCTTTATTTTGCGTTGCGTAATTTATGGACGATCCCTTAGACCTTGTGATACGTCCCTTAGACCTTGATAGATCCCTTAGACCTTGTGATACGTTTTATGGTTTTCTGGGTCAAAGAATTTGAATTTCAATTTAAAATTGACTTATTAACCATGGCTTATTTTATATGTGAATTAAATGCTACAATTTACAATTCTGAGACATTTCAAAAGTTAAGAGGTTGATCAGTAGTTTGAGTCACAGTGATTCAGAGGCGAAATAAATAAGCCACAATTTGTTTTTATATGTTTATCATAAACTGAATATGTTATTGAGTATTTATCAGCAATTAAAACGCTTTTCAGTAATCGACTGATTCACACCCTGGGTTGATGAGAGGTGCCAGTTTCAAATTTTCGCAAGCGATTTCTGGATTCTTGAAGAAGCCAATTTCAGATAACTGTCTATTGAGCGTTTCTAATACTTCTTCCATTTTCTTCCAGAGCGTTTCTAATACTTCTTCAATATCAGGGACTCCCCATTTATTAATTTTGAAGAAACGAAAAATAATTTTTTTTGTTCTAGGAAATCATTTTTTTCTTTCCTCAAACGTGTTTAATTAAAAAGCGCATTTGTAAAGTTAATCGTTTCAACAGTTTCAACGAAGTTAAGGCGAATTAGTAAAACTTAAATCGAATTTAAAAAAAAAAAAATTTCTTCGAAAAATCTCACTTTTTTTTGTGTGTGAATAATATTAATGTTCCCAGAAGTCCTCGGTCTTATCTCAGAGCACCGCGGAAGAGCATTTTTCTAGGAAGTTCACGGCTCATATTTCCAATGCCCAAATCATGAAAACTAAATTATAAATTGCATTAGACTCTAATGCAATATATAATTCAGTTTTCATGATTTGGGCGTTGTCTTTTGCAATATATAATGCTCTAATGATTAGAGCATTATATATTGCAAAAGATTGTATTAATGTCCGCACTTTAAACCGACTACGATGGTCAGTAGAAAAAATATATCAGTTTTTAAATCTGATAAAAGTTGTTAAATTGCGTTGCATATCCATTACAATATATGCTTCACACATAGTACATCGGATAGATTTTCTTTGATATATTTAATTACATCTTTTTGAATCTTGTAGATAAACCTAGTGTCATAATCAACATTTTCTGAAAGTTAACATAAAGATTTTTGTTAAAGAAATGTTTTGTAAAATAAATAGCTCTTTAAAATATATTACAATTGTAAATAATAAACATTTAGTTTCATTGATAAATTTAAATCCTGGATAACAAGTTGATAATTGATTTCAGCAAGACCTCCTAAAATTGAGCATTCGTTTTGGTTAAAATTATGAAAGTTATAAATGTTATAAATAAATAAATGTGTGATAAGATTATGATTGATGTTGCGTAAAAAATTATTAAATTCATCTTGTATCACCGATTGCAACAGCAGTGTTGTATGGCCAGTATTTTGTCTTTGCTTAAATACTACATCTTCTAGCTCATGGTCTATAAAATTTAATGCTGTAGACAAATTTTAATGCTTGAATACCAGGTCATTGGTTACATTAGTGCTGCTCTGCATTTTCATTTTCAAAAAATCAAACAACTAAAACCGTAAATACTTTATAACTTTTATTCCACCTAATGGCATCAATGATAAGTATTGTGTTTTGGTGTGTGCACACAAATATATTGTGAGTACCTGATGCATTAGTTGTAGTGCAGCAATTAGAGTATAAAACTTTGATGACCTTAAAATTAAGAGTCTTTTTTAAATGCAGCATATAATTCATTAAGTACTCTTTTTTCTTGGCATTATTCTTGAAAACTCTTTATTTTGATAAAAGTTAACTACTAATTTGACTGTTTTTGGTTTGATAGGGTTTACAAATTTTTTTTTTTAATGGCAATAAGAGAATCCTTAGCTCATTTTAAACTAGAAGTTTGAACAAATGTTCAGATACTTTGTTTGTCTTATTTAAATTTTTCATTGTTTGTTACTGTCATTAATATACCTTCTTCAATATTATATGCAAAACTATTTTTTAAACTCTGTCTATAGTGTCATTTTGCTTTGTCTTAGAACACTTTTCAATTCGACTGATGAAATTCCAAGCAGTTTTATAAAATTATTAAACTTAATCATTTTTTTACTTTTTGTAACCACTTCTCTTGTGAAATAAAAGCTTCAGATTTTTCTATTTTTTTAAAACATCAGCTGCCGAATTTCTAACCTGGCATTATAATATATACATTATTTTTTTGCAAAAGTTTTGCTAAGTCAGGGAAATCTTTTTTTTTTTATTATATTTTATTTTTTATTTTATTTTTTTGAACAATTTTAAATAGGTATTAAAAGTGACTGAAAATTTAACAATATCTTAAACCTTAATAAAATTTTTAAAAAAGATAAAATTTGTAAAAAATTTATAAAAGAGTTCATTATTTTTTATTATATAATGTGTTATTGAATTTTAACTTTATGTTTTTTATTGCTTTTTTTATTGCTAGTTTATGTTTTTAAACTTCCAAAATACTTTTGAAAGTAATCTAAAGTTTATTCTATGGCTAATATAAAAAATTATGCGTTTAAAATACAAAATGAAAATTAATTCGAATGCAACGAAACTATTTTCTAAGTTGGAAATAAAAAAAAATATTTTGAAAACTCAAAAACAGTTTCATTTATTGTATTCCTAAATTGTATTTTTAAAAAATAATTTTTAGTTGTTAATTAATTTTTATGTAAAAAATGTGTGTATGTGTGTGTGGGGGGGGGGGGGGGAGGGGGAATGGGAATGGGATATGGGATGTTTGGGGCTGGGTGTGATATATTTATATATAATTACCTTTTTTTGTGTAGATTTTAGCTGAAAATTTTAGCTCCATTTTAGCATGATAATTTCCATTCACAAAAAATTCATTTACTATTGTTTTTTTTTTTAAACACCTTTGTAAGTATTTTAACAAATATTAAATATTTAATTTTAACTAAAAACGACTTGTGTTAGTTGAAACATGTATTTTTTTTTATTAATAAAATGGTTTTACAAATTAAAAACTTGTTTATTAACATAAACGTATTTTTCAAAATTTTTTTGTTTGTTTTTACTTTTATAGATTGTTGAGTTAATTAGCAATTAGATACTAAATTATGCAATAATCTATCAACATAGAGAAGTATAAAGCTAAGGTATCTTTTTATAATTATTTTTTCTAAATAAAGTTATAATAATATGTGTATGTGTATCTGTGCAAAGTGATTTAATTTATTTTTTTAGCATTTATTTTCTTCATGGATAAATTTAAATTTATTTTCTTTATGGATAAAATTGTAACTATAACTTTTTTCATAAATTATTATTTTTCATTTTTCTCCAAGTTTTTAAAAACATCTTCTTGTATAAATTTATTTTTTGGTTTTGACAGCTCAATCATTTTGAAAAGAATCTTTGCTCAGTCTTTGTAATGACCCGATCTTTTTATAGCAAACCAAAAAAGAGGATATACTTGAGCTATATACTCTGAAGAAGGATTTATCTCTCTAGTATATTTATACATAATAGATAATGGAAGTTTTAACCATGTTTGACATTCGCATTACATGTTATATAATATACTAGAATGGTTATGCATTATGTATAACATAATAAATGAATCATGTCCAGCTTTCATTGTTGCAAATTTTTTGGAGATTTGACCTGTACTTATACTAGTAAGTGACCAGGGTTGATGTTTGACTGAATTCGGGGCCAGGTTTTATAAAATATAGTTAGGGCATATATAAACATCATTATGATCATCATTATCATCATCATCATCATTATTGTTCTCATCATTATTGTCCTCATCAGTATCATCATCATCATCATCATCATCATCATCATCATCATCATCATCATCATCATCATCATCATCATCATCATCATCATCATCATCATCATCATCATCATCATCATCATCATCATCATCATCATCATCATCAGTATGTGGTTCTGTGTTCGTTATTGTCACGCTGTCATTGGCACACAGGATTTTAGAATTTACCCGCGTCGCTTGCGATTTAAAAGTTTTTTTTTTTATTTCTCATGAGAAAGATATAAATTTTTAAGATATGTTAGTTACGAAAAAATTTTTTGAGAAAAAACTTTACAGGTAAGACCCATTATGAAAAAGACGTTGCATTATCGAAAAATCTAAAAAAGAGAGTTTATGCATGGGGATCATCAAAAAATGATTCAGATATGTTTTTTTATTCATTCTCTTTAAATCAAGCTATAAACGGAAAAAATCCACTTACCTAAACTTTGAGGTTTTTCATATCATCATGGCGATTTTAAGTTTCTGAGTTCAAGTAAACTTTCTATAATATATTAATGTGCAATCTCCTACTTTGATTTTGAAAAAAAACGTTACATAAAATTTTTTTAAAAACTTTTTTAAAGTTATTTTTCTTGATGGATGTAATGTATATCATGTCGAATGTCCAAAAAACATTTACTTTGCTTTTGACATCAAAATTTTTTGCGGGGAATTTGGGTTTTAAACAGTAGTTGTTGCAATACCGAAACTACCCAGGTTGCATTACCGAACTCACTTATTTTTTGATAATAGACAAATAGAAAAGGTTCGTTATTTCTAATTTATTGTTTAGATTTAATTCCTTTTTTTTTCTGCAATCCAAAACAAACTTCTTTTATAAAATCTAAACTCCATTGTAAAAAAGCAAAAATGCCCTGCGGAATGGGTTTTTTTGGGTAAAAGAAATTGACTATAAATGGAAACAGAAGAAATTTAAATATTTTTTTACATTTTACAATTGTTTATACTTTTTTTTCAAAAAATAAATTTCAAATAAATAAAAATAATTTATTACACTAGTATCTATACCAAACCAATATGTTTTTTGAAAATCCTTCTGTGGATGCTTTTCCAAAATAAACAAATTTAGCAATTTTAAGTTTATAATAAATGTAAATAAATTTACAATGATCATTTCGTATCCTTACATACATACATGCATCTTAATACTAGTTTTAAATAAGAAAAATAAAATTTAAGGCATTTTACTTTCTACTTTTACTATTTAAGTTTGGTTTCAATCAAGAGCGCGTTGAGGGGGAGAATCAAGGTAATAAGCCCCCCCCCCACCTCTTGGGGATAAGCTATATATTTTTCAAAGGCGAGTATTAAGATATTTATTTATAACTTTAATAAAATTGTGCAGAACTTAGTAACTAGATTATGTCCTATTGTGTAAAGGTTATTAATTTATCTTAACTATAGCAAAGTCTTAATTTCAATTAGCTTTTCAATTATTTCTTAGCTCTCAGACCCTCCCTTGTTGCAAGGGCTAAACCTAGCGTTTTTTTTGTTGGAGAGAATTTTTCCATACATGGAACTCCAAACATTTACTTGTTTATACTTACGTCAATTAAAGCTGCTTTGCAAAAAATTGCGATGATTACTAAAATCTTTTTTTTCTATTATCAACTAAAAACATATTTATCAATGAATTTCAAATTATATGCAATAATCTCTTAGCATTCAAAAATTATGTCCAATTTTCAGCCATTTTGAGATGCTTGTAAATTTTTCTAACACTTATAAGATACAAGCATTTATTTTCTAGCATGAAACATACATAATTCATTTTCTAATAAATATACAGTTAAGGCCATTAGACCTTTATTGCATTTTTTCATGCTTTTACCTTAAGATTCAAATTTTGATAGTGACTATCAAAAATGTGTGCCAGAGTTTGCAGCAAATATACAATGTAATGGTCTTAAATAGGAATTAACAAAAATTAATTATATTACTAAAAGTTGGTTGTGCCCTTCCCCTTTGATTAGTGCCAACCCTCCCCATCACCTTAGTGAGTGAGGGGGGGGGGTCCAGACCACATATAGACCACTAATTATCTATAATAAAAAAGAATTTAAAGAAATAATGGTTTCATTTTGAAATTTATTTAAATATTCAGATATTAGGTATCTAAATATCTAAATTAATTTAGAGACCTTTATTTGAACAATAATGAAGGTCTCTAAAAAGTTACTGCCACCTTTATTTGTGCCCCTGTCTACTATAATGGCTGGATCAAAGAGACGACAACCAACCATATCTTTCTTTTTATTAAGAAATGACTTCTAATTAGTTGCACCTTTCACATAGGCCAGTTGGCAGATTAGAGGGGCACTGGTTTCTAGTAACACATTCAACCGTTGATTATTGAAAAATAGGGTTATTTAAAAATGCTGGCATTTTTGGTGTGGGTTCAACAAGTTTATAATGTTTGCATTTTCAGATAGTTGGGTCTAATGATCTTATATGCTGTTAATCTTAGATCAAAACAAAGTGTTAGAAAAGTTTACAAGCATCTCAAAATGGCTGAAAATTGGACTTTTTAGGCAAGTGGACGTTTTGCTTTTAAATATATTTAAGTTTTAAACTGCAACAAGGTGCCTATATTTTGTCCATTTACTGCAGACGGTAGTAGCTAATTAGAAAACTTTTCTGTAAAGACTTGTGGATGAATAGAATACAGTTAGTTTCATTTTGGTATATTTTAGCAATTTTTTGATTTTTTCCAAAGTTGAGGAGGTCATAATTTTTTTCTAATTTAACACAAGTTAATAAAAACCACTTTTTTAAAGAGAGAACTATCCAGAAAATAGTTCTAGAAAAAATGAAACACTTGTTGAAAGAGAGAAAAAAGTTATACAGCTCTAAAGTAGTCTGTTTTGACCATTTGTAAATCGAGGGGGGCCACTGTGTCGTATTTCTAAGGCTATAATTTCTGAACCGTTGTACTTGGAAGTCTGAAATTTCAAATTTAACCTATCTATATAATGCACATAGCAATATGTAAAAAACAGGAAAATCAGAGATGGTGACCCAAAGGTGATTGGTTAAAATATAATGATTTGACCCTAAAATGAGATATTAGTTAAACTTAAGCATGACTGACGCCACCAGTGGGGCCAGGGTACACATGTCATCTCTTACTTTTTTACTAAAAGTTTTATTTTTTAGAAATTATAAGATATAAAGAATTTTAAAAAAAATCTATGATTATGTCCCCCCCCCCCCATTTCAAAACCCGTGTTGTCAGCCCTGTTAAGGCGATTTTTCTTTATTCAACACTAAAGTATAAACATTAAATATACACCATATTACTAAAAAAAGTGTAAAAAATGTTCAACTGAATAAAAGTTACGTATTGTAATCATGCTGTACACTCAAAAGATAACTTTCAAAAAAGTTTAGCAACACAATGACTTCCTTATTATTTGGTAATAAAATCGCTTTTAAAAGCTAGTGGTCATTTATTAAGAAATTCATTAAAACTCAAAAAAAATTGCATTTTTAACAATATTATATAGATTTAAGTAATTTTGATTTCTTTATTCCCCATACGGAAAGTTTGAGTTATCTAAAGAAATTTGCTGAAAGGGATGAAAATATGGCTTGACTTAACAAGGTTTGAGTTATCCAATGTTTGAATTAACTGGATAATTTTTATAGTAACTAAGTAGAGGATTTCAAGGAACCAAATGAAACAGTTCGAGATAACAAAAGTTCAAGTTAACCAGTGTTCAACTTACTAGGAATTAACTGTAGTTTGCGTAGGTTAAATTTTATATTTTAATTTTAAAATGTTTTTAATTGATAATGTAAAACTAAAAGTTTAATTTTAAAAACAATAATAAAAAAAAGTTTTTTTTTTTTTCTTTTTACTGTTTTTTTAATATACTTTTTAATGAAATTCTTATACTTGTCATTTGAACTTTTCGAGCTTATTTAAAATAATTATGAGTAATATTTACAAATAGCCTAATGAAAGAACTGGATGCTGTTTAGAGTGAAGTTTTAATTAAAATTTTGAACAATTACATCAATTTTGATATTGTTTTATTGATAGTTTTTTTTATTATTTTTGATTGTGTTTCATATATTATTGTATGTTTTAGTATATCCATGGCTTTTACGATTTTTAATAGTATTTCAAAAAATAAAATAAAGTATAAGGTTATAAAGCGAGAAATTGCTTTTAATGATTGTATATTATAAAACATTTTATTTAAATCATCAAAAGATATATAGTTAAAAAGTGTATTTTCTACTATGAATGTAGATGTTTTTATAACAATTTATACAATTAATTTTATAAACAACAGTTATTTCATTAAACTTTTTTATGAATTCATAAATTAAATATTTGAAAATGTAGCAAAGATTTTTTTTTGTAATACTATGTAAACTTTCTAATGAAATATTTTTACACTAGGCTAAATGCTTTTAAATAAAGTTTTAAAATGGTAAGTAAAAAGTCATAAAATATTAAGTAAAACTTTTATTTATTTTAAAGGAACTTTTTTTTAAAGATAAATGTAAAAAACAATTTTTTAATTTTATAAACAACTACATCAACAAATGTGTTTCAATAAACTTTAAAAAAAAAATTTATGAAGTTAATATAGTCGAAAATATCACATAAGTTTTTTTGTTATTTTGTAACTTTTCTAAAAAATATTTTATTTAAAAAATTTTCATTTTTTTATGAATAAGTTTTAATACAATTTTATTATTATTTTATAAACAACTGTAACTTTAATCAAAGAATACATCATGTTAATATAGTTAAAAACATTACACTCTTTTTAAACATATATGAAAATAATATCTATCTATCTATCTATCTATCTATCTATCTATCTATATATATATATATATATATATATATATATATATATATATAATATATATATATATATATATATATATATATATATATATATATATATATATATATATATATATATATATATATATGTATATATATGTATATATATGTATATATATATATATATATATATATATACATATATATACATATATATATATATATATATATATATATATATATATATATATATATATATATATATATATATATATATATATATATATATATATATATATATATATATATAGGCCTCAACGGGAAGTGAGAGCTTTAGCTCTTGCTCTCGCCCACACTTCCCTAAAACGGTTTATGGTATCAACTTATGGCTCTCGCAAAGTAAAATTTTTTCTATGAAAACTAAAATTATCACTGCAACTAAAATAAAAAACACAGTCATTTTAATTATTTTTAATAATTCTTAAAACGCCTACATTTTATTACAATAAGAAAATATAAAACTTTTTTATAAGCAGTAAAAACAAATAATTTTATTATGCTGCAATAAATGGCACTTGTATTTATATTTTTTTAATTTTTGTAATTTAATAACGTAATAAACATATGCTTGATATGGTGCTACAAATCTACGAACATGCAAACTTTTTGTTAAAAAAAAAGCAGGAAAATGAACATCATGTTTCAATATTTTTGTATATGCAAACGTTGGCTTTTGCTTAAATTTTTTAAAATGACACGCAATACTTTTTTCCCAAATAGTTATGCAATTGATAGTTATTTATTTTTTATAAAAAAAAACAATTAGTTTCTAAAATTTAAAACACATTTAAAAAACTTTAAAATAAACAATGCTAAAGCAAGATTATTTCTTTCAAAAGCTTTACTATTAAGTAAAATAACTAAGTGCACTAATCAAAGAAAGTAATTATGCTTTAGCATTCTTTTTGCACGCGTTAACAAAAGCATGCAAAAATTTACTTAAAATTGATGCATTTGCAATTACCTTTAAAGAAACCATGTTTAAACATTATGATTGCTTTGTTTGTGCATTTTTTTAAAAAATTTTTTATTTGTCTTAAAGTAAAGTTTATTTCACTATTATCTTAAAATCACTTTTAAAATGTTTTAAAAGAATTTTTAAGTTTTGCTAAAATATATACAATCTAATAGAATATAGAATTAATATGTTTATTATAGTTTTTATTTTTTATTGTGCGTTTAACAATGCCAATAAAATAAAACTTTTAAATCAAGATACAAATTCATTAAAAAGAAAACGATTTGTAGTGCCATGGGCTTGTAATAAAAATAAAACCAAAATTTAGTATTTAATAAGAAATTTTTTTAATGAATAAACAGATAGCTCGCACAAAAACAAAAAGCTCTCCTCAGAAGCTGTTTAGAGAAGCAGCTTGTATGGCTTACCAAGTTGGTTTTAGGAGAGCTTTTCGCTGCTCTCGCAATCATTTACTCCCTGCCAAGGCCTATATATATATATATATATATATATATATATATATATATATATATATATATATATATATATATTAAGGTGGTTCTAAAAACAACTTTTTCTAAAAATGACTGCTGGCACCCCCTGAATATGTTGTATATAATTAAAAAAATGCTAGATTCAAGAAATTTTTGAATAAAAAATATTTTAAGGGGTTGCTACCGACCCTCGAACATTAAATAGGTCCCTAATATTATTAAAAAAAAAGTTTTTTAAAATTATGTCATGTTGGGTCTTAAACGAAGCAAAATCATATACAAATTTCAAAAATAATATTCATTTTATAAAAAAACATAGATAAAAAAAATTATAATCAAAAAATCTTGTTAAATTCCCTATTTTTAATTTTTAGTTAATCAACGTAACTTTTTGTTTACTAAAATCTAAAATAAAAATTTAATTATAAAATGATTAATATTTTTAAAATTTTTATATAATTTCCCTTCATTTGAGACCCAGCATGACATAATTTTGAAAAACTTTTTTTTTAATAATATTAGGGACCTATATAATGTTCGAGGGTCAGTAGCAACCCCTTAAAATATTTTTTATTCAAAAATTTCTTAAATCTAGCATTTTTTTAATTATATACAACATATTCAGGGGGTGCCAGCAGTCATTTTCAGAAAAAGTTGTTTTTAGAACCACCTTAATATATATATATATATATATATTTATATATATATATATATATATATATATATATATATATATATATATATATATAAATAATATATATAAAATTTTATTTATACATATAATATATATATAAAATTATATATATATATATTTAATATATATAAAATTTTATATATATACAATGTATATACAATTATATATATATATATATATATATATATATATATAAATTATATATATATATATATATATATATATATATATATATATATATATATATATATATATATATAAATATAAAAAAAAAATGTTTAATATTCTGATTCCAAGGCAGAACTGAAATCAATGTTACTGCTTCTTTTGTCACTATTATAATGTTGTTGCGATGTTACAATGCATTGTATAAATACATAATGCAATATATAAATACATAAAACTGTTTTGAAAATCTAAAACTTTCTAAATAAAAGTTCATAAACAAAGTATACGAACCTGAAACTCACACCGACCTCAGTGCTTGCATTATATATTATCTTTGATAACTTTTAAGTGTGTAAATTAATTACTTACGCTTTTATTAGGCTTATTTTTTGTACTTGCATACAAATAACATGCTCACATTTAGAATATCAATATTAATGGTTAAGCTCTATCTCAAAAAAAATTGTATATGTAATCAGGATTTGATTGCAGTTGCACACCTTTCCTGTCCATGATCATGATCATGATCATCATCATCATCATCATCATCATCATCATCATCATCATCATCATCATCATCATCATCATCATCATCATCATCATCATCATCATCATCATCATCATCATCATCATCATCATCATCATCATCATCATCATCATCATCATCATCATCATCATCATCATGGCTTTATCCTTTCCCTTTTATGCTATTTCTTTAGCATTTTTTCTCATATCAAATCTCAAGCATTTTTTGCCCTAACTAAAGCTTGTTCATACCATATGAAATACACTCTCTGCAAGTTTTTTTTACTTCTATCACTACCATTTTCTCCTGAAGCTGCTACCTCTCTACATGCTGATACCTGAACCACTTTAATTTTCTCTGACAAATGTTGATTGGTACAATATTTTTTCTAATCTCTGTCTAAGATTATGACTCTTTATCTTGTCTTAATAGAATCAAACCATCCATCTAATCATCATCTAATCATCATCTTCTCATCTAAACATCCATCTAATCATCATCTTCTCTTTTAGCAAATACTACACCATATAAATAATAAAGTTTATATACTTATAAAGGTATTGTATGCCAGTATCTAGATAAATAGCAAACATATATGTTTATATCCATTAGGGGTGTTCAGAAAAAAAAAATTTTAGAATTTGAAAAACCAAACTGTCTAGATTTGAAGCAAATATGTTTAAACTTAATCACAAAAAATTTCAGTGCAATTGAACCACACTTTCCTTGCCCTCAAAGCACATGTTTGGAAAAAAAAGGACCCAAAAACGGATTACTTTAAGAATCTTGAGGGCAAGGCTATCATAAATATTTATAATAAATATTTTTTTCAGGATTTAGATAAATATCTGTATTATTGATTAAAAAAGTATGGTTTTTTTCTTTCTTTTCAAAAAACAGTATAATTTACATTTTAAATTGACTAAAAAACGTTTTTTTTAAATTGAAAAAAACATTTTTTAGCCAATTTAAAATGTTATTAAATTCAAATTTTTTATTTAGATTCACAATACAGTTTGCTAATGTATTATTCAAATTAAGAATAGAATTACTCATTTTATGTACTTTTATTATTTGTAATATTATAATCAGAATAAAATAAAATGAAGTAATGACTACAATTAATTTATTTGTCTTCAAAAATCACGGATTTTTTTTACTTTTTTGCAAAGTTTGAAGATTCTATTGCCGAAGATATTCCATATGTGCAGTATCAATGGTATTCTGAAAAAAATTAAACATGTGCCAAAGTTCCTTACATCGTTAGTAAATATGGGGTCAAGTTAGTAAATATGGGATCAAGTGGTCTTTAAAAACAAATCATTAACAATTAAGAAATAAAAAGGTTTTTTTAAATTTACCCAAAATGTTGTTTTTGTAACATCTGGTTTTTGCATATCACAACTCAATATTACTTATTAAATCAAAAAATTTTTTTTTTCATATTTAGAAAGATTTTGTAGATGTTTCTTCTATAGTTTATCTAATTAATCTTTATTTTTTGTTGTTTTGGTTTTGTTTCTTTGCTAAGGAGGAAAGACTATCAGATAATCTTTTTTTGGTGGAGCTTTTCCCAGTAATCCTGAAAGCAGAGCGGACTCTGTCAACTGATTTAATCTGTTCTGTTTTTCATCTTTGTTGTTGTAACGATGGATAAATTTCTGCATCATGCCGACGGCTCTTTCCGAATGGTCATTGACAACAATATGGCTATTGGCATAATTTTTGAAAATTTTAAATGAAGACTGTGTATGCCAGTATTGCGGTGGAAGTGAAAGCCAGTCTTTTATTCTTTCTTCAGTTAAACCACTAAAACTAAACATAAGGTAAGAAAACTCATCTACCAAAGGGGCTAAGCTTGGTGGATCTTTCTCAGTACTAGCATTTTTTTCTATCTTATTTCTGATGTCTTCCTTTTTTTTGTTTTCATTTTTAAAGTGTTCAGCCTTAGGCATTTTAAATGAAAGAATTGCAGCTGCAATTTTTTGTTTTTCATGCGAAGGCAAATCCTCATCCAATAGAGCTAGTGGAATTATAGTTGAGTTCAAGTACCAAGTGCGCTTGTAAAGCGATTCAAGCACAGCATCAACTGCTTTTGGATTCCAACAAATATTTCTAAATTGATGCATCTGATGGATAGCTTTAATATCTAAGTTGGGGGCCTTTGACACATTACTCGATTCTAAATACCACTTGGCATAAAAACAGACCACAAACTCCGCTATAAGCTTGATTTCTTTTTTTAGATTTTTGTTTTTTTGAACAAAGTCAAGTTGAGAAAACAAAAGCTGCATTTTCAGATAGTATATTGCTTTACCAAGAAAACGGGCATGATGGATAGCTCCAGTTTTCCTGATTTTATAAACAGAAGGTGATAGATAAGTCACAACTAATTCAGTCAGCTCTCTTCTGTCTTCACGCTTATCTTCTCCTGCTATCCTCTTTCTCTCTATATATGGTTTGCAAAAGTTCATAGAATCTTCAGCAGCCTTTTCACTTATACTACCACTCACCTCCTTCCAGTTAAACTTGCACAGATCATTTGGAGAATAATTAAAATTAGGATGTTCAAATAGGCTCTTAAATTTTTGAAACAATAAGTTTTCAGGTCTTGTAGTCAACTCATTTGTTGTATGTTTCCAAAAATGCACCATTCTTAATTCTGTTATGTGATGTCTGCATGCTAATTTTAAAAGATATGTATTTAAATCGTTGGATATCTTTACGATTGAACCATTTTTGATCCCGGTATTGCTTGCAGTTGTATTAAAACAAAGACCTCCTACTTTTAATTCAAGCTTATATCTCTTTAGTAGGTTCATAATATTTGTATACTGATCCTCACCAGAAGAGGAAGATAAAGGAGGAACACCTAGTAGGTGCGTCTTACCCTCAATGTTCACAAGAACTGCCAACCTGTCAATCTTGAACTTTTTTCCTTCATTAATTTCATAAAGAGTTTTTCCATCAAAATGTATAACACATGGATAAGGAGAAGCTTCAATTGCATTTTTTACATCCTCTTTTGCTAAGGTTGACATAATTTCATTTGCTAATTTCATCTTTCTAAAGGCTGTTGATTTACTGCAATTTATATCTGTAAGTTCAACACCAGCTTCAGTTAAAATGGCGCTTGTAACTTTTTGCAAAACATTTGGCGAAACATCATTTAACGTAGCCATTAGGGCAATGTTCCCGGCATACACATCTATTGGAATTTCTGCAGTTACTGTACAGTTAGATTGAGATGGTTCTTTTTGATAATAGTTACTAGGCTCAAAATCAGAATCATAAGATGAATCAGAACTCAAATCAGAATTGAGTTCAATTTCATAATTAGATTTTGTTGATCTCACATCCTTCGTTCTATTTTTCTTTCTGTTACTCTCTGCTGTCTACAAGCATAAAATGATATTAATTATAAAAAAATGTTTTGTAAGGAAATTATTACTTAATACTTTTATTTTTTAAGTTTTACCTTTCTACTAAATTATCCTCTGTCCCAAGAATAAACTTTCTTTCTCCTTCCTAATCTTCCAAAAACATCAAGTCTTCAAGCTTATTCTTGTCAGATCTTTTTTTGTTGGTCCGAATAATGTTCTTCAAATCTGGCCTGCCTACCCAAAAAACCTTTTTTAAGTAATTCTCAAAGTTTTTCTGATTTGTTAAATCTTTAGAAGAGCCTCTTTTTTCGTTTTTTTTTTAAATTAAAATACTGCTTGTCAAGTTTAATAAGATTTTTGAATAGTTGAGTTTCACTAACAACTTCAATCCCTGATTTTATCCAGGGTTTCTTAACCTTAGCTAAAACACAGTTACAATCCAAATTTTCACATCTTTCAAAATTTTTACGAAGCGAGCATGTAACCAAACTGATTTTTTTAGTGGTTTTAGGCAGTATAGATTGTAGGTATGCTAGATGTTGTAGAATATCCATTCCTGTTGGAAGTTGAATATCTAAATGCATATTTGTTTTTGTTCATTATACTTTATTGAGATAATTTAGATCTTATATATATAATATACAAATATAATTGTTCAAGTTTCTTACAAACTAGAAATTACCTGTAACTTCTGGTTTAGCTGCTTTAATAATAAACAATTTCTTTTTTCTATTAGATCTTAACTTAAATTTGTTTTCAAACTTGCACTTTTTGTTTCCTTTAACATATTTATCGCAAAGTTTAGTATTTATCATTATCATTAATCTAAATAACCAAGAATATATTTGTAAATATTATAAAAGCCGGAAAAATACTTAATATATTATTTAAATATTTGCTATATTTTATGTAGTTTTATTTCACTTGTTAAATGATATATACAACACATGTTTTTCATATCGCTACTTATTAAATTAAAAATATTGTAATGTTGTAAGTTAAATAAGTAAAAATGTTGTAAGTTAAGAACATATTTTTTTGTGTGGTAATGGTGTTAAACATACCTAAAATGAGTAATTCTATTCTTATTTTGAATATACACTTTTGAAAACTGTATTATGAATCTAAATAACAAAGTTTGAATTTAATTGTTAAAAAGGTTATAAAAACAACGCCACACCACGTAATAAACATTTTTTAGCCGTTTTAAAATGTAAATTATACCTTTTTTGAAAAGAAAGAAAAAGACCATACTTTTTAAATCAATAATACAGATATTTATCTAAACCCTGAAAAAAAAATTTATTATAAATGTTTATGCCAGCCTTTCCCTTAAGACATATAAAGTAATCGGTTTTTGGTCATTTTTGGGTCCTTTTTTTTCCAAACGTGCGCTTTGAGGGCATGGAAAGAGTGGTTCAATGGTGCTGAAATTTTTTGTGAGTATGTTTAAACATACTTGCTTCAAATCTAGACGGTTTGGTTTTTCAAATTCTAAAATTTTTTTTTTCTGAACACTCCTAATATCCATATTTATCTATATTATGTATGCATAAAAGCACCTTATACCTAACCTCCTGGATCCAAGCAGGTATGAAAGCTACTATTTCTTCTCTTTAGAGAGATTTATCTTTTATAGAGATTATCTGAGTCGGATTTATTCTATTCTACTACAGTTGCTATATTAAACCATTTTTTTCAGATTTTAACTCTATCAATTATGTTATTGAAATTTTAAAACATTGTGAAACTAGTATGCACAAAGCTAAATCCTTAAGTTCTTTTAAATTACTGAGGTTATTTGTATTATATTTTAAATCATTAAGTATTTTATTAGTATATTTCAGTAATATATTGATTTAAAAATATCATTAACATTATGTATCATAAAAATCATTAACATTATGTATGAGTTGCTTATATGTATATTTTATATGCATATATTATATATATATTTTATATACAGTATATCTCTATATTATATATTTAAAAAAACATAAAAGAATGAAATTTCTGGAAAGCAATCAAAGCCAAATTTCCAACCAATAAAAGTGAAGTAAAAATTTATAGCACAAACATTATGTAACTATTTTTTAGCAGTTGTCAAATCAGTTGCCCTCAAACTGTTTTCAGGCCAAAATTAAAACGAAAAAATTTTAATTTAGCTATATTTTCACTATATTCATTAAAAATCCCTTAAAGCAACTTGAATCAAACAACTTTACCAAATGAACATTTACTAAGTAATGATAAGAACTTTTACTAAATATTTTGCCATTGTTAAGTGTAGTAAGTTAGGCATTGTGCTAAAAACTTGAAATCTGCAAAAGTTATGCAACTTTTCAAAAAAATCAACTTTGTTCTTCTGACAATTATAGACCTATATTTACACTTCCAACTTTTTGACAAAATTTTGTAAAACAGTACAAAGTTTTATAATACTCTTAAAAATAAAGCTCTTAAAAACTGTTTGCACTCATCTGATAACCTTGAAGAACATCTATATAGTTTGGCTATAGAATGGTTGCTCATTTTAAATAGCAAAAACATAGGTGTTAAATGAAATCCATAGAAAAAGAAACAATGGCTTGGATTTAGTTCATAGATTAAACTCTGAAGCATTTGATACTATAAACCGCAGTGCATTACTTGAGAAGTTATTATCTTATAGAATTTTAAACTAATTTAGTTTTTTCTTATGGAAGACAAGCCAATTTGGGAGGATAATCATCTATTTAACATAATGTTGAATATAATTTATAAACTATTTTTTCAATTATTATGAGTATATAGCATAAACTTGCACTGAAATAAATTGTCAAATAACCTTGGAAAATTGAGCAAAAGAAATTATTGGGGTGCAATCAATTCTATATACATCTGATATAGCCATAGGGGCAAGTGTACATACATTGATGTAGAGTATAAATTTTTCTGTAAAATTTTTTAAAGCTAAAATCTGAACCAAATCAAAGGGTTGCACCCTATATTTAGAAGTTTGCAGAAATTTGGAACAATTTTTAAGAGACATAATTTAGAAATTACTAAATTTTTTTCATAAAATTCCTATACGTTTAGGATTCAGAGCGGCTTTCAGTTTGTTTGATTTTGATTAAAAAAATGAGGTGTGTGTGTATGTAAAATGTTTCCATTTACCATTACCCTTATAAGGTACTTGTAATAATGCTGTGATGCTAAAATTTGGTACCAAAGGAGTTTAAAACCAGATAAATCTGAAAATTACAATTTTTTGTTTCTTAAAACAAGTCAATAATGCTTATTTTAAAATCTGTAAAGTGTGCTAATTAAAAAATGATCATTAAAAACTATATCTATAGACAGGATTTTTTTAAGTTGAAATGAAGTGTTATCATGCTATAAGTTTAAATATTTTTTGAATTTATAATTAATAAGTTTTAAATCTTAAATAGGTTGAATCTTAAAAAGTTTTTAATTAATTTCTGACATAGTTTTGACTAGTAATGGTATCCCATTTTTAGCATATATCCTACATGAATAGTGCCTGCTATTTTGAAGAAGTAGAACATGTTTGTCTTACAAATCTGGATCATCTGGACTATTGTTTGTGGGCATTCAAATTCACCAACTCAAATAGCGTTAACTGACATGCCCAATTCCTCTTTAATAGAACCACACTCATCCTCTGTAACCTTTAACATTTAAACCACACTCATCCTCTGAAACAACCACTCCTTAGATTGTTTCTGTATAGGGAATAATGGTTTTTATATGTATCAACTCATCATTTGATTTTGATTAATTAATTTGTGGAGTATTCAATGTGATTTAAGAGCATTACAAACAATTCAATTGATTCTAAAGTATTTAATTGATATTAGGGATTTGATTGAAATATGCAGTGTATGAGGGTTTTCTTCAAAAATGATTTTCTCATTATTCCCATCTATATTCATAATGAAAATCTAACTTTTATTTAGTTAAAGTTTGCCTTTTCTGTTTTGTTGTAGGCCAAAAAGTCAGCATAATATACACCACAATCTACAGACTTAATAATTTATTCCAGCACATTTTATTCCTAAGAATTTTAGTTCATGACATCATTAACTTTTTTCTTTGTTTACATAATCTATCTTTTACACAAACAAACAAAAAAATAAATGATGTCATGTACTGAAACATTTAGAAATAAAACGAGCATGAATAAATTATTAAGTCTGTAGAATGCGGCGTATATTATGATGACTTTTTTATTTTTAGTTTAATTTTGAAAAATTTCACAAAACTATCATTCTTAACTGCGCTACAACTGCTTATGAGTTTGTATCTGATCAACTCAAGTAGACAATTGTATCACATAAATGCACCTCTATGTGACCAAAAACGTGTGCAAAGTGGAGCTGATCTAATTAAACTAATGATGCACATGTGTTAAGTGAGACCTGCTTATAAGGTTTTATCATGAAATGACAAGCAAAATAGTGGTTCAGAAATTTTCCTTCAATTGGATTTCAAAGTATGTTTATCTGCTGTGTCAACAAAATATAGCAAAAATGCTCAGAGAACACACATTCATAATTTTGGTTAAAAAACATGAAAGTTTCCGTTTCAATCAAATGAGTTAAATACATAAGGCTCGTGATTTTAACATGGCAGACAAAGGATATGACATCAAAACAACTGATAAGGCATACCAACGGCATTAAAAGGACAGTTGAAGACAAAAAATTACATTATGATAATTGCTACAGATCTTACTCATTTGTGCATCAGCAGTTAATGGGATAAACAGGTAAAAAAAAAAGAGGTAAAACATTGGTCAACTGAGAAAAAGGTTATGAAGGAATCTAGTTACCATAAAAAAGCATGCAGAAATCTGCAGTAAACATGAATGATGTTCATGAAACTGACTAAGTAGACTGGGATTAAGCATTGCTGCAATACCAATCATGCTAAAAAGACCATCTTTAATTATGAGGAACAACCCTACCAGTCTAGGAGAAATGCTAAGACAAATCCCCAGTGTTTATGTGACCACAGAATCAACTGCTGTGACATTGCTGGCATCATTGTAAAAACATTATTTTTATTCAAAAATAGACAATTAATTTAGATCAGTTATATATGTAATACTGAGAAAGGATCATGCTATCTATAATGTATTTTGCAGAGTAGAGAATTCAGAAACTGCTGAACATTTAAACTGGACAGAAAGCATTTTGTCTCCATCAACTCCAGCATACACTTTCAAACAAATTGCAATAGCCAAATTACTATTGCCAAGTCATGCTAGTCATTCCATATCCTTATACACAAAATACAAAGTCTAGATGGATCTTCAAAATATTGGTTATTGTAGACTCAAAGGTTTTATTTATAATCGCTTTGACCAAATTGCTGAAATAGCGAAAGAATTTATAGCTAGGAGGAAATCAATCCAAGAATTTTTAGACAAAAAACCTGAATAAACTTGTTCTAGTCAAATCAGTTTATACAGAATAACTTGTTGATAATGTGTTCAGATGTGTATGCCGAAAAAGGAAGGATGATTATTTTTCCTACAATTGAGTTACCAAGATCAGTAAATAACAGGTTATTGTGTGTTTTTTAAATACAAAATATCACAACTGAAAGAAGCTAAAAACAATGTTAACTTGAGCTTGTTAACTTAAGCTTGTTAGGCAATGTTAACTTGTACCACACAGGAAGCTTTTTGGTGTTATCTTAACTGAAATTTTATATACATTGATTTACCAGTTTAGAGAGAAGTTTTTTGCTTTCCTGGTATAGATCTAGGTTGTAAGATTAATGAGATGTGGAAGGACTCTGATCCTGAAAGTCAACGTATAAACAGGAAAATTGCACATTCACCATGGTCTAATCTCAGATGCGAGTTGGAATTTGCAAAATAGGATAATCACATAAAAGTATTGTCAAGCTACTTTAATGCAGATGATTTCTAGATAAAGTATTGTGACATTAGCTGTTGAATTTTGTGACACTAACTGTTGAATTTTTTGATCAGATTTTTAATATGTAGTATTCATTTAGTAGTGTCCAATAAATATATCCAATGAATGATATAAAAGCTATCGTTGTGACTTTAAAAAAGCCGACTCGCCAACACTCGTTTAAGTAGAAGTTACAAAAAAAGCTCATTATTTGCTTCTCATTTTTCAGTTATTATCTAACAAACTTGAAGTTTATCCTAAAGATTTCTTAAGATATAAAGTAGGAAAGTGCCAAATTTCAGCAAATTTGGTGAATTAGGGTGCAATCCTCTTGTTATTTAAACTATTTCAGATAAAATTATGACATTAATTCTTGCATTTTAATTGGTTTGTTTTATAGGAACAACTTAAAAAAACAATTACAAACATTTTGAAGCTATGAATAATAATTATGAATTTCAATTGAACAATTTATTGGAGCAACAACTGTTGACAACAGAATGTTTGACAAAAGAAGATCTATATTTGAGAAATGAAGTATGTAAACAACTTGAAGAATGCTTAAAAAAGATGATTGTTCCGGGTAAAGTTTGAGATTTTTATATGATTTTAAATTTTATAGTTAAAATTTTTTTTTCCTTTTTTTTCAATTTTATGACTGTTTTCTGTGTTTTGTTTTTTTTAATTTCAAGACCTACACTGTCAACTGTATGGTTCCTCATTAACATTGCTTGGCTTTAAAGATTCCAATGTTGATATTGACATCAAATTTGATATACAGGTAGGTTTTGTGTGTTTCCAGTTGCTAAGTAACAGTAATGATTTTTTCTTAATATTTTTCGTTATATTATTGTCATAATTTTTTTTTTATTAAAGCAAACCTTTTTTGAAAGAGTTTTAGAAATTTTGTCCTTTGTAATTTACATTGATTTGAGTGATCATTTTAAAGTTTTTATTTATATTATAAATATACTGATTTATTTTAGAAAATCATAGAGTTTGATCCATTGATATCTGACCCTCTATGTTTTTATTCTCTGGTAGCAGAAGTGATTCAAAAGCAAAGGCGTAAGCTTTTGTTTTTTTTTAAGATTCCATAAAGTTTTGAATGTTTAGTGATAATAATTTTTTTTAATATTTGTTTTTTATTTAGACTTTTATTCAGATCTTGAGGACAATCTCGATATGAAGAATCCCAATATTAAATTCAAAGATATAAAAAGGTAAAAAGATTTTAAATTTTATTTCTGTTAATTTTTGTGTTGTTTTGTTATCTGTTTAATACATTTAAATTTCATACATTTAATATTTAATTTTTTTTACCATCAATTTTTATGTTTTTAGCTGAATTTCAATCATTTTGAAATCTAGCCTAAATTTCTTTTACTACAATTTCTATCCTTTCAGCCTAAAATACACACCCATACACCCAGTTTTATTTTTAAAGATTTCTTTTAAAATAGTCGAGTATTCAGCCTAATGTCTTTTTTGTACATTAACATATTTCTGAAAAAAAATTTTTTCAATTGTTGTTGCATTCTTTTTTTATTTCTAAATAATGAACCTTTATAAACAATGAGTTAGATCCATGTTCCTGGAACTGCTGGAATGCGATGCTAGTTTAATTTGTAACTGCTTCCTTAAAAACTTACCAATATATCTCTACCGCATTTCTGTTTAATTTTTAAGAGACAACCCTATATAAGATGTCTCATTCAGAAACCCTTGATTTATACTTAATTTATTTTACCCTATATAAGATGTGTATCATATATATATGATTCAGTATGATTTGACTTAAATCTTAAAAAGAACTTAAGCAAAGTTTGGCGCCTTGACACTTAATAAGAGTTTACAGGATAGGACTTGATAAAATGGGTAAAATTTTGTGGAGAGATGAAAGTAAATATAATTTATTATTTTTGATGATACAAGGTATCTTAGACATACAAAAACAATTTCATTTACTAACAAAATTTAATTTTTAAGTAGTATCTTTTGATCCAAATGTCAATCACATAAAATGCATTCTGAAAAAGTTTAGAAATAAACAACTGGTAAAAGTTTTTTTTATTGTAAATAATTTTTTTTCAAATCTTCAAAATCTAGAGATTTTATTTTTATAAAACTATTATAACCATTTTATGGAAAAAATCTCAGAAAGGCGAGACTTGTTGAACAATTCTGCTGCACAAAGAAACACAATGAGCAAGTTGAGACATGAGACAAGGTACATCTATGGTCATCCATCATCATCCATGGTCATCCAGAGACTTTAGATTATTTTTAACCTTAAATCTTTTGATTGTAAGCCAAGTGTTCTGCCACTATTGCATTCAAAATGCAATTGCTAAATTTGAATTTTAAGTTGCAGAATTGTAGAAAAGTTTTTGCTTAGTTCTGAATTCTCTAAAAGTGGGCATGGTTTTTGCCCTCAATACAGATTCTGATTTGTTTTTATTTTAATTGTTTTGAATAAATAAAAATTTTAATAATAAACTTATATATATAATATATATATATATATATATATATATATATATATATATATATATATATATATGTATATATATATATATATATATATATATATATATATATATATATATATATATATATATATATATATATATATATATATATATATATATATGTATATATGTATATATATATATATATATATATATTCCAAAATTTTAGCTTTAACCAACTGAGCTTTTCCAGCTCTATATTATATATCATTATAATAATAACTTATAATAACTTAGTTTAATTTATCATTACTTACATTAATACTATATATATTAACTCTATATTGTATATATAGTAGTAACATTATAATATTATATATATTTCTAAAATAATAGAACCAATTATAATTATAATAAAAAAAAGTAATTTTGAAGAATGTTTTGTATTTTATTTACTATTTTTAAATAATAAAGTATATATTTATTTAGTGGACTTTCATGCCGCATAGCTCCCTTTTACAGCAAGGTAACTATATTTGTATTGCTTTTATTTAAATCTTTGCTATTTGTAACAATATTGCAGTCATCCAATTGATGTGATGCTCCAATTAAGAGTTAAATAGTTATTGCTTAATGTTAAATTGCTTAATGTTGTTTTTAAATTTTATTTTAATCTATCGTTAGTTTCTCAATCTTTGATTGATCAATAATTTTATTGATTTATTCAAATTCAAACAAAAAAAAAGTGATAAGCCATTTAGCATAATGAGCATTAAAGTCACCAATAAAAACAGTTTAGCAGAGGGGTAATAAGAAAGAGCATGGTCCTTTGTTCAGAAATTACATCTAAAAGAGTGCAGTTTTGAGAAGAAGGAGAAAGATAAAGAAGAAAGAGAAAAGTGATAGAGTGAAGAGGTGCTAAGCAGAAACATAAAAAAAAGGTCAAATAATTCAAACCAGGTTCCTTACAAATAGGTGATTTGATGTGTAATTATACCCCCAAGCCAAGCATGTGATAATTGAAGTCTTTGTAAATCAAAAGATAGCACCCATCAATACTGAGATCTGAAGAAGAAACAACCAACTATTAAATTCCTCCCACATATAGCAAGCAAGTCTGGTGAATTTTGCAAGAGGTAAGACTCAACTGATGGAAGGTTACTTTAAAGACCACAAATATTTGTGAAAGATTTGTTTAAGCAGTTAGGTGGTGGGGATAGTTTTTTATGTTTATTATTTTGGGTTACTTTAGGCATGATTCAAGTTTAAAGAGAACTTTACTTGTTTATAGATAGAGCATGGCATACCAAGGAAAGGATCTATGTAGTTGTCTCAGTCCTGCTAATTAACTCAAAGTTTTAACTTAGGGCTCCTAATGTGGCCTTGGCGATGCACAACAAAAACATTAACAAGGAAACTATCCATGTGCAACGTGGTATTGCCAATACTTAGGTTGTTTACAGCTATATTTAAAAAACTAAACCTGTATAGCTGCTGACAAAACTAATTTTAATCTTGGTTTTTTAAGGCCAAGATTAAAATTAGTTTTGACTTGCATACTAGAATCTATGGAAGAGTTTCTATACTATATAAATAAGACCGTGTGTTGAGTTAGCAATTATTGCCTGGTCACCTCATCATCAAGGAAAACATTCACATGCCAAAGAAAATACAAAAACAAGCAACTAAATCTCTGCATCTTATAAAATCCATCAGCTGTAAGATGAGATGCAATTTTGATTTAACTATCTCCTTGTGACAGGTGTCACAAGGAGATAGGTACAGGTGTCACTTGTGGCATTGGTAGCAATCTCATTTAAAAGTTGAAAAATTGAAAATGATGTTGCTGTTTAATTGTTATAATAATGCATTAAGTATTTAAGCCAGCGACACTAACAATGTTTTCTTAGTAAAATAGACAATCACTGCCTAACCTGTTATAACTTTAATAATGATAGAGTTTTGTAATACTGGAACTACTGGCCTACTTGATAATGTTGTCTTTTAATTTAATCTCAACATTAACAAAATTAAAAGACTATACAGGGAGAGCAGGCCTTGTGATGAAGTGTTAGAGATAGAGCAATTTACCTACCCAAAAAGCAATATGCGATAAGCGATTTTTTTGTTTGATAATATTTAATTTACTCTATACATATTTTTATATTGTATTTTAATGAAATGTTTAACGTTTATTTTAACAGTATTTTAATGAAGTAATTAGCATTTTAAAAACTGCACATTGTTTTGACAAAATTTTAAATTAGAATTTGTAATTTACAAATACATAAAATAAGGTCGTTCTTAACAAATATATTTATAAAAATATTTATAAATTCAGATAAAATAAGTAAAGTAAAGTTTGATTTTTTACTAAACAATTTTTTTAATATAATAATATCTAATTAATAACTTTTTTATCAAAATATTGAAATAATCTAAATATTCAGCTACTGAAGAAGGTTTATTATTTTAATATGTTGTAAATAAACAAAATTTTAAAAAGTTTATAAAAATTAATCTAAACAAAATAATTTAGTAAGCACGTGATTATTTATTTGACAATGCTAGTTTTATAAGTTACATTTTTTCAGGAAATACAGCGACAAACGGCAATATTTGTTTCAGAAAAAATAAGACAAGACAGTATGTCAAAATAAGTGTTACATATAAATGTATTACATATAAATTTATTACAATATATTACATATACAATGTAATATACAAAATAAATTTATTACAATATATTACATATACATATACAAATATTACAATATAATACATATTACAATATATTACATATACAAAATTTATTACAATATATTACATATACATATACAATTATTACAATATAATACATATTACAATATATTACATATACATATAATATATACAATGTATTACATATAAATTTGCACTATTTTAGATGAGCAATTAGTTATTTTTTTTATTTCCTATTTATTATTTTTGATGTGCATCTTTGTGTAAATGCATCTTTGTGTAAAATTGCATGTAAAAAAATAATTTAAAATATTTTTAGTGTTATAATATGTCTGATTTTTAGTGTTATCATACATCTGATTTAATAATCAAATACATCAATGCTGATGAGAGATGTGCTAAACTGGCTATGTTAATAAGAATGTGGAGTAAGGCAAGTTTCAATTTATGCAAAATTTAATTTTCTGTTTCATAATTATAGATATTCTTATTGAAAATTATAAATTAAAATCATAAGATTTTTAATAGGTGTGTAATCTGGACAATGCTGATAATGGAGGATTATCACCATACTGTTATGTAATAATGGTAATTAATTATCTTCAACATACCAAGCCGCCTGTCCTTCCTATAATAAAAGTAAGTTATATGATTATTTTTAATCTTTTTTTTTTATTTTTTATTTAATAAAGTTTATTATTTATATTTATTTAAAATCTTTTTAAAGGTTACTAATTTTGAACAAGAATTTGATAAGTTTGTTGACCAGGAAAATGAAGACATGTACTCAATACCTTATAATGAAGTTAGTGATATGTTATTTATATTATAACTATATTAGCTTACTTATAAGACAATCGGTCTCATATAGCAATATCAGCATTTTGTTATGAACAATGCATGTTGTTTATAATAAAACTAATAACAACAAATTTAGATTTTTTTTTTTAATTTGTAATTTTTAGATTATTAACTGAAGAATTAAGTATGCTAGAGTTAGGGAAAATTAGTTTTTCAAAATTTAGAATAAATAAAATAAACTAATAAAAAAATATTGTATTTAAAGAAGTTTATTTAGAACAGAGAAAACATATAAACAACATAGAATAATCTTTCAAATTTTTATAAAATACTGACAAACAAAAATATAAAACAAGTATTAATAATGTCCATTAATAATTTCCAATAGTAATGTCAAAATAATAAAATGTCCAAATGACACTGAGTTTATGATTTTAGCAAAAAAATGATAGATGCTGTCTATTTATGATTAGTGGAAAAAATAACTAAATAAAAATTATATACATAGAGAAAAAAATATTAAAGTATATATTCATCATTTGATGTAGTTATTGCTTAATATTCATTTACAATATTATCATCTTTTTAGGTTCTACCCAATTTTTATGTTGGTATTAGACTTTTCTAAAGATGAATGAGCTGTTAAAAATGAATTTTGACAAGAACTTCACTTAAAAATGAAGTTGGCTAGAAAGTGGTGTTTTTTATCTGCAAATTTCAAATTGACTTGATAACAACAATTTAATAATAAGTTTTGTTAATAAAAATTATTTTTTAGTTTAAAAATTAAACATTTAACACAATATGTTTATTTATGATCAGGTAAATATAATTGTGGTCAAATATACAAGAAAAAATCTACAAATGGATAAAAAATTGTATCAATGCTTACAATTCCTACTTTAAAAATAAAATTATTTAGCACTAAACTTAATAGAAATAAAAAAAATTTATAATTAGGTAGACAAACCATTGCCAAAGTCATACATAGCTAGTCATATATAACTTTTTTATAAACTATAACTCATGATTATTATCAATAACAATTTTTAACTATACCATATAACTATATTTTTAACTTTACCATAACTATACCATATAACTATATTTTTAACTTTACCATAGGTTCAATGTTGGAAAAGTAAGAACACTGCTTCTATTGCTGTTTTTTTTATTGGTTTTCTACAGTGAGTTATTTAATTATCTTATTTAAAAATGAATGTTTTTTATTTTTAAAAAAATTTGTATTTTCTACAGCATTTTTCGGAAATGTTTTGTTTGCAGAAAATTAAATGTCATACATTAAAAAGCCACGTTTTTAAAAATCTGGTTTGAAAATGATAATTTACTTTAATGTACTTCATAATAAAGAAAGAATAAAATTTAAAAGCTAAAACATTCAAATGTAGACACCTTTTAAAATTTATCTTTAAAAGTGTAGAATTTTGACATGTTTGAAATGCATTTAAAAACCTATTCCCTATAACCTATATTCAAATAAATAAAAATAAAACTTTAAAGTATAAAACTTCTTATTATAGATTAAACTCTCTCAATAATTAATAAACAATTATAAATAACTTTTGTGAGTTTTATTTATATATAAAAAAAAAAAAAACAAAGAAATTTTTAATTAAAGTTTAGAAACTAAATGTTCAAAGTTTTGATGATTTTGACTTGAGATGAGTTTTTTTTTTTATTATTAAAGTAATTTTTTTAATTTTCAAATGAAAGAAGCTACCTCTTTTCTTTATCTTTTTTTTTTGATTTCTCTTTGTACTTTGTTTTGTTCAGTTTTTTTTTATTTTTTTTTTTTTATTGATACCATTTTCATTTTTGTTTTCTCTTGGTCAAATTCTCTAAACTTAAAAAATTGAAATTTTAAAATTACTTTTAGATTACTGTTTTTTTTATCGCTTTTAAACAAATGTTTTCTTAACCCGTTAGGTCTAGAACAGAAAGGAAAATGCTGTTATTCCAAAAAATCTTTGCTTCTGTGGCAAGGACAATGAAATTTGAAAAATCGTGTGTTTTCGAGAAAATTTTCGATTTGCTTTCAATGACCAGCTTCCTCCTATAATATTCCTGAACTGCTAGAGTTGTCTAGATGTTTCTACAATTCTCCTAAACACTCTAGAAAGTTCAAGAAACTTTGAGAGATTTTGAGAAACTCTCATAACTTTCTAGAACATTCTTGAATGTTCCAAAAGTAGCTGTACAAGTATAAAAGCACAGGTGTCTCAAATCAAGATTCCAATTCGTGTTATTTTAGATTGAAGTATAACAATTTGTAGTTGAAGTGAAGTTATTCATTTGATATGACATTAAGAAATTGTTTGCATTCAGCCGATTCATTCTGCTAGATGTGCAGACAATTTATAAAAACTGAAAGAGTAAAAAAGTATTCGGTGAAAGCAATCGGTATAACGTGCAAGACCTACAAGGCATACTTTGATGTGTTGGTTGGGAACCAAGACAAATCTTGTGCACTGCATTTTACATGTGAATACTGCAAAAAAAATTTTGAATGTAAACTGAGCAGTTGCTTCTTGCTTAGATGTCTTTAAACTTATTTTCATAAAATTTAAATGCTTTAGATCTAGTTCATTTCAAGGAGTTGTAATTTACAAAATTGTCATAAGTCGTGTACTAGGAGAATTTACAAAATTTTGTCATAAGTGTACTGTACTGTAGGCAAATACGTTCTATCTTAAAATTGTTCCATATTTTTAGTTTTCCTGTCCTCAAGATATTATAATTCTTGTGTATGTTACAGGTTGGTACAGAGGAGAGAAGCACGTCATGAAGTTTACTATCATCCGAATTTAACAAAAAAAATTGAACAAAAAAAAGCCAATGGAACACTCAAGCAACAGCTACTTCAACATGATAAACCCAAAAAATCATTGCACTAGCAAAAATGCCCTCAGATCGCTTATCTGGATATACCTTTTTCCATCGCCACAGTACTACACAGCCTAAATCTGCCTGTTCCGACTCCTCCTTGGGGGCATTGACCATCTTCAGAAGACAGCAACAAGTCAGATAGCAAGGTAGATACTAAAGATATGGACTAGTATTCCGCAGATGAAATCAAATGCTGAGCTTCTGATATCCAGACTCAGTGGAAATTTGTTAATGATATCACACAAAACACATATTATACGAAATGGCACCAAAGATTCTCCAACTTTTTCAGTCTACATGATGGGCTGTGTTTTTGCAGCGATGTTGCCGGTCTATTCCAGGCTATAGATATCGCATGTAATCCTATTGAGCGACACCAAATCATAAACAATTCATCCTGAATACACAAACCGGTGATGCTGCACAATGGAAACAACTACCCGTCTCTCCTGATGGCCCACTCTGTGCATCTCAAAGAGGACTACACCAGTGCCAAAATGTTGCTGATTGCATTAAAGTATAAAGACTTTGGATAAGAGGTCATCTGAAACTTCAAAATGGTATCATTCCTCATGGGTGGTCAAGGAGGTTTCATGAAGTTTCCTTGTCTCTGGGACAGCCGTGATACTAAGGTGCATTATTGCACAAAGGACTGGCCACAACGGACCAAGTTTTCTGTCTGGGAAGAGCAGTGTGAAGTGGGAGTTGCTGATATGCCACTGCTGCATATCAAGTTAGACGTCATTAGGCAATTTGTCACTGTTTTTGACAACGAGTCAGCAGCATTTCAATACCTCCAATATCTTTTTCCAAAGCTGGCCGACACTAAGATCAGAGGTGGTATATTAATCAGACCTGGTATATTAATCAGACCTGGTATATTAATCAGACTACAGATCAATAAGATCATTGATTCTGAGGATTTTGCAAAGTTGTTAAACAGGATGGAGAGAGTGGCTTGGAACAGTTTTGTTGCAGTTGTTCAGGACTTCCTAGGTAATCACAAAGCTAAAAACTATGTGGAGTTGGTACAGACTTTCATAAAGAATTACGCTAAAATAGGATGCAATATGTCTTTAAAAGTCCATATCCTTGATTTGCAACTTGACAAAGTTAAGAAGAACATGGACGCTTACTTCGACGGGCAAGGCGAGCGCTTCCATCAAGATATATTGGACTTTAAACGTCATTATCAAGAACAGTATAACAAAAACATGATGGGGGACTACATACGGGTGCTACTTTAAAAGAGTGATTCACAGAACAATTATAAATCTAGAATATCCAATCAAATAAATAAATCTAACATTTCTGAACCTTGTTGAGTGGTTTCCGACTGTGTTTGTTTATTCCTTGTGCAATTTTTATATTTACCTGATTACCATAATGACGGAAATAAAAAAAATTGTTCTGTTTTCACAAAAAAGCAAGTTCTCTTCGTGCTATTGTAGTGTAAGCAAAGTTTGTGCTTATTGAAGTCATTTTTTCACGTACTTTAAACATAAGCAATTAAAATATAACACTTAAATTTATAAATAATTAATTATTTATAAATTAAAGTGTTATAATTTTAATTTATAAATAGTTATTTATTCAATTTATAAATAAATTATTTAATTTAATTGTGCACTAATTAATTATTATTATTCTAAATTATTTTATATTCTATATATATATATATATATATATATATATATATATATATATATATATATATATATATATACTTTTATTTAGTTACTTTTCGGTAACATTTCACCATAAATCAATGATTGTTAACATTAGACAGTATGCACCTCTCTTGCGCAATCTTCAAAGATATGGGAGTCGTCGGCTTGTTATTGAAGGTATTTTTTTATTTATTTAAAAATAGTTTTTAAATAACAGCTCATATATTAAAAATTCAGTTATATTGAAGGTCCTTTAAAAACATAGATGAAAGGGTAATGGTATCTATTCAGCTCGTGACTTTCTAAGTGATGTGGTGTTACAATGTTTCAATAAAAAATAAGGTGGCTCAATGGATTAATTTAGTTTCTAATAGAATTAAAATCTCAAGAAGAATTTTATCAATTTTTGAAATAAAGAAAAGTGTAAAGAGCAGTATTTTTAAACAATGTTTTACCAAAATTTTTAAGCAATATTTTGTCATCAATATAGGTTATAGTAAGTTGCAAGGTCATAACCTTTAGGTGCTGATCCTTCAGTATTATCATTTATTATTGTTACCATTATTAATATTATTATTATTATTATTGTTATTATTATTATTATTATTATTATTATTATTATTATTATTATTATTATTATTATTATCATAGTGTTATAATGGTAAGGTTAAGTTTGTTGCAAGTGAATGGTTGACACAAATGATATTTACTTTCCTTGTTTTTGTAATGATTACCCTCTAAGTTAACTGCCAAAATGCTTTAATTTATCAAATTTCAAATAATTTTTTATTTCAAATTTTCAATTGCCACTTTATTACTCCAGATTCTATTCTCTATCTCTATAAATCCGTCCTTCTATGGAATACTGTTGTCTTATCTGGGGCTGATCTTCTAATGATGCCCTTTCTCATTTAGACAAGGTGCAAAAACGCATTGTAAACATAGTTGGACCTACTCTTGCAGCCGACCTCCAACCATTATCACATCGTCGCAATGTTGCTTCTCTTTTCTACAAATTCTATATTTGGCACTGCTCTAAAGAGCTAGTGCCTTTTGTGCCAAGTCTCATCCTTTTTCTGTGACTGTTCCTAAGTGCTCCAAAAACTTTTATTCCTTTAGTTTTTTTCATTAAACATCAGTTTTTTAGAATTCGCTTCCTTTATCTTGCTTTCCTGATTCATATAATTTGCAATCCTGTAAGTAATCTGTCAATCGTAATCTTGCTCTACAGATCTTTTCTAATCCAGTAACTTCCAACTTTAATTAGTGGTTGCATGCAGCCTTGTTGGAAGCGAAGATGTTTTTTTTAAACAAAAAATAGTTTATTTTTAACTTTTGCCCTAGATACTTTATATCAAACACCCACAAAATACTTCATACTCAAGATATTTAAAATTCTTCATACCCAAAATACTGTTTAAATACTATTTGGCTAAAATACATTTACACCCACTTACACTTTAGATACTATTTGGCTAAAATACATTTACACCCACTTAGCCTTACACCCACTTTTATTATTTTATATTATTACTTTGTAAAGGATTTATCTTCGGAAGAATTTCTGTAATTATCTGAGGTTTCCTATTTTTGTGTTTAATTTTTTTACTTTTGCGTTTTATTTTATTTTTTATTTTAACTAATTTATTCCCAACAAGGCTGCAAGCAACCACTATAAAGTTAGAAGTTACTTGAAAACAAAGAATAGATTTCAAAAGAAAGGAAAAAGTTTACAGAAGGTTTGAAAAGTTAAATGTTGTACAAGTCAGGAAAGCATGAAGAGGGAGAGAGTTCTCTAGCATTGAAAAAATTGCTGGTAAAAAAGCTAGATGAATTAAAGTTTTTAGAGCATGATAAGACAGATACAGTAAATAGATGCTTTGCTGAATGACGATTCAAGTGAGAATGACTATGTTAAAATTTGCAAAAAAAAAAAAAAGAGATGCAACCTCATGACAATAAGAGAGTGGCTCAAGCTAGGCAATTAGAGCAGGTCTAGCTAGGTTTACAATGCGCTTTTGGACCTTGTTTAGAAGAGAAAGAGCATCATTTGAAGTACCAGCCCAAATATGACAATAATGCTCTATACAAGGATAAACAAGAGGTAGATAATGAAATCGTAACTTTTCAAACTTTTCAGTTGATTGTATATATGGTTTCTATGATAGGTCAGTAGTGAATGATAATTTAAGAAGGTGTAAAGAATAGGGTTGAACTTTTCCCAATTTTAAATTTATCAGTAAATCAATTAAAAAAGTATATTTTACTGGTAAATATTGGTAAAATTGGTAAAAAATAAAACAACCATAAAAATTTGATAACTTGATTTATCTGATATTGATTTAATTGAAATGAAATTGATAAAAAAATGAACTTTTAGGAAACCAAGGGTTTCTAAGGGTTAAAAAGGATCTTAAATAAGTTGCCATTCATTTTGGATTGATTTTTTGTCACGAATAATTCAGCAGCAGATCAGGTTTACCTAGGCTCAATACTTGTTAAAGAGATGCATTCTCTAGTGCATTGAACAAAAGTTCTAGAGTATTAGTTCTTTTTCAAGTAGCTTCATAGACCAACATTTCTTCTGAAATGGCTTTGAAGTCATCTGAAATTGTTGGGAAAGGTCTAGATATCTTATTTTTGGCAGCCTTTTGAAAAACAGACTTCAAAGCATTTTGAAAATGTTATGCTCTTGATTGTCAGGTAGACATTCTGGATTGGTATCTGTGCAAGCTTACAAGATTGCTCTGCTTTCTCTTTACAAAAATTCTCAAAACTGCACTCTTCATTGGAATGCAAAGAGTTGAATGTCATTGTTTTATTCTGTTCACAAGAAACTTAAAAAATCCCTCAGGTGTTAGAAGAGTTGCATCCTGTTGGCAAAGGGCTTTAACTGCCAATTTGACTGGTTCAAGAGCAGTAACAATGTCATATAAAATGTTTACTTCATTATCACTGCAAATTAAATATGGAGAAACATCTATCAATACTTTTCTGATAAACCTTTATCTATGAGAAACTGTTAAACCATGGACAGTAGACTGTTCCATTTTGCTTTGCAGTGAAGGATAATTAAAACCTCTTTTTTATGCTGTTTCTTGATTTCTTTTTGGAGGATTTCATTTTTGACTGGAGATTTTTTATATTGCTTAACGATTTTTCTGACTTTTGTGATGACAGATTGCAAGTGTACTTTCAAATTTGGAATGGAATATTTTTATCTATGGAATCACTGAGACAACTGACTTTGCTGTCACTGCAATGTCACTACAATGTTCAACCCACATTCGGCCACCTTTCCTGTGACAACTGCTGCAGTTTTTACAGCTGGCTGAGATTGATAAATTCTATTCAAGCCAAGATTTCAGTATGTATGTTTTTGAATAATAATTATATTCATGTACTTTCAATTTTTCAAAGAAGTTTACTCATCCAGTGTAATCAAAAAGCATTTTTGAATATTCACTAATCGTTTAAAAGAGTTTTTATGGTCATTTCTCACACCAGCTGCAAACTTTTTAACTGACTAGATTGCTTGCTTTTGATTTTTTGAAAAATTTTAACTTTTTCCATACATTATGGAATGAGCTGGTAATAATGGCATAAAAACTAAATTTAAAAAGTGCTGTAAGTCTTGAAATCACTTCTTCAATCTTTAGAAAAAATAAGTTAAAATCTTAAGCTTTTTTGATTATGTTGTTTTGTCTTGTCTTATTTTCTGTGTAAAAAACATTATTTACTAAAGTTTACCTAATTTTACTGGAAAATTAGTAGAACAATTTTACAGATTTACCGGTAAACTTTCGGTAGAGACTCAACCCTAGTAAAAAAGAGGACTAAGTGAGAGGATTGTTATTCAATAAAGTAGGAATGTCGACAATATTTAAACAGTTGTTTGCAGTAGTTTCAGTTTTATTGGTGTTAAAATTCACGAGCGACTAACTCCCAAGTGGTTAAAAGATATCATATAATGTTAAATAGCTATTAAAGAGATCATATAAAGTTAAGTCATCAGCAAATAGAGTCAATTTAGATGTAAGACTGTCAAGAAGATCATCAGTGTAGGTAAGAATCAGGACCGGAAAAGAAATACAGTATATATTTGCATATATATATATATATATATTTTAATGGCATCTTAATAGTATAATGAAGTTTAAATATAAAATTGAAAATACATCATTTACACAGTGATGTACTATTTATTTAACTTATTAAAATTATTTTAATTTAAATCTGATATTTCGGCTCACTGTTGGAGCTATTTTCAAATATAATTAATTTTTTTACTGAATGATCAATGAATAACAAAAAAACTCTTTTTATAAATAAAACAATGTTTTTTTACAGTTATTTTATTCTTTTTTAGACTTAAATTTTTTTTCAAAATGAGTGTGTCTCTTTTCTTGTCCACAAATATGTTTAGCAGCTTCTATGGTTAATTTTATGACAGGTTGTTTATTAATCTACTTTCGACAGGTTGAGTATTTTAAGCATATTTATTTGAGTTTTAGGTTTGATTCAATAGTCTTGCTGAGTTTTTTCTGAAGTTGTGCAAAGCGTTATAGGAAGCCATCAACAGAAGCAAGATAGTTCCAGGAACAAGCATCAAAATTTTTCTTCATTACACTGATTTCGGCTTAAGATTTGACTTGAATGTCTTTTTTTAATGCTCTTATTTTAAGAGTTTATTTGAAGGCTCGGTTTTTTACATTTTCATTTTCATCCTGCAACACAAAATACCAAAATTTATTTTGTAGATTGTTAAAAACTTTGAATCTTGAAGCTTGGCAATTGAATGGTTTTGTACAGATATTGGCAAGCATCTTTGTATTTTCCTGAGTGGTTAATAATAAACTACATCACACAATAAACTTGAACAATGTATTGAGTTATTGCTAAAAACTTAGGAGATGAATGTTCAGTCCTAACATACACCATCATTATTCTTAAAGTCAAAGTTAACCATCTAGCATGACAAACTGGGTCTTTTTGCAAGAAAGATTTTTGAAATATGAACTTTTGACATACTGGCTTTTTGACATATTCATGAAGTTTTTGAGATACTGACGCAGTACTCATAAAGTATTTAGTACTCATACACTACTTAGATTGCTTAAAATTTTTCTTTTAACAAACAACTCTACCTTTGGCTCAATGGCAAAAATTGAAGCTATGGCTGATCATGAATAGTTTGGTTAGCTTCTCTAATAGACCCCTTGTAAAGCTTAGGACCATTTGTGTTTCCATCTAATTCAATTATAATGTGTTGCAGTGGCAGTTTAATATGATTCAGCAAACACCCTAAAAGGTGTTTTTTTGAGAATTTTGTAAAGTTTGACAATCAAACCATTATATGCATATATATGCATGTATATATATATATATATATATATATATATATATATATATATATATATATATATATATATATATTATATATATATATATATATATATATATATATATATATATATTAGTAGTAGAAAATCACTTAACAAAAATTTTTTCCATTTAACACTGTGTTTCATCAACAAAGATTCATCAGAAATCAGATTTCTAAAATCAGATTCATCGGAAATCAAGATTTCTGATGAATCTTTGTTGATGAAACACAGTGTTAAATGGAAAAAATTTTTGTTAAGTGATTTTCTACTACTAATATAATTGCTCTGTTCTTTTAAGAACATTGAGCACTCTATTGTGTAGAATACTTTTTAAAGTTGTTTAAATATATATATATATATATATATATATATATATATATATATATATATATATATATATATATATATATATATATATATATATATATATATACATATATATATACATATATATAAATATATATAAAATATATATATTTTATATATATATATCAATATCTATATATATATATATATATAATATATATATATATATATATATATATATATATATACAAAATTTAAGTGGCAACATTAATAGTATGTGTAATAATCATATAAGCATTAAAACATCATATATGGTATCATGTTATTTATTTATTTTTTTATGTGATATTTTGGCTCATATAGCTAGAGCCATTATAAAACTAATAAAACCATTAAAAAAACTGTTTAAAAGTTAGCCTTAAAAAAATTCATTTTGAACTTATAAACATTACATTGATGATAGCTATGCTCAATTTACTAGTTTTGATAACACAAATTCTTTTTTAACACTTTTGCAAGATATATCTATCCAATATACATGCAAATATGAAATTGATTAACATCAAATGAAATTTTGTTTGTATTTCAACCAATCACTCCCTTAACAAGTATGAGTTTAACATACACTGTAAGCATGCAATTACAAACGTACTTATAAAACTGAAATTATCTATTTCACCAAGTATTGCAGTTGGTATTTTTAAAGGTTTTTTTAGCTAGAGCGTACAAAATTTGTTCAGAACATAACATTCAAGATGTTTTCAAGAAGAAATCAGTTTTCTTATTAAGAATTTTACTAAAAATGTACATTCCTATAAACACTATTCAGATATTGCTGAAAATTATAAATATTCCACAAATTCATCTTATACTCAAAAAATTAATCTTAAAAATCAAATTATTTAAACGTGGGTCCTAAAATAAGACCTAGTTTTTAGGGGAGAATTTCATAAAGTTGGCATTAAAATACTTTGCTGTTATAAGTCTAAACAGTCATCCAGCAGTGTTTAAGCTTGGTTGCACATGTGGTGTATGTTATATTGGTGAAACAAAAAAAGAGATTTCCACTTGTATTGAAAGCATAAAAGTAATGTTACAAAAACCAACTGGGATACATCTGGAATAGTGAAAAATACACAACATTGCAATGGTAAAATAAATTGGAAAAACCTTAAAATGCTTTCTGTTGTTTCAAACAAATACACAAAAAAAGTTCGTGAAGCAATTGAAATACAACATGTGCAATGTTCAAAATCTAAAGAAAAGTTCTTAACTTGTGACAATGGCAATTTGGTGATATATATATATATATATATATATATATATATATATATATATATATATATATATATATATATATATATATATATATATATATATTAGGGTGATGCAAACTTTTTAGGTTCAAAAATTTAGTTGAATGAAGCTTACCCTTGTTCTATATGACAATAGTAATTATTTTCCAAAATTTGAATCAAATCGGATGATATTTAGGGGTTGCCATGTTTTGTTACATTTTGAAATGAGGTTAAAAAAGTAAAAAAAAAAATTATTTTTTTAATTATTTATTATCAATTACTTATTATTATGTGGTGGATTGTGGATGTTTAATGTTAAACAAACAGTAATTTAGTACTGTACTACCATGTAATTACACTAGGCAATAATAGATTAATAATAGGCAATAATCATTTTAATCGTTCAACAGTCATCTTCATCAGGGTAGAATGCAACTGGGAATTCTTTCCGGTGAAGATCAACCAATCGAAGAAGAAACCGCTTTTGGTTTTCATCTTTCGTAATGCTTTTATTGAAGGGTGTTATAAGTGCTATGCCTCATTCCGCACAATCGTTGATGACCTTCATTTGACGAACCTTATGCTTCATTTCAAGATATGTAGAATCCATTTCCCACTCTGAAGATTCTTTGATTAAAAATTATTCACCTTTCTCTTTGCCATTTTATTTAACTTTTGGATCTAATTTTCTTTGCAAAGTTAAATCGAAATGTTCTGCGGTGCATTGTGTAACGAAGGAAGACAATGTACTGTGACAATTGAATGTAGCAGCATCAAGTCTTTTGAGAGATTTCTGTTTTGGCTGTTGTTTCAGGTTGTTTGCCATGTCTCTCTTGGTGTTGTTGTCGACACGGGAATTAAAGAAAGCCAATCCTATTAGATGTTCAGAAAAATACCACAGATGGCGATGAAAAGCTTTTGCTGCATTAATTGCAATTGTACGATTTGGGTATTCTTGAATTCGTTGAAGAAGCTTGGTATCATTGAATGGTGCTCGTTCAGCTAACGGAGCTTCATTCCAAAACTGTCCGTATATAAATGACACAAAAAGACTTATTTCTGTTATTCCTTTCTTATCTTTGCAGTACTAACAAGTTGATCCTGAAACAAATATATTTTCATACAACATATAGCTTTTGCCATCCAATGTGCATTGTGTGTTGCACCTGGTGCCCGAAACTTTACATTCAACTCCGATGTTGCAGTTGATCCTCCAAGAAAAATAAGCCACAAATTCAAGAGTTCTAAGTAATCATCCCTGGGTTGTTGGCCTTTATTTGCTTCACCATAACACACTACCATTTCTTCACGGAGTTTGAGAAAAAAGTTATACAATTATACACAAAAAATCACAGTTATACAATTCTTCATTCCCTATTGTGAACACCTTTCTTGTTGATTGCTGGCCATTGCTTTTGAAAAGGGTTAAAAATTCCAACTTCAGGTCCTCCTCTGCTTCCAAATGCAGTCATGAAAATGGTTAAAAGCATGACTTCAAAGACATGGTGTCTGCATGCTATCCATATAAGATTATGGTCAAGATTCTGGTCTATTATTGTGCAGGCACCAATGTTAAACCCAGTGTTGGATGAAGTAGTATCAAAAACCAGTCCGTGAACAAGTTCTTCCAATTTCCAATCTTTAGGAGCCTTCATGCAAGCATCAGCCTGTTGCTCACCTGTACCTCGATCAATCTTAGTCTGCATGCTATCCATATAAGATTATGGTCAAGATTCTGCTCTATTATTGTGCAGGCACCAATGTTAAACCCAGTGTTGGATGAAGTAGTATCAAAAACCAGTCCGTGAACAAGTTCTTCTAATTTCCAATCTTTAGGAGCCTTCATGCAAGCATCAGCCTGTTGCTCACCTGTACCTCGATCAATCTTTGGAACACCCAGCAATTTTTTCACCCCACCACCAATCACAAGGATGGCAATTCTATCCAGTTTTTTTTGACCACCAGTAATATAAGGTAAGAGCTTTCCATCCCAATGTAGAAGAAGTGGATCATCAGGAGAGAAATCAACCTTGTCAGCTATAGTCAGCGCTTCACGAACAGATCGCCTTTCTCTGCAGATTGTGCTGTACGACAATGATAAATCTTTTAGAGAGTGACCAAGAGCCTGAGCAACTGTTCCAACCATAAAGAGTGAACAGCAATCAGAAATACAAACACGATCAAGAGAAGTTACAACATTATTTGTTAGAACTTTCATCTTCTTTTTCGTTGAACCACTTGTGCTCAGTGTGCTGGAAGCAGAAGGAGTCTGATATTCATCATCATCCAAGGAACTTGAGCTACTTTCACTCACAATGTCAACTGCTGATGAAGAAGAAATGAGTTTTATTTTTTCCATCAGTTCCACTTTACTGCTTTGATGCTTCAATTCCATTTTAGTTTCTCAGACTCGTTTCCGTGCCTCCCTAGCTGTTAAATTCCGATCAATTCAACTTATGGATCTTCTTGCTGCTAATGTAAAAAATGCTTTATCTTCATCATTATTCATAGCTTCTGATGCATTTTTGGTTGATGTATCAAAAAGTTTTTCAAGTTCAGCTTGGAAAAGTCCTTCTTTCATTTGACAGCTGTCCAATTTTGATCGTCGGTGTTTTTTCAGCAACAGATATTTGTCATAAAGTTTTTTTAACTTTCTTTCTGCATTGTCAATTCTTTGAGTTGGAATTCTTGCTCTTTCCCATATAACAAGAACTGCTTCAATTGTTGTCCGAATACTTTTTTTCACTTCTTGTTTTTCTTCTATATAATGGAAGAGCAACCTCGGAAGAACATCCCCTCTTGAAGGAAGTCTGGCAGTTGACAGAGTTTGTGTAGGATTACCAACAAGCCACACCACAGCAGAAGATCTAGTGGTTGCCATATTAGTTTCTATTCAAAATATATTGTTATATATATATATAAAATAAAAAAACAAATTTGCAAAATTTGAGAGAATCACAAAATTTTACCAATGGTTAATTTATCTTATAAACATGGCAACCCCTAAAATTGCTTCTTTTAGCCTAATTTTTGGTACACATGATCCTAGGTGATAAAGGAACACAGGCAACTTTGAGGAGAATGCTTTTTGTGAAGTTTTTTTTTTCTATTACAATCTGAATCACCCTAATATACATATATATATATATATATATGTATATATATATATATATATATATATATATATATATATATATATATATATATATATATATATATATATATATATATATATATATATACATATTCACACACCTTATAGGTAATGAAATAAATTTAAATGAGCAAATTTCTTTTTAGATCCATTTATAAGCAAAATAAATGTTGGCGAATCTCTAGGATCACAATCAGGTGATTTTTCTAAGTAACTTTTTCTAAGTTTAATTAACTAGTAAGTTTGAATTTTTTCAATCAGAATGTCATTGAGTGAAATGCTTTTAAAAATTTTCTTTGAATAACTTTAAATGTGTATTGACAATAAAAATGTGTTGTAGTAAATGATATATGTGTTTTACAAATTTAGAAAAAAGAAATATGTTTGGTGTAATGTGAAATATGTGTTGTATGTAATATGATAATGTGTAATGTGATAAATGTGTTGTATGTAATGTGATAATGTGATAAATGTGTTGTATGTAATGTGATAATGTGTTGTACAAATATGATATAGAAAAAGAAAATAAATTTAATGCAAATATAAAATAAAAGTTTACATTTATTTAATAGTTTTAGTATAAGTTATATTGGCTTATAATTTTATACTTTATAAATTTTTTAAACAATTTTAAATTGTTTCTTTTGTTACATTTATTATTACAACATTTTTCTTAGCATGCTGTCTTATCGGTTTATATATTTATTTCATTATTATGTTCTTTTCTGCTCAAAATAGTTTAGGTTGTACATGGTACAAAACAGTTTGTACATGGTTGTACATGGTAGTAAAAGAAATTGGAATTTAAGTTATCATTAAAAAAGCAATTAAGGAGTTTTAAATGAATTTATAGAAAAAGAACTTATAGATAAATCTTACTTCGGTATTGAGAAAATGCTTCAGTTGTTTATTTGGTTGCTTTGGTTGTTTATTTAGTTGCTTCAGTTGTTTAAAAGCTACTAGAAAAATGCGAAAATCGTTTAAAAAAGGTTTTGAAGTATTATAAAATTACAAGCCAATTTAATTTATAATATAAAACTATTAAGTAAATGTTATTTTTTATTTTGTATTTACATTTATTTTGTTTTCTATTTTCTATATTATATTTAGTATAACTCATTTTTATTGTAAACACACGTTTAAAGTTTTTTCAAAATACTCTATTTAAAAGTGGTTTACAACAATTATGTTAGATCAAAGTATAAAACTAATTCATTCAAAATTTAATTACTAACAATTTAAGTTAAAATATTTGAGTGTAGAAGTTTTTGAAAATTTGAAATTGCATGATTTCATAGCATTTTTGAGGTTTTAATTGAGAACATAAACAAAAACACATCAAAGTCAAAATATATTCAAATTCAAAAAAAAAAAGTAAAAAAATAGAAGAAATTTTAAGCTATTCGAAGTTTTCGAAGTATTTGAAGTTATAGTGAAAAAGTAAAATATAGTGAAATGAGGTGGATAAAAAGTTAATATTAAATGAATTTAAAAGAAATTGCATAGTTTTTTGGAAATGCCCCATATATATATATATATATATATATATATATATATATATATATATATATATATATATATATATATATATGTATATATATATATATGTATATATATATATTTATATATATATATATATATATATATATATATATATATATATATATATATATATATATATATATATATATATATATATATATATATATATATATATATATATGTGTGTGTGTGTGTGTGTGTGTGTATATAAATATATATTTGCTTGTATATATGTTTATTTTTCTATATATATACAGTAACATGCAAAAGTTTAGAAACATCAACTTTTTTTCAATTTTTACTGCATAACTTTTCACAAATTTTCATAAATAAGCTAAATTTTTACCAAATGTGCTCTATATTATTTCAATATAAAATACAAACCACAAAAGTTGCAAAATGAAACGGTTAATTAACATTTAATTGTTTTTCTGAAAAAGCTGCAAAAGTTTAGAAACAACTGAATTTGATTAATATTTATTTCAAAAAAGCTGAAACTTTTGTTAAAATTCACAAAATAACAATTTTTTAACAATAAAATAGTTTTGATAAAACACTTAGTATTTGGTGGCATATCCATTTGCCTTTAAAACAGCATCACAGCAACAAGGTATTGAATCTATTTAATTAATGAGAACATCCTGAAGAATATTATACCAACATTCTTTAATAAATGCAAATAAATGGTCTTTGTTAGTTGTTTATCTACCAACTAATTTCCGGTCGATGTGTTTCCAAAGATGCTCAATAGTATTAAGATCTGGGCTCTGTGAAGGCCATTCAAGAACTTTGATTTTTTTGTGATTTAAAATATTCCTTAATAGATCTGGTATAATGCTTTGGACCATTACCTTGTTGTAAGATCCATTTGCGAGTCAATTTATGCTTTGCATGTGGCAGCATAACATTCTTTATGATGTTTAAATAAACTCTCTGGTCCATAATACCTTCTATGTGATGAATGGGACCCACATTTTCACAATTAAAACATACCCAAACCATAACATTTTCTCCTCCATGATTAACAGTGGGTAACTGATTTTTGGATTAATCTGTCTCCTACTGGGTGCCTAACATACCTATTTCTGTCACTACTAAATAGCATAAACTTTAGTTCATCAGAAAAAAAGACTTTTGACCAATCATTAACTGACCAACTAATATGATCTTTTGCAAATTTTATTCTGGTTTTTAAATTTCTTGCAGATATATGCAATTTCTTAACTGGGCGACTGCCGTGGAGATTATTTTTTCGTAATTGATGTTTTGTTGTATCAATGCTACAGTTTGTGCCATGAAACTAATGCATAAATGAATCAAGTTAGATAGCAGACTTGCGAGGATTATTTTGGAAAACCTTACTAATAATCTATCAGACTTTTCAGTTGTAACTTAGGAGCGAGGTTTGCTTTCAACAGGTTTGCACAGACATTTTTTTCATTATGTGATTTATTCCTGGTTTAGAAACATTGTAAAGTTCAGAAATCTGCGTGTAAGTCATTTTATTTCCCACAGCTTTTATAATTAGTTCCTTTATTTCCTTTGAAACTTCCTTAGCTTTCCCCATGTTTTTAAAATATTGCAAAGTAATTGAATTATAAAATTTTACCAATGTTTTAGCAATTAGTTATACTTCACTGCCTTTGAAATATCTCAAAGTAAATAGATTAACAAATTTCACAATTATTTTGACCTTAAGTTTTGCTTTTGTTTACAAAAACATGGTTTAGTTGCAGGGTGTGATACTGTTTCTAAACTTTTGCACTAAAGCTTTTTCAAAAAAACAATTAAAAGTTAATTAACCCTTAAATTTACAACTTTTGTATTTTGTATTTTAAATTGAAATAATATAGAGCACATTTGGTAAAATGTGCTCTATATTATTTCAGCTTATTTAAGAAAGTTTGTGAAAAGTTATGCCCTAAAAACTGAAAACAAGTTGATGTTTCTAAACTTTTGCTCGCTACTGTTTGTGTGTATTTTTAAAACTAATTTTCAAGTTATATAAAAAAGTATTTGAACTAGATGGCTTAATTGTTTTATGTATATGTTTCTAAATATTTGCATAAATGGGATCAAATATTAAATCTAAGGAGTAGACAAATAAGAAAGAAATTTTCAGAAACTAAAAGAAAAAAGGTAGAGTACCGAATTAATAAAAATAAATTGAATGTTGAACAAGTTTTTCAATAAAAATAGACTACTATAAAAGAAATAGTTTTAGATTTTAATTTTTAATTTTTTTGACCAATAACAAAAACTCCTTTGTTCTGGCTTCAGATTTGTACTTTTATCTTATGTTCTTGCTTTTATTTTTAGTCATAAGTTTTGTTTCACTTTGAAGTAATGATACAAATGATTATTTTACATTATTTTGTTGTTAATTTTTATGCTTTAAAAATTAATATGAAATAAAGTAAAAAGAAGAAACCAATGTAAAGTAATATAAATAATAAGTGTAAATAATAATTTATTATTATATGAAATGATAACCATGATAACCCAATGATAACTTTTCATTTTAGTGATGAACTATCTTACAAGATGTATGGAAAGAACATACAAGTACTGCATTTCTTTCAAAAGCGAGTAGTTTTGTTATTTTTTTTTATTTTTTTACTTTTATATGATATTTATTTTAATTTCTATTTTATGAGATATTTTTGAATAACAGATAGAGTTGAATCACATTTTATGAAAGAGAATAAAGAGCTGAAAAAAAAAATTGGTAAAAATAAATTTGATATTGGTCATCATGATTTAGAAGAAAAGCTCGATGAGGAACAAGTCATACATTTTGCTATAAACAAGGTTTTAAAGGAATTGTTAGATAATGTTACAATAGAAATTTCATGTGTTAGATCTTTCCACTTTCATGCCACAAGTTTTTCCCCAAAAACTTCTTTTCCAAAGTTTTGCTCTTTGTGTAAATCAGATGGTCATGGTCACACTACTTGTGAGAACTTCATAGTAAAACCTTTACAACCCTTGAATAAAGCTTATATTGATATTCTTAATCAAGTTTGTGTAGAAGTAATGACAACTTGTGAAATGACTAACGAAGAGTATGATTTTCGATTGAAGATCCTGAAAAGAACCGAGAATCATTTAAAGCTAAATTTTCATGGTTGTTTATTTTCTAATATTACTTTTTTTATTTTCTTATTTGCTTTGTGGTTTTACATTAATATTTCTTATAATGTAATAAATTTGTTTTTAGATAGTTGTCGTCTTTCATTGTTCGGTTCTTCTATCAACGGTTTTGGTTTTCAGAATTCTGATTTGGACATATGTCTATGCTTTGAAACTGATACTCCACCAAAAGATTTGAACTATCAATATACTATTGATCTCATAAAAGAAAAATTAAGAAAAAGTTCAGACTTTTTTAAAGTATATTCTATAAAGTATACTAAAGTTCCAATTGTTAAATTTTGTGTAAGAAATAGCAATATTGAAGGTGACATTAGTTTATACAACTGCTTAGCAATCGCTAACTCTAAATTGCTAAAAACTTATGGAATGATTGACACTAGAGTACGAATTATGGGTTACTGCATCAAGTATTTTGCAAAAGTTAGTATATTTGATTACTTTTTAGTTAATAAAAAAAATGTTGTCTACAGACATATTAATTATTTTTAAAACATATTTTAAACAACATTGCTTTAAAAAGGCATATTATAATATAATTATATTCACAGAATTTAATTTTTTCTTACTTTTTTCATTGTCATTGTTATTTTTATTATTATTATTATTACTCTTATTATTATTAATATTATTTTTATTTATGATTATATAGTTTAAATATAATTTTTATTATCTTTACTATTCATCAGATAATTGCATTAGTTAATTATACATTACCCAATAAGAAAAATTATGTTGGAACAACGTTGTTCCAATGTCTTCCGTATCGTTAGAAAGTCGTTGGTATGATGTTAATAATAAAACTGTGGAAAACGTCATTTTGCTAATGTTATTGCAACGATCTAAAATTGACATTGTCACAATGTTACATTTGAGCTAAATGACATTGGAAAAGCGTTAAAGCAATGTTAGTTTTAAGAAAAAAGATGTTAGGCAAACGTTATTTTTTGAGCAAAATGACGTTGAGACAATGTTTATTCTATCGTTGTTTAGATGTTGGAATGATGACAGAAATGAAATATAGGCTAACATTATTTTGATGACGTTGGCTAAACGTTGTAAGAAAATTGATTACCAACGTATTTCTAACATTTTCAGAATGTTATTTCTACACTGCAGAGAGCAATAAAGTACTTTGTTAGACTATATAACATTGCGCTGTGATGTTCTTTTTTCCTTTTATTTATTAAGGTCACGCATGGCAATTATATTAGTCCAGCAACTCATTGAATACGGAAATAAGGACTAAAAAAAATAAACTTTGCAATACTTTTATTTCAAAATTTTAAAATTATATACAATAATTTAGAGTGAAATTAATTTGATTTTTTACATTCTTTCCAAATTTTAAGCATATCACAATTCATTTGTGTATTCTTTGTTTGACACTAAAAGATAAATTCATATAAATAAATAAACAAATTTAATTAAAAGCATTATCAACAAAGGAAAAACATTCAGAAAGTTCAAATAGAACGAAATATCATAAATACCAGAAATTGATCTTTCTAGCTCACCTGAGTTTTCCTTTTTTTGAAAAATTATTGACAGCAAATCTTTGAACAAAATCCTTAGAAATAGAAAAAATAAACTTAATTTCTATTATAACTATCAAAATAAAATTATTTAAAATAACAAACTTTTATAAAACACCATGCTTCTAACACCCTAATTGAAACAATAAAATTTGCAAAATTTGAATGCTTCAATTAGGGTTTTAATGAAATGTTAGGATGAAAATTAATTTTCGATTGAAAAATATCTAAAATTAAGTAAAGTTTAACAAAATGTTATTAAATATTTTATATTTAACATAAATGTTGAAATACTATAGAATATATTTACCATATAGTATACAGAGGCGTGGTGGCCCCAGAGGCTATGCGGGATTCCTGCATGGGCTTTTTACTTTTTTATCTAAATATGGGTCTTTTAGCAAATTTTAATTTTTTCCACATTTTAAAAAAATTCCACAATCATTTACAATATTTATGTTTGCACAAATTAAATTTTATTAATCCCTTGTTTTTAAGTCTTCGACTTTGAGCGCAATTATATTAGTATTTTGCATAATAATAATATTGTTCAGAAAACAATGTAGATGTTTTAAGACGTATAATGATATTTTTTTCATAAGAAAAATTATGAACCCATAAACGGTTTTTAACAATCATAATGTTGATAAAATAAATTTAAAAAAGTCCGCAGATCCATATTATTATTGTTGGACTTAATTTAACTTGATTTAAAATTTAACCCAAAAGTATTTTTTTAAGTAAATTAAAACGCAATACAATTACTATGTAGTAATTGTATTGCATTTTAATTCATTTAAGAAAAATGTTTTAATGTTAAATTTTAAATTAAGTTTTATATAAATAAGTATCGAACTCATGTTTTGCATTTTTGTAAATATTCAAAATAGATATAAACTTGTTTTATAATAAATAAAGTTTTTTATTTTTATACAGTTTATATTATTGTATGTAAATAAACAAATCACTCCGTAATATCCTGTCTTCAGACAGATTAAAAAAAGGATGATGGCTGTGCAATAAGTACATTTAAAGAAGATATATTTTATGCAAACTTTGAATTATGAACTATATAAATACACAAATAAAACCTTTTAAAAATAGCGTAAAACCATGTTATTTAAAAAATTTATTTTAATTGAGGTGTGGGAGTACCGCAAATATTTTCAAATACAATTTGATATTACATCTTAACAATTTACTTATTTATGACGCATTTTTATTAAAATAAATTATAAAGATTCCATAGCTTTAAATTTTTTTAATTTCATTATTTTAATTTTGTTTTATTTTTGAAATGAAAAAACAATAAAATATCATTTTTGGAAAAAATATGAAGTTCTTTCAATTAAGTAACTGCTAAATGAAACTACGTTATAAAAACTTTTATGTTAAAATTATGTCAATAACGGCACCATTTTTAGAGCGGCACCATTTTTAGAGCTGCATTTTTGCTGTTTATGCGAAAATGTTAAAAAAAGTTAAAACACCGAATTAAACAAAAGCATAAATTATCTATAAAAAGAATTTCTTATTTTTGAAGATTTTCAATATTTATTTTAGAAAAAAAATTATATATAATTTAAAAAAATTTATATTATTATACAATAAAATATATATAATTATATAGTAATAAAAAAAATTAAAATCTTTGATTTTTAATTTTGTGTTAGGCTATGTTCTTCAAACAATAAAATACTAATCATATTTGCTTGCGGTAAATTGTGTTTTAAGAAAATCAGAATAAAAATGTGATCGCTGCATCGTATTGTTACCATTTTTTATTTTGAAGTATTACAAACAATATTAATAATTACAAATCATGGTAGTATTTTGATTGAAATTTTTCTTTAACGATGTCTCAAGATCTTTTAAATGGTTTTTTATTTTTATTTTGAAATCTAGGTAGATTATTTTTTTGTTGCATCCATGTAGTAGTTCTGCTGGAGATAAGAAATGAACAAAACTCTGTAGCCTTCCATGAAATGATTATGAAATCTAGGTAGATTATTTATTTGTTGCATCCATGTAGTAGTTCTGCTGTAGATAATCCACATTTTATTGGAGTATTGCACAATATTAGAATACCTTTAAAAATTTCTTTGTTTGACATGTGGCACATTTTTATCATAAGTTTAACTGTTTTAACAGTGGCTTTAGCTAAGCCATTTGATCTTGGGTAGTGCGAACTATTTGTTATTCACCTAAATTGCCATTGTTGAGAGAATTGATGAAACAATTTTAAAGTATATTGTGTACCAATATCTGAAATCAATTCCTCCGGGATGCTATTTCTAGAAAAAGATTCTTTGCATGCTAGTATTACATTTATCAAATTGGTATTTGAAAGCAGAAAAACTTCCGGCCACAAGCTATAATAGTCAACAATAATTAAGTTATTGTTATTAGCCTAGCAAAACAAATCCGTTCCAACCTTTTGCCATGGTGGCATTGGAACGTTATAAGTTAACAGGATTTCTTTTGGTTTTGATGGAAGATACCTTATGCATGCTTCGCAATTTTTGATTACCTGTTCAATTTGGTTGTTTTAACCTAACCAGAAAACTGCCTGATGTGCATGACGTTTGCACTTTTCCATTACTAAGTGATCTTCATGCAATTTTGAAAGTATTTCTTTTAGAGTACTAACTTGGATTATTATTCGGTTTTTATACATTAGGAGTCCATCAATTTTAACTATTTCATCTTTCAAATTCCAATAAGGCTGAAGATTTGTTGGTCAATATTTTTTTGAATTCAGCTATCCAGAAACTATACTATTTTGCAGTTGTTGTAAAAATTCATCCTGCTCAATTTCCTACCTAATTTCTTCTAATCGACTCTCTGTTGTCGGCATACTTTTAATTATTGAATTAATGTACAAAGCCTATCCAGTCAGGCATAATTTCATATATCTCGATGTAATTTTATCGCAAAGCACTCTGGGATTTCCTGCCGGACCTCAGAGTTTTATAATATAAAGTAGCGAAACTTATTTTTTTATGTACCTAAAAGAATTTCGATCTAAGTTAGAATGATGCCATCATTTTGTGCTGCTATATACTGTGGAAATAAAAGTGGAAAAAGCTGTAAAGATATTTCATTTTTTCGTTTTCTAAAGACGAAAAAAGGCAAGATAATTCATATATTACTTATAATAACTTTTTTTTTCATCAAAAGTTTATAAAATTATTATTATAGTATTTTAAAATATATTTTGTATTGTTTAATTTTTAGATGTAAACAGTGGGTCATCAACTGTCGTAGGAAAGATTTAGACGAAAAAGATTTTGTATTTTTAAACAAAAACTTTTATTTGTGCAGTAATCATTTTGAACATACAATGTATTATTCTACAAATAATAATGGAGAACGTTTGTTACAATCAGCAATTCCTACTATTTTTAACATCCCAAATCCTCCTCCACTTGTTGGTTGCAAAAGGAAATCACCAGTTGAACGTCATTCATTTCCAGCAAAAAAGCAAGTTGTTTGTTTACCTGTTAATTCAGATAGTAATTTAGGTAACAAAATGTCTACTAATGAAATAAATTTCAACAAACTTCAAAGGTTACTATTAACATTGCGAGTCAAAAATTCTAGACTACGTAAACAAGTTCAACATTTAAAATCCAAACAAAAAATCCAAAAAAACTGTGATCTATAAAACATATTTTAAATTTATCCAGGAAATACTTATCTCCTATACAAGTTAGTTTTTTTAGAAGTCAATTAGAAATGAGTAAACAAGTCAATAAAGGAAAACGCTGGGCAGTTTGTGACAAAGTTTTGGCTTTGCGAATTCTGTTTCATAGTCCTCAAACTTTTAACGTCTTGCGAACAATATTCTGTTTACCAAGTCAAACCTGTTTATTATTATTTTTGTCCCGTGTATTTTCAGATCTTCAAGAAGGGTTTTCTACTTGATTGTTTTCTTTATTAAAGTTACTTGCTGATGCAATGAATCCACATGATCGTAATGTCAGTCTTGTTATGGGTGAAATGTCATTAAAGCAGCATTTAGAGTATGATAGAAATTCTGACAGGGTTTATGGTATGAAAAATGGAAAACTTTTAAATCAGGCTCTTGTAATTATGGTTAGAGGCTTGGCAAATAAATGGAAACAACCAATAGCTTATTTTTATAATAATTCAACAGTATCAACAGCTGACTTGGCTTTTTTACTATGTGAAACCATTTCTAAGGTTCAAGAAATTGGTTTACACATTAAATGTGTAGTTTGTGATCAAGGATCTACTAATATAGCTGCCTTACGTTTGCTTGGGTTTTCCAAAAGTTTACCATACTTTCCTAATCCTTCCAATGATAAAGATATTCATGTTATTTTTGATCCTCCACATTTAGTAAAAAGTATCAGAAACAATTTACGAAGACATAACATTGACATTAATGGTGAAATTGTTTCTTTGCAACACATCCAGTCTCTGTATAATTTAGACAAAATAAACTCTGTACGTCTAGTGCCAAAACTAACAGATAGACACTTAGATCCTGGTCCTCTTTTATCTATGAAGGTCAAACTTGCCACTCAAGTTTTTAGTTATCAAGTTGCTTCTGCATTATATTGCTGCTCTAATACAAACTTACTTCCTTTAAGTGTATTACCAACAGCAAGATTTGTTGAATGCATGGATACTTTATTCGATATATTGAATTCATATAAACTATATGCAGATAAACTAGGTCGTTGTGCTCTAACTTTAAAAGGAGCAAGTATTTCTCAGTTGGAAGAGTTAAAGCATTGGATTGAGAAATGGAAATTTTGTAATGTTAGAAGTCAAGCAAGTATATCATGTCATTGGGGTTTAAGTGTCACAATAAATAGTGTTCTAACCTTAAGTAGAGAGCTATTTTCTGAAGGTTTTCAGTTTGTTTGTACTTCTCGTTTTAATCAGGACTGCATTGAGAATTTTTTTTCCATTATTTGAAGCAAAGGTGGTTGGAATGTTAGACAATTTCGAGCTGCCTATAGAAACGCTTTATTACTTTTATCTGTAGAAAAAAGCAAATTCAATAGCAACTGTATAAAGGATTCAAATTTTGAGACAGCTTTCCATCTAAATGATTTTATGAAGTGTTGTACTCAAACAACCACTAATTGTGGAATTTATGAAACAGAAAATAACATACCTAAAGGAATATCTTATTTTCATCCAGGATCATTTTATATGTTTACTGGAAAAATTATAATGCAACCAAAGGATCAAGCCCTTTTACACTTTGCTGGATGGCTTATTCAAAAGGTTAAGTCATGTCATAAGTGTGCAGATGCACTCTTTCTTAGTTCAGCTGACAATCCATCAGCTTTTATGTCACTAGTTTGTGAAATGGAAATAACTTTTATGAAATTTATCGATAAATATCTTGAAAGAGATGGCCATGATTCTTATCAATAAAATTAAAAAAAAAAGTCATTTTCAGTTTTTGCACAATCAACATAAAGAACATGCGCTTTATTTGAAAAAAAACATTGTTCTGTTTTTTGTTATTACAAGAATTTTTTATTTCATAAAATTTTTAAACAGAGACATTAACCCACGCAATAAGTCAAATGCAAAAAAAATTGCACGTATTCTACATAATTAATATATTATGATACTATTTTTTTAGTTTTTTTTTTGTATTAAGATGTGCTAATAACTTATAAAAAAATTATGTTTTTTGTTATTACAAGAATTTTTTATTTCATAAAATTTTTAAACAAGAACAAAAACCCACCCCATAAGTCAATTTGCAATTTCAAAAATATTGTACGTATTGCCCTTTGATATATTATGATATTATTTTTTCAATATAATTCTTTGTAATGAGACTTATTTATGTTATAATGTATAATATTAATAACTTTTGTTAATGTATGATGTTAATAAATTTTGATTTTTAATAAAATAGTTTTATGTTCTAAAAAAATTACACTAGCTTTATGTTCTACAAAATGTTTTTTCCCCATTATGTTATAGTATTTTATATTCACATAGCATAGCAGCTTGATATGCAAGTAGTTTTTTCTCTAAATCCGACAACATAACATAATCATGCCGTTTCTCAATCCAAGAGCGAAATGCAGCACACCTATCTTTAAATAAATCTAAAATTTAAGGAGAAACACCAACTTTACCACTTTTTGCCATTTTATATAAATAAATTCTCGTGATTAAGGAAGATAATTAGTAAATAATGTAAAATTTTATTTTCGCACATTTATTTACATACTTGTAGCGCCATGTTGTGTTTATAATATATATTTTTTAAAAGACCGGCACCGATCTATCCAATCAAGTTGTGATACATGTATATAAATATGACACATTTCTAATATCTATAAACATGAGGTTATATATATATATATTTAGACATATATGTATATATATAAATACATATATATGTATATATTTACATATATATATATATAATATATATATATATATATATATATATATATATATATAAACACACACACACACACACACACACACACACACACACACACACACACACACACACACACACACACACACAGATATATATATATATATATATATATATATATATATATATATATATATATATATATATATATATATATATATATATATATATAGATATATGTATATAAATATAGATATATGTATATATATATAGATATATGTATATATATAGGTATATGTATATATATAGGTATATGTATATGTATATATATATGTATATATATATATTTATATTTTCATATATATATATATATATATATATATATATATATATATATATATATATATATATATATATATATATATATATATATATATATATATATATATATATATATGTATATTTATATATATATATATACAGTGTTTGAAGCAGAGAAAAAAAAACAGGATGGTTTCAGCAAATTAAAAATACCATCCCGCCTAAACTTTGTTATATTTATAGAGATTTATAAAAAGGTGGCGGGATGGTTTATACTTTATAAAAAGATGACAGGATGGCATTTTGCTGCAACCTGCCTCACTGCACTGTATATATATATATATATATATATATATATATATATATATATATATATATATATATATATATATATATATATATATATATATATATACATATATATATATATATATACATATATATATATATATTTATATATGTATATATATATATATATATATATATATATACACATATATGTATAAATTTATATGTATATATATATGCATATATATATATACATATATGTATAAATTTATATGTATATATGTGTATATATATATATATATGTATGTATGTATGTATGTATGTATGTATGTATGTATGTATGTATGTATGTATGTATGTATGTATGTGTATATATATATATATGTATATATATATATAACAATTAATTTATATAATAAAAATATATAATATTATATGCCATTTAGTATAAAAAACACAAAATAATACACAAACTTTTAAAGTTTAAATGAAGCTTTTGTAACTTTTTAGAAATGAATTTTTATCATAAGAATCTTAAAAAAATGTTTAAGTAAAAAATGATTTTGAAGCATTATTTAACAATTGATTTGGTTTTTATATTGGTTATTGTTATTTTTTATTTATAATCCAACACAAATAATAAAACAAATAAAGCTTTCAAAAATAGAACTACATTTATGTCATTCAAAATAATGATCAAAAAGATGATTTAATAATATATGGTAAACTAATTTATAAGATCTTTAAAATTTAAGAATTTAAGTTTTAAAATTCACCTTAACGAAAAAAAATTTTTATTATTATTTATTTAATATTGCATTTAAGAAAGTCAAAAGAAATGTTGAAAAATAAAGGTTTTATTATATTCAAGTGAAAAAAAATTAAAATTTTGTTTTATTGGCTGCTTCAGCGAAATTTGAACTGATAGACATGACATCCTTACTGGTGCTTTTCTGAAGTGTTTTCCAGTTTTTGCAATCTGCAGCTTATTTTAAATGGTTTATCACTTCTATTCTTACTTCATAGCTGGTAGCATCCGGAAAGACATTTAATACTCTTCTAAGATAAACAATTATACAAAAAAATTACTAGAGTGCAGTATCAAGATAGATTAGTATAAGATATTGGGCAGACGTGTATTTCAGGCACTCCTCATTACTAAGTCCATAAAAAAGTCTTGTAAAACAAATTTTGTTGAAAACCATACCCTAACCAAACCCTAGACATGGCTCTTAGGGTTAGGTTCTGGGTTTGACTTAGGGTTTGGATAAAGTATGGCTTTCAATAAAATAAACTTTATTGTTGGCTTCAGGAGTAAAAGTATAATTTTTAATAGATGTTTTACATTAAACATGACTCGTTTTTTACAGACTTATTAAAGTTGGGTGTCTGAAATACAGGTCCGCCAGATATTGTAACAGCATTAATGCTATTTAGGAGAATATAAAAAAAAAACTATTAACAAACTCACTATTTATTACATTATACAACAAAGTTTTTTCAAACTTTAGCTTTCATTTTAGACCAACCAACTGAAGTTTGTCTGAAGCTCATTTGACATCAATCTTAGGTGAAAATAAATAAAACAACTAAAAGATCTCATTTAATAATTATGTTAATTATGTTAATTATCTCATTATATAATTTTGTTGTTTATAACTTATTAGTAATATCAAGTTAATGTAACATATAAAAATCAAATTTTAAAAATACAAAAATTACCTTTGAATAAGGTCTTTAACCATATATTTAGATGACTTTCAACCAACACGTGAGAGTTGTTTTACCTTAAAAAGAAAAAATATCAGCCCTATTGAAATATTTTACATGAAAAATTTATATAAGTGTAATATATTTTTAAACATTTTAATTATTTAATAATATTTAAGTTATGCTACAACCTAACCTATAGTTTGCTACAACCTAAATAGTTTAAACATAAATAGATTATAAATAAGGTGACAGTTGTAAAAGCAATTAATTAATAATCATTTTATTGCCCATCTTTTATCTCTAAATCGTGTTAAACATATTAAAATATAATTCACTAATTCTTGTGCAAAACGATTATTATGCATTTTTAGTTCAAATTCATTCAAATCTTTTAATGTCAAGAATTAAGTTCAAGTTTCCATACTTGTGATGATTTACTTTTGGGTTGACATCTAAACATGTTTTGATTTCACACAGTACCTTGATGACTTTGTATTGGAACTTTACATACAAAAAAAAAAATTAAAAAAAAAAAATGTGTTTTACAAATGTGTTTTTTAACATAATTATGACACAACTTATTAAACTACTGGATAAATTTTTATAAAATTTTATCTTTAATTGTCATACTTTTTAAATATAATATGCCTCCATAACATAAATATAGTAACTGACATTTATAAGAAATAAAGTAAAAATATATTATGTACTACATTTTTTCAGTATAAGATTGTCCATAAAAGTACATACGCTCGGAGAGGAAGAGAGGGTTTGCAAATGCTTGTATGAGATGGGAGGAGGGGGGGGGGGGAAGTAGGTCAATTATAAAAGTATGGATACACTAAATAAAAATAATATCATAAAATTTTGGGTTGGTAGGTTAAAAGCATAGGTACTTTTAGGGAGGTAGAGGGTACTCAAAAAAGTGTATGGCAAAATGCGGGGGAGTTGGGTAGGGTAGTCAAAAAAAAAGCGTACATACTTTATGGACAATCGCTATGTATAAATACTGAAAAAAAAATCTACACACTTTGATCACTCGTTTGAAAGTAATTTCTGTCAACAGCCACAGTAGAAAGTTCTTTACTTTTTGGTAATTTACAAGAGAGTTCGCTCTGTGTTTCAATTCTCTCCGATTGTAAAAAAGAACAATAATCTGGTCTTCTTTTGCTTTCACTCTGAGGAGATAGTAAACAAGAACTATTGAAAGATTGAGAGCGTGATTTTCTTGAAATATGGGATTTTGATGCATTTTGACTAAATACTGACGGAGTAGGTTGATTCAAATCAATATTTATTTTATTTTGACTAGGTTCTTGTGTAAGATTTAGGTGTTCTTTTACTATATCTGGGAGAAACGCTTTTTTATTTTTAAAACCTGATTTGATTTCAAGCTATGGAGGAAGTGTAATGCAAACTGCTAAAAAAAAGTTGATTAAAAAATGAGTAATTAAATAAACAAAAAATTTCATTCAAAAAGAATTAATTCAAAAAGTTTAATTCCAAAAAATAATTAAATATATAAAAAAAATTAAAAATTAGATATTAGAATACTAAATAACTTAATATGTAAACACAAAAAATTACTTTTTACCTTTTTTTGCAACTTAAAAATCTTTTTTAAACTCAAAATCACAAGAGTCAGTATCGGTTGTAATATTATATGAATGGCAAGTCATAAAATTTTTATCAGTTAATTTAATTTTGAGGATTTGAAATTTAAACCAATTATCTTGAGGTTCAACCTTGTCCCTTAACTTTTTTTCAACCCCTTTTTTTGATCATCTCAAAACTTTACCTTTAATCCGACTTAAAGGTCAACTTAACAGTGTCAGTGTAAACCTTGTGTTCTTCAAGCCACTTTACACGACACCATTTAGACACAATAGCACACTACATAATGCACGGTTTTAAAATTTTGGGGTGAGGCATAAACAAAAACACCCGAACAAACCCTTTGATTGGATGGTAAGACATACCCATAGGATAACATAACAAGTGATTTTAAAATCAATGATTACCGTCCGTGAGAGAAATTAGCATTTTTGTTTTTCTTAATACTGGTTAAGTTTTAAAACTTCTTAGTACTAAAAAGTTTCAAAACGTCTTAGTACTTCTTTCAAATCTTTTAGCACTAAAAAGCTATAATTTCATCCAATTCTGAGTTTTTTTTTTCAATAATGTTTATTTACTAACAAAACAACTGAAAAAGCGAGAACAACAAACTAAATTTCTGTATAATTTTATAATTTGATTCTCTTAATATCATAATGGATTTAATCATATAGCTAAAGCATCTGAATTCTAATAAAATCACGTTTTCCACTCTTATATGTTTTAATTTTGACTTCTATACATGTTTGCTGTTGTAGTTTACAGCACAGTTAAGTAATTGCAGTTCATGTTCTGGGTGAAGTGCATGTCTCTTGAATCATTGCCATTGAGGTTTGAAGTTTGCATGAAGAGCTTCAGTGGCTTGTTCACTGTATATTCCAAGGCTTTGATGACTCAGGGAGATGAACTGGGCTACGTGAAAGAACACAGTCTGGATCTTTGGAGTGACTAGAAGAGCAAGGTATGCAGCCTTAAAGTTCTCGATGTATTCTTGGAAATTTTCATCCAGATGGGTTCCAAAACATGCAGTAACTAACTTATCAAATTGCCTGAATGCTTCAACATAGGGAAATGCTGCACTTACAGCTGCAGCATCAACTTTTTGCTGAAGAATATTAATATTTTTCAACAGCCTTTGACAACGATTTCCATGCAAATGTCCTCCATGAAAGGGTTGGAGGGGAATGTTTAAAATCTCTGGCCATTCTTTGACCTCTGGCCAAACTTTGCTCAGACTCTTGAAAAGGTGGTTGACCACACCCATCAGTAGGTGAAGTTCCATTGGTCACATTGCTTTTAGAATGAGTGTTTCATCTGAAATATATTGCGCAAGGGCATGTTGATGATATTTCCAAAGCATTTAGCACCTTTTACATTACTTCCTTAAGCAACAAAAGCTTGGTGAACCTTTCTGATGCTTCCAAAAGTTCTCAGTGCACCACATTTTCCAAGGTTTGAAGAGTCTGCATCACACCAACAGCAAGGATGTTTTGCTTGCATGAGGCTAAAGTCCACAAAGAATGTTAGCAACTTTCATGTCTCAAGAAAAGGCTAAGAAAAAGCACCAGAAAACTATGAGAACATTAAAAACCTGTTTCAACAGGTTTTTAATGTTCTCATAGTTTTCTGGTATTCCTTAAGAGATTGCTATAATCAGCTGTTTCTTTACTCCAGAATCTTTAAAGGAAGAACTACAAAGCTTAGGAGTCTTCAGGACGGGTCTGGTTGGTTCTGGGACTACCTTGATAATGCCCAGACTCATCTTAAGAAAGTTACCTCCACCATAAAGTCCAATCTTTTAGATGTTCTTCGAAGACAGATCTTGCTGATACCGTAAATTAAAGAAGGCTGTCAATATCAATACAATGAACTACATCTCTAAGGTGATCAATGTCAGAACATTTAATTTTAGTGACAGAAAAGTGATCTTTGAGCAACTTTCCTTGCTCTGCAAATTTCCTAGCAAAATATGGCTCAACAATTTTTTATTGGCCTGCAGAGTTAAGAGTTAAAGCAAGTTGTCTCATCTGGTTGTTGGACAAACCAGTTTTAAGTTGAACTGTCACAAGGCTTTCAGTTGGAAAAGAATCCTTAAACAGTTGTTTTGGAGTAGCTTTGCCTGAAATTTAAAACGGATTAATAGAATAGAATATACCTAATGAAAAGCAATAAGTTGGGCAAAAAGCAGTGAAAAAACACTTACCAAGTTTAAGTGGTAATTTAGATCTCCCATTTGATTTGCTCAGTCACACTGGGCCATTTGGAGATGCATCTTGGGTTCCCAAAACAGAAATGCAGGAGTTTCTGCACTTTTTGCGTCTATTTTTACAAGTGCAATCAGGATTGTACCTCTAGTTCCAGGGGTGCACTTATGGGATAAACCCGGTCCAATCACAGTGAGTGCATTTTTTTTCAACTTTAGAAGATTTCTCTTGAGTAGTACTGCTGGACAAAGGAGATGAATTTTTGCCCTTTGACTTACCAATTTGGCAAATAATACAGTCACATGCAGGAGAATTTCTTTTTGATGTCTTCACAGCAATTGAACTGAAATCAAACAATTTGGGAAATGGCTGTGATCTTTTTCCCTCACTAATTTTTTTTGCGGAATGAAACAACAATTTGTGCACATTCCATTTGGAAGATGATCATCATTAAAGTCTTGTGGTTTTGGAGAGTGTTTTGCCAATCTTCTTATTAAGAAAGGTGTTATACTTGGATTACATTTTGACATACAGAAAATGTAAACTGTGTTTCGACACTCAGCATGAGTTTTAGCAGAATTTTAAATGTATCTTTTTAGTTACTCTAACAAAATTTTATTAATTTGAAAAATTTAATATTAATAAATAATTTTATTTTTATCTTTATTTTTATAACAGGATCGTTTAAAATGCACCAGAACAAAGTTATAAGAAAAAAATCGTAGCACTTAACTACTCAAACGATAAAAATACATTTTCTACCAAAATTAAATTTAAGCAAGAACCAAAAAGTAATCAACTATAAAGTAAAGAACAAAAATGATTAACTTAAAAAAATGTTGTGGGTTAACAAGAAATTAAAACAAATCTGATGTTCAACATTAGAAATGTGGTGGGTTCTAGTTTTGTAGAAGAAAAAGCATTTTTTTTTGTTAGAGTTGGAATTTTTAACAATGTTTGTTATTTATTCTACTCCACTTTTGTTCATCCTTTACATAAATGATCTGCCATCAGTTATCAATTACTTCCCTTGCAAGTTGTATGCAGATGACTGCAAAATTATTGCTCATATTAAAGATACTTCAGACTCAGACAAGCTTCAATTAGATTTAAAGGGTATCACGGAATGGTCTGAAAAATGGTACACGAAGCTAAACTACAAAAAATGAAAAGTGATCCATATGGGTAAAAACAACCTTCAAAAAAATTACTATATATTTGATGCAGCATCTTTGACCAATGTTAACATTTTAAAATCTGAAAAAGAGCATGATCTTGGCATTACCATTAACTTGAATGGCAAGTGGGACACACACCTTCAGAAATTGCATCTAAAGCTAATAACATTTTAGGACGGATGAAAAAAATATTTATAAGTAGAGACACAAAACTATGGAAGAAATTATACACAGTGTATATAAGGCCACATTTAGAATTTGCTACTCCAGCCTGTAATAATTATTCAAAATTTGCACTACAACGCATAGAACGTATCCAGAAGAGAGCTACAAAAGTTCCTCAGTCTAAAAAAATTCAGGTATGAAGATCGCCTGCAGGTTCTTAATTTAGACACTTTAACAACCAGAAGAACTCGTTTCGACTGCATTCAATACTTTAATATTGAAAATAAAATTGATAGTTGAACCATTAACAGTAGAACCTAAGTAAACGCGTAACCGCGTTATTGCGTACGTAAACAGTTATAAATAACAGTTAACTGTGAAATACGTCACAACTTTTTTTACAAATAGAGTAGCAAATTCGTGTTACAATCTTCCGGAAGGTGTTGTTCAGCAAACTTCGGTCGATCTTTTTAAAGTTCATTACAATAGATTTTAGATAAAAACTGCAAACTTATTTAAAATGTTTAATGTAATTACCTGCATATACTGCGTATAGCAGGGCTTGTATTCATGCTCTGTTCCTGGAGTTATCTCCTTGCAGTAAACATATTTAAAATAAAATATCAATATAAGCTTATAAAAATGTTTTTACTTCATATAACCCTTTGAAAAAAATTCATAATATGAGCATTTTTACTATAAAAATATTAAATTGAAGTTTCTTTCTCAGGCGGTAATGGTTGATTTTAAAACCACTTGCAATAGTATCCCAAGGGTCCATATTATCATCCCTCCAAAGGACTTTTTGTGGTGTTTTCCTTGATGACCAAAATTTTCATTACCGTGAATGATAAAACAGAAAAAACAAATAAATTTTTTCAGAATAATATCAATAGAAAATAATTTTAAACTACTATCATATTTATATCAGTAATATTAAAAAAATGAATAATTTAAAATTATTTATCAATATGAAGTTTTGTAATAAATTTTATATACAAAAAACAAAATGTTACCTTTACAAATATTTAATAACCTAAATAATGTTATAATGTACTTTTTATGAAATTATTTTTAATGTAAAAGAGAAAACAAAAATGATGGAA
>NC_088933.1:3780000-3925000 GCF_038396675.1 Hydra vulgaris
TAGTTAGCCTAGAGATATATGGAGCAGATTAGTATAGTTATTTTTATGTATAGTTGTTAGTCAGGTTTGTAGCGAGCTTTGTAATTTTTTAATAAGAATTTATTTTCATGGCGGCACTTTGATATAATTTCGGTTCTCTTATTTAACAGTTCTTCAGGTTTTGGGTATGATATAATAGTAAATTTCTCATACAGACATAGTGGGCATCTTTTGGAAATCTGGTTTTTGTATCTGGTTTTCCACTCACCTTCCATGGAAACCAGATACAACAACCACAATTCATCATTCAACAATATTCAATACAAAAATTCTACCGCCCTATCAAACTATGTCTGGGATTTAAAAAACAATTTTAATGAAACCCTTATGCTAACATGGTCTATTCTTAAATCAGTACCCCCCTACTAAAATATTTCCAAAAGATGCCCACTATGTCTGTATGAGTAATTTACTATTATATCATATCCATAACCTGAAGAACTGTTAAATAAGAGAACCGAAATTATATCAAAGTGCCGCCACGAAAATAAATTCTTATTAAAAAATTACAAAGCTTGCTACAAACCTGACTAACAACTATATAATGTACTATATAATGGTACTGCAGGTAACAGTAACATATATACTATATAGCTCTAGTTTATTTATTGAGCACTCTTTCAAGTATACAATATTATACATGATAATATAAAGATATTTTCTTTATTCATATATATCCCCCAACGTGTATATATATATATATATATATATATATATATATATATATATATATATATATATATATACATATATATATATATATATATATATATATATATATATATATATATATATATATATATATACATATACATATATATATATATATATATACATATATATATATATATATATATATATATATATATATATATATATATATATATGTGTGTGTATATATATATATTTGTATGTATATATATATATATATATATAAATATATATATATATATATGTATGTGTAAATATATGTATGTATATATATGCATATATATACACGCATATATGAATGAATTATATATGTGTATATATATGCATGTATATATATATATATATATATATATATATATATATATATATATATATATATATATATATATATATATATACATATATATATATATATATATATATATATATATATATATATATATATATATATATATATTTGTGTAAAAAAGTAAGAGTTCATGTTAGTTTGATTCACACTGTTTTAATGTCAATTAGACTGTGTCAATTAGAATATGTCAATTAGAATGTTAAACTTTGTTCATTGTTTATTGTTAACATTGCAAGTCTTAGTTGACAACATTTTTTTGATGTTGTTCCAGTGTTAGATAAAGGAAACAATAGTATAATACTGTTATACCAATGTTGGAGTGTCATTGGAATTTGGTTATGTTGCAACCAAAATCCAACAATTTCATTTTTTTCTTACTGGGACAGGCCAACATCATTTCAATGAAATTGACCAAATGTTATATAATGAAATTATATATTAAAATTAGGAAAATAGAATTAATAATATTAAAATTAAAAAAATCTTTGCAGTTGGTCACTGTAATATTCTGAACATAAATGTATTACATAAAAATATAATTGACAAAATATAAAAGTTACCTCTGCATATCTAAAAATACTTAAAAAAGAAAAAAAATACCTAAAAAAAGGAAAAAAGTTATTAGTCACATTGAAATATTTTACACATAACATCTTATTTACATGTATATGTATTTTTTTTAGTGTATTCACCATGGACAACATTTAAAAAAACTTATTTAATAAACAGTTAGAATAAGAAATTCTAACTCAATGATAAACTGATTAAGTGATGAATGATGAATTGAATTGTCTGCTTTTTGATTGAATGATGACAAAACCATAAGTATAAAAATATTTTCATAATTTTTTAATGAAATAAAATTTTAAATCATTTGAATTATTCAATAACATTTTAGTTATGCTGAAACATAACTAAAATGTTATTGAATAATTCAAATTGTTTGAAAATATTGATAAAGCAATAAACAGGCTGACCTAAGTTGTAACAGCAAATAATTTAAAGTCAATTCATTATCTGCCTTTTGTTCTCTAAATCTTATTAAACATATTAAAATAAAAACTCATAAACCTTTGTTACCCAGTTTTCTTATCCCTTGTAGTAATGCTGTTAACTTATTTCACTACTCAGTAGCTTTGTATGTCAAGGATTGTGTTTTGGAGTTAAATAGTTGAAAGAGTGTTGCAACCAGGGCTGTAGAGTCAGAGTCATAGTGTTGCAGTTGCGACATTTGTAGCAGAGTTGGAGTTGCTAAACAGAGTTGGAGTTGCTGTAGCAGAGTTGTTGTAGCAGAGTTGTTGTAGCAGAGTTGGAGTTGTTGTAGCAGAGTTTGTTGTAGCAGAGTTTGAGTTGTTGTAGCAGAGTTGGAGTTGCTAAACAGAGTTGGAGTTGCTAAATGTGACTCTAACTGCAGTTGTAAAACTTCTCGGTATTGCACGTGCATGTACATGTGCAATACTAAGAGGTTAGCAACTTTGGGTTAGGTAATTAGCAAATTTGAAAATATTATATTTGTTCTTGGTTATTTGTTACTTAGTAACCACTATCAGTAAAATAATTATATGTAATATTTACTCAGGAACAAATTTTAGAAGTTCATCAAAAAATACAAAAATAAGTTTAATAATAAAACAAAACATTCAATAGAGTTGTTTAAGTCTAAATTGAATTGTAGAGTTCAAATTAAATAGTAGAGTCCAATTTGAATAGTAGAGGCTATATTGAATAGTGTTTTTAACATTTCAAAAATGGATTTGGAGCAAAAAAAATGGTCTTGAAGTAGTTAAAAATGATCTATAATTTTTTAGACTAGTAAAGAAAATAAAAATGACGAATAAAAATGACGAATAAAAAGATGATACATTACATGCAACAACATTACATCACAACAACATAACAACAACACACAACAACATTATGATGCAGTATACAGAGAAAATTTAGATTTTGTAGAAAAACAAAAAAACTAATAAAAATAATAAGAAACCAAAAAAATAGAAATAAATAAAAAGCTAATATAAATTTAGAGAGTTGGAAGGAGGAAGAAGAATGAGTTAGGATAGTAATATTCTATGTGGTAAAAATTTAGATGGATTTGAAAAACTTGTGCAATCAATAGATGATGAACGAAAAACAAAAATTGACCAAAGATTAATATTGCACCCTAACTGCAACTTTGGTATTTTAATAGATTATGAATAAAAGGAAAAATTGTTGAATAAAAAAAGGTAATTATGAACTTTTTTACTTCATTATTAAAAATGGTTTTAATTATGATCAATTTTTTTTTATTTTTAAAACAACCCTAATGTTAATTTTATTAAGGCATATTTAATGAACAACATTTTTGTTCATGAAAACTATTTTTATTAAACTCGATATTCAATAATAATAAGAGCCTTCTACTTATTGAATCAACATTAATTGTGGCAGCAAGAAATAATATTGAAATATAACTTCAATTATGTCAGCTATTCTTGCCAAACCTGATGTTAATTTTAATGAAGTAAGCATATCTGGGTCCTTTGTTCAAAGAAAACAATACTAAACAATTCAATCAACAGGAAACCTATAAGAAAACAAGTTATTGTTTTACTTAAAGGTAAAAGACTATTTTTACATTTTACACCAAGTTAGTTTAAGAAATTTCAGAAGTCCTTAAAATATCTATTATTTATGACAGATTGTCTGTGAGATTTAAGATGCTTTAGATTGCAACAATATTTCTTGGGATTGTCCAACTGAAAAATGATATTGAAGTATGAAGCAATAGAGCTAATAAAGTTATTAAAATATTACAAATATTTATAATAATTATAAATTATTATAAATATTATAAATATCAACTGTTGCTGCAGTTATCTGACCAGTAGTAACACTATTTTCAGAAAAAAGAAGATGGCTAAAATAATCATAGAGCATACTCCATCAATGCTCTATGGTCCTTGCAAAAAAAAAAAAGTTACATTTAAACTTTTGAGAGCATTGCGTATGAAGTTGAAAATAATAATTATAAAGTGTGCAGAACACTTTAGATTGTTTAGATCACAATAATTTCTAAAGTAATAGATACTAAGCCACTGTCAAAACACATTGGCTCACTTTGAGATAAATGTAACCCATAAATATAGGCATAAATCCAAAAAAATTAGACAATTAGGAGTTATAATCATTTGAACTTTTCATATATTTGTGTTTTTTCTCGAATATTAAGAAGAGTTAAGTATTTTCTAAAATATCTAGTTATAAAACAAGTTTTCAAGTCAAATATTCACAGAAATCTCTTTAAAATTGGCAGTGTTGAAAAGTTGTTGGGGCCCGGGTTGTAAAAAAAAGGTTTATGACACTCCCCCTCCCCTGAACAATAAAATTCATTAGAATCAGTCAGCGAAAATGTACCTTAGTTTGCAAATGTGCAAATGTGTGCAAGGACTTTCTTTATTTTTAAGTTGGGAAAAACATAAACACACATGTTTAACAAACTCTTGCCATGTCTGGTTGGGGTGTTTTAGCATACACAGGTACATATACATTTAACACTGCAACTTTAATGGTTTTTGTTTAAAAACTTTTCATTTTTTTTCAATTAAAGTCTATGTTATTAAAAATTTCTAACATTCCTTAAATTAACTTTTTTATAGTCTTCCCAATGAAACTAACACTAAGCTGAATGCTTTTAACACAGTTACTGAAGTTTTTCCTTACGTAAAAGAGTACACTAAAATCACATTTATATGTCTCAGTTGTCATAATCTTAGAAAAATAATTTTTGATTTCAATATTTGTAACAAGTTTGTAATCTTAGTCTTAGGAAAGTATACAATATATACCTCTGACTTTTTTGCATTTCTCTTTTGTTTTGGTTTTTAGTTAAATAAAAGTCTTTTTACCTGTTCACAAAAATTTTTAGAAGCTTCAGTTATGAGTTTCATAGCTCTTTCTCCCAATTAGAAATTGTTTGGCAGATCAGTAAGATGGAGTTTGTTACCAGTTTGATTAGCTTGTAGTAACTCATTTGAAGAAACAATAACTGAAATAGGAGACTTAACCTAAATCAAAAAAACCTTAATTAGGTCAACCCAAACATCAGCTTTAAAAAGCAAGGACTAACTTCCTTAACTTTGATTTTAAGCCAATTTTCCGGAATTTTTAATTTCATTCAAATTCAATCAATTTGCAGGATTTGATTAAGAGAATGATTCTTACAACTTCATCATCTAGTAGCATAGCATAAAAGAAGCTTTCTTGACAGCAGCAGTAGAAGTTACCCTGAAGATTTATCAATACAATTTTGAACTCTGTTATTCTGTTTATTGATAAACTATTATTTTATAAAGAAGCCTTTTTTGAAGAATACTTTTAGAGTTCATTGTTTGTTCCATCTATTTCAGATATAACATGGTGAATTGGTAGCTCAGACTGGTAAAGTAAACAACCTACTCTAATTTTACAAAGAAACCATCATTCACACTAGGGCAAGAACAAGTATTGCCTGGAACTATTGCTTATATAACGCTTATAGAAAAATTGCTGAAAAGACCATGTTATGATCGAAAAAAGGATTATTTTCACAAGTAAAAGTGAGAGTCCCCATTACTCTTGTATTTTATCTTCTTGTATTTTCAAAAATTCATTAGTTCATTTCATTAACTAAAGAATTTTGTAATTTTTTCTATCTACACCAGTTACTTTTAACTGTAAAACTTCTTGACAGTGCATAGTATCAATTGAATTAACCAATCTTGTTTTTCACAAATTACCTCATCTTCAATTATTTCCACATTAACTAACGCAGTTGTAGCATCACTAACTTCATATCATTTTGTAGCCTATATTAATTTAGTCTAGTAGTATTTTTCATTAACTATTTCCTCCTCAAAATTTGTCAATTTCAGCTGTATCTAAAGCTAAGGATTCAACACTAAAAATTCTGAACCAACTTCTGATGTTGTTTGAAGATTTATCTGTTTAATTTGCTTTCCAAAAGCCTCTTTTCTCTCTCTATTAAACCTTTTTGCAAACCTTGTTGCCACTGCTTGGTTCACACTGCCTAAATTTCAACATTTTTTTGGTCCTATTTTGTATTATTTGTCTTTTAAATATTCTCTTTCCATAAGAGGGACCTAAAACAAGTAAAGTATTATAAAATTAAAAGTATTTTAATTTAAAGTGACAAGTCAATGAAATATAAAGTCTCGTCAAATGATTAGAGATAAGCAATTGGTGCTCTTTTCTTTTACCTGACCTACCATTTTTGTGAAGTCTATCTGTAAATGCATAATAATACTGATAAAAAAAAAATGCATCAATTACTTTTTTACCTTTCTCACAGAAAAAAAACTATGTGTTTCAGTGTGCACTTATTTTTTAAACATCCAGCTTGCCTATATTTTTATTCTTTTACTATTAAATGAAAATCATTTTAAAAATATTTGTTGCTAAGACTTCCACAAACCTTAGAAGGTGGTAGTGGTGGTTGGGGGTAGGGGTTTGGGAGGTTTGGATAGGGTAGTAGATTTCTAACTATACATACAACAAAACCCTTATCACTTAACATTAAAAAAAGTTGTTTTTAAAATTATATTTATCTATCTTTACAATTATCAATAATTGGAAGATCACACTGACAAGGAAAACATATTCATTTTCTTTTCTAACCAGCTTATACTGGATATATGGTTTCTAGATTGAATCAGCTCTGCTACTTTTTGAAATGTTCTGGAAACTTTATTTCTTATTGGTTTATCTTTTATAAAAGCTTTTAAAAAAACTGATTTTTGTGACGTCAATTTTACAATTTTTCAAACTTGTAATCATATTGAATGAGCTGTTTGTAAGTTGGTAAATCGTTAATGTGAAAGTTATAGAGTTTTCTATTAAATCTTTTCTACAAAATATTCTTTCTTCTAAAGCTTTTGCAGGTCTTCTAAGCTTTTTTAAGCTCGTGTTGGTATCAATATGAGTTTATTATTTAATTAAAAAGTAAAGTGAGAAACTTTTATTTCGCTTATCAAAGTTAAATGTATTTTGGAAATTTAAACGAATAAACAATTAATAGTGTAATAGTTCCACATAGAAACATTATAGAAACAAATCATAATGTATGATTGAGTTATTAGATTAATTATTAATTAGTTACGACTCCAACTAAAAACATGGTGTAAGCAAATAATAAATTTATTTATCCAATTAATAGCATGATACAACTATTAATGTTATTTTATACATAACAGCTGCACGATACAAAAAAAGCATAGGGGATGTGCAGTTCTTAATAAGTAAACTAATTTTTCTTAAAGTGTTTACATATTGCAGTTCTTAATAAGTAAACTAATTTTTCTTAAAGTGTTTACATATTATGTATCCATGTAATAACAATTAGTTATGTATTAGTTTGGTAAATAGTTTTTTTATCAACCATTAAGCGTTGTTGTTTTTTGTAAATTTGTCAATATCATAACATTTAAATGATCTGAAAGTGTTGTTTTATTTCCGGACCTTAAATAACTCCACTGTGAAAATTGCAATTTTTTCTTTTATATTTCCCAAAAAGATTTAAGATCTTTTTAAAATTTTTTTTGTGGCAATACAATAATAAACTGCACACTGAGCCAAATGATATTCCATACATGACAGTGGCATAATAGATCAAGATAAATATGATTAACAACTAATCTAAATTTTTTACTCTTACATTCCTGATTATTTATCCTCGAAATATTACAATTCTCTTTTGGTTAACACTTTCTCTTTTGATTGGTTCAGGGTCCCGTTATCTTTTTAGAATTATTCCTGTTTCTTAGGGCAAAGTTGAATAATGGGTTTATAGGGAAAATCCTGGGAGAGCACTTTTTGAAAGTTCTGTTTATTTGTCAAATATCTTCTACTATGAATGGTGAAATATGCTTATTGCAAAATTTTATAACTGTCTTCCTGTGTGTCCAATAAAAAGAAGTTTTTAACACTATTCTTGTTTTCTCTTTATAAGTTAAAATTATTTATCATTATAGTTAAATTATTTAAAATTGTATAAAATTTTTAACTTGTAATTTTACATATTTATATAAGAAAAGTTGTCTTTGAGTGAAGAGTGTAAAAATTTGTTATAAAAGTGTAAAAATTAGCTTTGTAACTGTAAAAAAAATTTTTTGAAACTTTTAACTTTACATCTTACTTTAAGTTACATTTTTTCAAATTCTTTGTTACCCAAATCTTATAGTTTTGAGGGTATAGTCTTGATTTTCAAATTTTCATTATTTTTCAGGACATTAATTTATTTAATTTAACTTAATTTTTAAAATTAATTTAAATTAATTAAGTAGTAATATAAAAGTAGGAATTTAAGTCCCAGTCCCTTAAAAGCTCAAAAAAACCACACTCAATGAAGAGCTAACTTTGACTAGCAAAACCAAACTTGAGTGTGGCACGTGTGTAGCCTTTTAGAGAACTTAAAAATTGTTAAAGGAAAAATCAAGTCAAAATTATTATTCAGATTAAAAAAAAAAATGATTAAAAAAAGTTTGAAATTATTTGTACTAATCATTAACAATAAATTTTGAAAGAAGAAAAAAAAAGTATTATTTCGCTAAGATTGCCACTCCATTAGATTCACTCCATAAACTACATTTATTTTAGACTTTATATTTATTTTTAAATAAATCCCTTTCATGTTTTTCATGATATTTGATATTAAAATATGTCAAAAAATAAAAGTTTTAAATCATATATGGGTGGTTCTCAAATTAGAGAAACCGGAAAGTTATTTTCAAACATATTTTTTTGACAATTTTTTTGCATGTTTAAAAAAAAATGTAATTAATCCAATTAAATGAATCAAGTTCAAATAATTGCAGCCTTACCAATGCAGTCAGATCTTTGAAAAAGTTTTACCAAAATTAACAAAATCTACATTTAAAACTAAACTTTTTCTACAAAGTAATATTAACATATTAAGTGATATTAACATAAAAGGATATGTTAGTAATAGATTTTTATTACAGAACAGACATAGCCTTCACAATGGCCTGCCTAAAAGATAATATAACAGTGTGGAAAATAAATAATGGTGTAATGACAGTATGATAAAAAGATTAAATAATAGTGTGAAAGTAAAAGTTAAAATAACAGCATAGGGAAATAAATAGTAGCGTGAAAAAATGGAAATAAAAAGAAAAAGAAAATATTTCTTAAAGCATTATGCATTCGCTTTTTAAAGTTGAAGGTTTATGCATCAGTTTATGAAATTTATAAAGCAAGATAATTATTAATAGATGCCTTAAATGATTGCAAATTATATGAATTAAATAAAAAAAAAAAGAAGGGAAAAACAAGAAGGGAGCGAATTCCAAAGAACTGCTATTTTAGGGAAAAAACTAGACAAATAAGATTTTTTGGAGCACTTAGGAACAATCACAATAAAAGGATGAGACTTAATTGAATGACAAGTAACACAAGAATGAATTTTAGTTGGTGGCACAAGAGACGCTAGCTCTTTAGAGCAGTGTCCATTATAGTATTTGTTGAAAAAAGAAAGAGAAGCAACATTACAATGATGTGATAATGGTTACCACAAATAAGTTCAAAAATATACGCTCTCATTCACATATAATAACACAAATTAAAAAAAAAATAATTAAAAGTTCATTAATACCTAGTTATAATAGTTCATGGTGATAACCTCTGTAGGTCACATTCACTTTTTTATCTTGTTGGCTTGGCAACTGTCTGAAATGCAAAATCAAATTTAAAAAATCCTTTAAAGATATAAAACCAGCAGAGCAGGTCATGCGGCAGCAATTGAGCAATGACAACTTTTAACATTTTCAAATACAATCAAAAAATTGGTGCAAAGGAGAAGTAATTACTATTTTATTTATTTATGTTTCAGTAACTTTTTTTGTATAAAAAGAATTCAAGCAGCTAAATTTGAAAAAAACAAGTGGATTGGGCAGGGCTGGAGGGGGTAATTGGCAAGTGGATTGCAGGAAAATCATTTTATCAGATAGATTTTGAAATGGCATTTGTTTATGAAATCACAAACTGAGATGGATAATGTAGTATGGAGTAGAAACTCTGTTTAGCAATTTACTGTTTCCAACTGTAATAATTGTAAAAAATATTTTAACTGTTTGAAAACTAAAGACAAGAGTTAAGATTTACTTTAAGTGTTTACTTCTTTATTTTCAATATGAAATATTTATGTCTGAAAATTGTTATACTGATACTGAAACTCTTTTCATGAATAGCTTCTTATAATCTTCAGAGTTGAAAAATAATTTATGATAAACTTATTCAATCAATCTTTGCAAATCATTTATGTAAAAATAATATTTTGCAATAAAAATTATTATGCAATTTCTCATGAAAAGGGGATTGTAGATGGTGTACACAAATCTTCTCAATTTTGCTCATACATTTTATTTGGATTTTCTCTTGTCCAAATAAAATGTATTAGCAAAAATAAGACAATTATGGATTTTGTTTATTATTTAAATTTATGGATTTCTTCCATTATAAAGATTATTAGTTTAAAGATTATTACACCACTGACCCACTGAATTGCAAAGAACTGATGTTCGAGGAAAGAAACTAGACAAATAAGAGTTTTTGGAGTACTTAGGAACAGTCACAGAAAAAGGATGAGACTTAATCGAATGACAAGTAACACAAGAATGAATTTTAGTAGATGGCACAAGAGGCGCTAGCTCTTTAGAGCAGTGCCCATTATAGTATTTTTAGAAAAACAGAAAGAGATGCAATATTACAACAATGTGATAATGGTTGGAGGTTGGCTGCAAGAGCTGGTCCAACTATGTTTACAATGCGTTTTTGCACCTTGTCTAAAAGAGAAAGGGCATCATTAGAAGATCCGCCCCAGATATGGCAACAGTATTCCATACAAGGCCGGATTTGAGATTTATAGAGATAGAGAATAGAATCTGAAGTAAGAAAGTGTCGAGCTCAATAAAGAGATGCAACCTTAGCGAATGCTAATTTTGCTACAGATTTGATACATGGTTTCCAAGAAAGAACGTAAGACTTAATCCTAGAAGATAAAGAGTGGATGACTCATAGAGTACATTACCGTTCATAAATATAGGAAGATCTAAGTTATTGTGGTAACGATTGGCTGAAAAAAATTGAGTTTTATCTGAACTGAAGTTCACCAGCCACTGTAAGCCCCATGCTGTAACAAAAGTGAGATCCTTTTCAAGCTCATATGCCCCCTCCAAGCAATCAGAGAGTGTTGGCTTCTTATCACGACAAGAATAAATGGTAGTATTATCAGCAAGCAATGCCACCTTAGATGTGAGAATATCTGGAAGATCATTAATGTAAATTAAAAAGAGTATAGGGCCAAGGATAGAACTTTGAGGAACTCCTGAAGTTACAGAATAAGAAGAAGAGTGTTGTCCATCGAGGACAACTTTTATGCTACGATTGGAAAGGAAGGATTCAATGATCTTAAAGATGTTACCAGAGTAGACCAGCATGCCAAACTTTATCAAAAGCTTTTGAAATGTCAAGAACGATGGCCTTAATCTCTCCACCTTTATCTAATGCATGATAAACCTATTGGTTATCACTGTTAGAAAATCATCTGTAGAACAAGAAGATCGAAATCCATATTGATGGTCAGAAAGTAAGTTATTAGATTCAAGATGAGAAATTAAGTGTTTATTAATTGAAGATTCAAAAACCTTGCTTCTGATAGGAAGAAGACTGATGGGGCGGTAGTTAGACGAATCAGATCGCTCTCCAGAATTTTTGTAAAAAGGGATAACAGATGCCTTTTTCCAGCAGGCTTGAAAGCAAGACTCTGATAAGCATTTGTTGAATAGTTTTGAAAGTATAGACAACAGCGCCAGAGAACACTTCTGCAAGACTATAACAGGTATGTTGTCCGGGCCACAAGCTGTAGAAGAGTCTAAGCAGGAAATCACTTTAGATACAGAAGCTGAAGTGATACGAATGTCAAGCAATGGATCAACCTGTTTGTTGGCAATATCAGGTAGAATGCAACTTGTGGAATCAAGAGATGATATTGATGAAAAGTTCTTAGCAAACAATTCAACTTTGCCTTTAGGTGAGGTGACAAATTCTGAACCATTCAAGAGAGGTGGAATTATAGATTTGCCCTTATTATTAATACTATTAAAGATTCTCCAGAAGTCACGAGAGCCTAATTTTTGTGATAAAATATGAGATTTCATGACCTGAGAATAGCGGGCTTTGGCGTTAGACTAAACCTTTTTTCAATGGTATAAATAAACAGATGTCTGTTTTCTAGAGAATTGTTTTACTGATAGATATGAAAGTAACGGTTTCGATTGGCAATCGCAGAAGCACAATGCGAGGAAAACTATGGAGGAGAATGAGGCTTGACCTGGAATCGTCAAGAGGGATTCCAGGTCAAGCCTCCAAGATTCCATGACAACCTGAATCCACAAAGTTAAGTAAGAAGCACATTTGTTGACAGGAAGGAATTTGTTCACGGAAAGAATCCTAGTCAGCTTTAGGGTAGTTGTAAGAGGTTTGATGATAGGGGGATTCAGGTGATGAAGAAGAATGAGATAATAGTTTTATAGAGATCAAACTGTGATCAGAAGCACCTAAAGGTTAATGTGAAGAAACTGAGCACTGACTTGGATCAGAAACAATACATAAGTCAAGTAGAGAAGGTAAATGATTCGGGTTGTCTGGAAAGCGAGTCTTTATGCCTGCAGAATTACTGACACTAGAGCCAAGCCATTCAGTGTGATGAGCATTAAAATCACCGACAACAACAATATAGGCTGATGGATAAAGAGATAGGGCTTTGTCAATATGATCAGAAATAACATCAAAAAGAGTGCATTCTTGAGATGAAGGAGAGCGATATAGAACAAAGAGAAAGGCAATAGAGTGAAGTGGTATATATATATAGTGGTATATATATATATATATATATATATATATATATATATATATATATATATATATATATATATATATAAGTGGTATATATATATATATATATATATATATATATATATATATATATATATATATATATATATATATATATATATATATATATATATAAGTGGTATATATATATATATATATATATAAGTGGTATATATATATATATATATTTATATATATATATATATATATATATATATATATATATATATATATATATATATATATATATATATATATATATATATATATATATATATATATATATATATATATATATATATATATATATATATATATATATATATATATATATATATATATATATAGAAGTGATAGTGGTATGTATGTATATATATAGGCAACAGAGTGAATATATATCAACAATCTGTATATAGCAGTAAACATTGGGTGTCTTTTTGTTGCTTTTTTTTTTTTGTCTTGTTTTTGCAAACTGTTGTTTTTTGTCTAGCTGACATATGCGGTAGTGGTGTAGTGGTAGAGTGCTCACCTTATAAGCAAAAAGTTCCATTTTGATCTCCACCACGTATCTGGTAGTACCGCACTCAACTTGTTTCTCCATTCAGTGGCTTGTTCGTTGAGGCTTGTGTTTTGGAGTTATAGAGTTGAGAGAGGGTTGTAATCACAAAAAAGTAGCCTCCTTGTTTGTCGTGGCTTTCTTAGCCTTGGGGAGGTGAATAATGAAAAAAATAAATAAAAATATTGCTTGTGTGCATTTATCAAAAAATGGCCTTTCTGGTTAAATTACTGGCAATACTTTGAGGAATTTATTCAATGTTGTGCATATTTTTTCCATATTTGTAATAATTGAACCATTTGTTGTCAATAAAACCATAAAAAAATGGAATAAATAACAATATTTGTAAAGAACTAAGCAAAGATTTTTCAATGTTTTTTTTAAGCATGGATAAAACCACAAAAGAAATCTTCCATAAAGTATGTACGCAGGTATAGGGGTAAGGGGTATTCAAAAATATATTATTGCGTACAAGTGTGTGAGGGGGGGGGTTGATAGTTAAATACAGCTAGTACGTATGCTGTTTGATTGATCTCTAATTCTCTCTCTCTCTTAAAATTTTTTTTTTTATATTAATAAAAAAATCGAATTTTACTTGTCTAAAAAATTAATATTATATTGTATAAGAGAGTAATGTTGATTTAACTATAAGTTTTTTTGTTTTCAATGCTTTGAGAAATTTTTGCATTAGGAAAGGAGGTTTGATTTTTTAATAAACTGTATGTTTGTTCTCAGAAAGAGGGGGTTCATTAAATGCATACAAGCAGCGATGGGGTCCTAAATCAGTGATTTTTCTGCTTACATACTTTATGGATACCCCAAAATGTGGCACCATAAAAACTCTCTCAGATAAACTTACACAACTTACACAGGTTGTAAAGATGGAAAAGTAAATTATTATTTTATTTCAAAGAATATTTTCTTATTTAAAGAAAATATCTAACAGCAGATGTTATCACATGGCAAAATTAATCCACTTTGATAAATCTGGCAAAAACAAATGTCAAAAACAAAATGGAAAATGAAACACAATGGGCAAACTTTATCAGAAACAATAATAACTTTTAAATGTATTATTGTTTGTTTTTAGGAGCTTTACCAGTCTTAAATAAAGTTTATTATTCACTATTGTTTAAAAATTTATATTTTTATTTTCACATATTCATTTGAATATCTTGAAAATAAATAAAAAGCATGATTTTTATTACTTGGAAATTTTTCATAAAGTCATTTAACAATTTAAAAAGTTTTTTTTGTGAACAGTTTCAACAATTTTAAAAATTAAGAAAAGGAAAAAAAATTATCCTCAATTCAAATTGCATTTTGTATGAATAATGATTGCACTTACAGTCTTTTAAAGTATAGTAACATTGTAACTTAGTTTGATGTTGAACTTCATGTAAACCTATCTTTTTGTAATTATTATTTGTATTATTGTAATTTGAATTAATGTTGACTTGTTAAAGCACTTGTCCACTTGTACCACTTAAACAGTCTTTTAAACCTAATTAACATAATTTGATAATGAATTTCAAACTTATACAAAAATATAGCATCGAAATATATAATTTCATTACTAATTTAGGCAAATTTTTAGCTTTTCTAATTGGCTACTTTCTCCATCAATAGACCTTTTTCCCTACACCATTAAGGTACTTTTTTCTAATTTTTTTCTTGTGATAAGCTTTCAGATTTTCCTTTTTCAATACTTTTTGAATAAAAAATCTGCATTTAAACTCTGCAGCTTGTTGTGACTGACTTGGATTTTGATGATTCAAGTCAAGTCATCTTTTTTATCATTATATCTTAATTTTTGACCATGTCCCTGTTTTCTGTTTATAGTTTTGTTCTTCTTAAAATGTATTATGACAACTTCAACATTTTGGAACTTTTTATGTTTTTTAAATTATTTAATATAACCATAATGGATTTTCAATTTAAAATAATTAAGTATTAAAATTCAAAAATATTTATTCGATTTTTAGAGTTTTTACTAAACATTGGAAAAAATCAGATGTAAACAAAACTAGGCCCTACACCATATAACTACACCCATGCACAAAAAACTACTATCATTAAAAAAATTTATTAGATTTTGCTAAGAAGTTTTTGAGAAAACTTGCTTTAAAGTTGTTCAACCAATCATATTGATGTAACCAATTAAAGTGAGTTCAAATTTCAACCAACCATAGTGATATCACACAACTTATCTTGACTTTTTTTATAAAAAAAAGTCAAGATAAGTTTTGCATATAAATATAAATATCTTTTCATAACTATAAACTTAAATTTTATAAACTAATAAATATAAATATCCTATAATAATTATTAACTACAATATTAAGAATTATTAGCCATACACATGTTAAATCATTTTAGTGCAGATACACACTGGGATAGACACATACCAGATAGATACTAAGTACACACCAGGTAGAGGTACACACCAATATAATAGGTTGCCTGCATTAAAATAATTTATTCAGGTTTTGCTTTGTATTGAGACTACTGTTGATTCTTGCAACCATTTACCATAATTAAATGTAGTTTGTTTTTGAAAATTTTCAACATGTCATTCCATCAATATACACATTAAAATGCTATTCCATCTGGCATTTGTTCATTAAGGAGAAAATTTTAGTTTTCTCAAAAAAATGAAGCATAAAAAATTTAATCTTTTCCCAGCGCCTAGGGATGCTACATCAACATAATAAAACATGCGATGATTATGATAAGTAACAATACATCAATCTTCATCATCACTTCAGCATTGTCAAAGATTTAAAGTTTTACAAGATAAATAGGCAATATTTATTGGCAAGTTCCTAAAAAAACTATTAAAAGCAAAAATAAAAGTGTGTTTAAAAACTTTAAATTGAATTAATATAAATTTATTAGAATTAAAATTGTGTTTAAAAACAAAGTTAAAAGACAAAGGTTGGCTATAGAATGGAATATAGGGTATGGATGGAAAAAGGTGGCTATGCAATAGGTAGTTTAACCAAAAATTACATTTGTTCAATCATTTGTTTTTAGTAAAAGTTAAAACTTATCATATTTAAGAAAATGTAATCAAGTTTCAATGGGGTTTCAAAGTGACATGTGGATGTATACAAAGTAAACTATGACTTATGCAAACTACTGTTGGTGAAACATCAAGGTTGCAATGGTTTGGTGATTAGGTGGTTATATTGTATTGAATATTAAAGTTGAATGGTTTTTTCCTGTGTGAAAATTATTTTTTTTGATGGAAATAATCAAGATCGAACTGATTTTATTATTTTAAATTTACAATAATGTAAGTTTTGTAATAATAATGTGAATAGTTATAACATTTTATAATTTATAACAAATGTAAACATCTTATATTTTCACTTAACAAGCTTTGCTTTGGTCAATCACTGTGAGCTTAATAAAATAGTATTTTACTTTCATTTTTACTTCAGTGATTCATGTTTTATGTTCCTTTTATGTATATATAATGCAAATAGTTAAACAAAATAACTACACTAAAGCAAAAGACAATAGTTTTCAAATCTCACGTGTTATAAAAAGACTATATATAATTCACAAATTTAAGTAGTATTTTGTGGGTTTTTGAAATTGAAAAGGTTATGCTTTTGCTTGCAGCTTTACTTTATAAGAATACATTATCTACATGTTGTATTGTCTTTTTATAGATTTGCGGCATAGGTGATGCTTCTCGTGGTAGTCTCTCTTCATATGCATACATTTTACTAATGTTATATTATCTTCAACATTGTGAACCACCAGTTATTCCTGTTTTACAAGAACTTGCAGTTGATAAAAGAAAGACATTCTTAATTGATGGAAAAGATACATGGTTTTTTGATGATATTCAATATCTTGTAAGTATATTATATATTCATTTTTTATTGTTATTGTTGTTACATTTTTAAAAAAGGAGTTATTATAATCCAGAAAGAATGGTGATTATTCTAACATAAATAACAGTTATATTCCGTAATGGAGCATTGTTGCGTGTTTCAATGGTGAAAGGTTTGGAGTGGAAACACTAGCACAACTCTTTGCAGTCTTGTGATTAGAGGGGTGTGGAAGGATTCTAGCAACAAAATTTTGGAGTTCAAACACTGCCACATCTCTTTACAGTTGTTAAGTGATTAAGGTGGGGAAGGTTTGTAGCAACAATATTTTGGAATTAGAGCACCACCTCATCTTTTTACAGTTGTCTTGTTATTAGAGGGGAAGGGTTGTAACAACAATATTTTAAACAAAAAAGTTTAGTAATTTTTTTAATCATAGTTGAACTTTTGTAGTGTAGTAAAGCCACTTAATGCATTTATTGTTTTTTAATTCCCAACAGGATGCAGCAGTTAAGCAGCAGTTAAGGAGGCTACTTTATTTTATATATTAAAGTATTTCATTATACCATATTCAAATATTTAAGTATTCATTATTTTGAAGCAAGTTTTTATAATTGTTTATTTGATAAAGTTATATTACACTGTATTTAAATAAAAACGTTGCAATAAATTTCTTTAAAGCAAATGTAATTTATTGTATACATAAGTTATTTTAATTGCTTAAAATAAATTTTAACAACAATAAGTTTTTTCTTATTTTATTTTATTTTATAAATCTTTATTTTAAATTGAATAACATTACAAGTAATGAATTGTACAATTTTATATGTCCTTTAATATTAATAGTTTTGCTAAAAATACAGGGGAGGAACATATTATTTTTGCATTGAAAAGGCAGTAGAGCTTCCAATATTGCTTGGGAGGTAGAGGTCACTGACGCCATCACGAAGGATACGGAGGTATTTTTGAATAAAAGTTTTTTGGTAAGTAGTAGTTTTTGCGGTTTTAAGAGCATACGGGAATCTATTAGGGTTTCTGCTGTTGATTTGAGTTAATTTAGTGGTTAGAGGATGACATGGGTCTGCAAGGATCTTTTTTGAGTATATTAATACAGATTCTGTCAAGTGACTCTTCAATGTCAAAAATAATATTGAAGCTGCTTGAATTGGTTATATCAATTCCAATAATTTGCAGGGCATTTTTATGAAAATGTTGGATCTCTCTTTTTGCAGCAGCACTGCACGAAGTGAGAATAGGAGCACTAAATATCAAATGGCTTAATACCGATCTTATGCTATTAAGATCGGTCTACCGATCTTAAGAGCGTAAGATCGGTAGACCTGTAAAAGGTTTGGCTGAGTGTGTCCAATTTGCTTAAGACGAGCTTAATTTGAGCAGATATGGTACTGATTTTATATTGTTGTGAACTTTTGTCCATTGTTCATCCCAATCAATATTCTCATTGATCATGATTCCAAGGTGTTTGTGGCTGCTGACTATTTCAAGTTCAGTATTATTGAGTACAATGGATGGTAATGCTTGAATTTCGGAGCATCTGGGAATAATTTTTATGATTTTACATTTCGGGCCATTAAGTTTCATTCCGTTTACCATAGACCAAAGAGCGACGCCATCAACAATGGATTGAGGTAGGTTGGTAGGAACTTTATCATTAATTATATAGGTCAGTATGTCATCAGCATATTTTTCGAGGATGGTTTCAGGTGGAAGATAGACGTTAATGTCGGAAATAAATAGAATGAACAGGATTGGACCTAGAACACTACCCTGAAGTACACCTGCTTCAATACATTTCCAGTCAGTGGTGTGATCATTTGTTTTAATTCTTTGTTGACGGTTAGATAAGTAAGATGCAATCCAAGAGGTGAGCCAGCTAGGTAGAATGTTCACTAACTTTAACAGTAACTTGTCATTACTGACAAGATCAAAAGCTTTTTCGAAATCAAAGAAAATTGCATAAATTGATTTGTTGTTATCTTTCGCATGACTCCAGTCCTCTATAATTTGAATAATAACGTCTATCGTACTTCGGCCTGGAAGGAAACCAAACTGTTTGTTTGAGACCCATAAGTGCTTGGTGTGATTGACAATAAATATGGTAATAATACGTTCAAAAACTTTACATAATGCGGATGTAATGGCAATTGATCGATAGTCACTAGACGAGTGTGGGTTAGAAATTTTTGGAATCGGTGTTATGTTTGCTGATTTCCATTAGTCAGGTAGGTAACTGTTTTCTATGAGGCGGTTGAATAGGATGCAGAGTGATGAGGCGATTTCAAGGTGAGCAGATTTGAGTAAAAACGGAGAGAGATCATCTGGTCCTGAGGAACCTGGTTTTAGTTTGCTGAGTTGGTTGGCAATGTTATTAAGGGTAAAAATGGGGGTAGTAGGCGGGTTTGCTTCTCGGTTAATGAAGCATGAGAGGCTGGGTTGTTTCTTGCCAGTCCAAACACTTTGAAAATGATCATTTAATTAGTTTGCTAGTGTCTCAGAGATAGGGGTGGTGATTTGACCTTTATCAGCAAGACTGATCTCACGCCAAAAATCTGTTTTTCCAGTAGTGAAACGCCTGTTATAGATTCTCTTTCTATTGGTAATTAGTTTACTAATTCGATTTGCAAGTGCTTTCCACTCTTGTAGTACCCGGAGAAAAAGAGTTGTTGACGCTCTTTTATAAGGCCTTGAATAAGTGGTGTCATCCAAGGCTTAGTGTTAACAAGCGTTTTTGATTTTAGAGGTTGGCAGATGTCTTGGGCAGAGAGTATAGAATGATAAAAGTTGTTGCAAGCAACTTGTATTTCATACGGTGAATCAACTAAGATTTCAATATTGGTAGATCGTATCAGTGCAAGTGTCAGCAATTCTACCTGACCGGTAAGCAACCTTGTGGGGAACCGGGCGAGTAGATTTATAGAGATTTAGAGGAGGTTGAGTAACTACAACAAGGTGATCTGAATTACCAAAACTAGGAAGGGTATTCGACACATACCATTTAGGGGCGTTACTCAAGATGATGTCAAGAATAGATGTTTTTCTGGTGGGGTGTGTATTGAGATGAACGAGTTGGTGAGAACAACAAATAAAGTCAGTAGGGCATCCATTTATGTAATGAGCTATTTAGTATATTGTAGACAGTATTAAATTATATGGTAAACATAATGATATGTATGGTAAAAATAAACCACCTAAATTGTTTCAGGATACAGTGTGGAAAGATTATGGAAAAAATAAACAGACCTTAGCAGAACTTTGGATTGGATTTTTCAACTTTTACGTTGAGAAGTTTTCTTTCAAAAGGAGTGTTATAGCCATTCGACAAAAAAACTCCCTTTCAAAGTTTCAGAAGTCATGGCTGCATTACTCTATGGCAATTGAAGGTATTATTATTTTTATTATTAATATTTTGATGTTATGCTATTGTTAGTATTTTATTAATTTAAATTTAATTTCAGATCCTTTTGATCTTGACCATAATTTGGCTGGAAGTGTTAAAGGTGATATGTTTAATAAAATTTTGTCATACTTCATCAGGGCTCGCTTGCACTTTGGTTCTCCTTTCTATGGTTTAACAAAGCTCAGCATGAAAGAATATTATTTTGATTGTTCTCGTTTTACAGACGATATTGTTCCAAATGATAGGTTTGTTTGTTTTACAGACGGTATTTTTTAAACTGATAGACCTGTTTATTTCACAGATTATATTTTTACAAAGGATAGATTTGTTTATTTCAGAAACAATATTGTTACAGAAAACTTGTTTTTTTTAGCTTTAATTATTTTATTAAAATACATCTATTGAATTTTTTTTAGTGGTAAGATTGGCAAAATTGACAGTGATAAAAATGGTGAACAAAAAGTATGATCTTATATTGTTTTTAGATGAAATTTAAATTTTTCGTTTTATATTATTAATTTCCTTGGATGTAACAAACGCATAGTTCACACTATGACTTTAAAATTCACCAAATAAAAATTCTGTTTTATGGTTTCTACCTAAAAATGTTATCAAAACCTTGGATAAAGCAAAAATATAGAAAATAATTTTGTTTATTTGAGAAATTTCGCAATTAGCTTTGTTAATAGATAGTATGATTGTGTTAACATAACCTTGGTTACCTGGTATTTTTATATACTAAAATATCCAGTAAATGCAAACGAAATTAGATATTCTGTGATAACGAAAGTTTCGATACTGGTTTTCATTTTCCCACTTTGTTCTTGTTATTTAATAGTATTTTTAAAAATTTTAACCTTTTTGATAAATATTTTTAGAACTCTGTATTAGTATAACACTGCATGTTATAAGTATATTATTTTTATTTAGTATTTTATCGCTTTTTCTAATTACTAATGCTTAAGCCTAATATTTGTAATTTATACAAATTTAAAAATGATATTATTAGAGGCTAATAACGTTATTAAATGTAACATTTAATATTTTTGTTTTTCAGTCGCTGACTAAAGACATTGATTTGAGATGCTTTCACTGTGATCAAAGTGGTCATCATAAACGAGATTGTACTTTTCAAGTTCGTCTACAAAGTCAAAACAGTAATTTAAGAAATCAAAAATCCCGTGACTATCAAACAAACGGCCAAGAAATGCAAATTACAAACGAAACGAAAATAGAAAATCTTGTGCAGACAAAATATAAAGATATTTCAATAAATAAAAATGCTAATAGAGAAGACGGTTCTGAAAAACATCTTAATAGGTTATATGACAAGTCGTTTCCTGTGCTTTTTTCAGTTGAGCAAATTGATTCTGGAAAGAATGATTTTCTTAGAAAGCAATCTTCCGCACAATATGCTTTACCTCAACAACCATTTAACAATGTTTCAACTTTGTCTTACAATTCTTATGTTGTTAGTAACCCCCCGCTAAATTTACCGCCGCCCCCTCTGAATTTTATTAAACATCAACCTCAGTTAATCAACGTGTTGGAATGGAAGAATCTGTTTTTTTCATCCCCTTTATATGTAGAAACATTTCAGACGTATTTACCAAATAGTATAATTCTATCAGCTAATGATTCTTTCCTTCATATGCAACAACGTCCTAAAGTTGGACGAGATAAGTCATTTGAAAAAAACAAAAATGATCAGTCAGCTGCTAAAAAGTCAGCAGATAAAAAAAATATATTACAATCGTCTGATAAAAAAAGTGATCATCCAGTTGTGGCAAAAAATGACGTAGATATTCGATCTGGTAAGCGTTATGCTGGTAACACAAAATCAGTTAGCAACCGACATGATGCTAATCTTGGTTTCTCTAATACAAAATCTCCCACAAATCAAAGTAACAATAAGAATGATCTGTCTAATAGGAATACGTCCATAAATCAATATAATGCTAGGCGAGACGTCTCTAATAAAAATGGAAGTCAAAATAATATTAAGAGACGTGTTTAATAGGAATCCACCCGTAAAAGTTAACCAAGATGTCTCTATACCAAATTAACCAGTAATCAAAATGGTCCTATAAAAGACTATCGATCTGATATATTTGATACTAAAAATCCACTTGATGTAAATATTTGTCAAACTTCATCAGGGTTTTCACCGGCGGGTCGCAATAATCATTGAAGGAGTAGAAAATAGTGTGGTTGTTTTTAACATCTTTTTTAGATAATTTTTATTGATGTTGATAGTGGACTTCTTTAGTTTTGTATAATGAGCCTTATAATACAAAAGAAAGTCCGTGTGACGTGTGTGTGTGTGTTTATATATACACACACACACATACGTGTGGTGCGTGTGTGTGTGTGTGTGTGTTGATATATATAATATATATATATATATATATATATATATATATATATATATATATATATATATATATATATATATATATGTATATAGAACTTTTAGCAAATTCAAGTCAGATTTTCGGAATTTTAATTGGATTTTATCATGTTTAATTAGTTTATCATGTTTCATGAAATCATGTTTAATTTTAATTGAAATTTACTTTGGATAGGATATTTGATATACTCTTAGTAAGGTTCAATTTTCAACTTTTTAAGGTAGAAAATTATGACAAATAATTTTTTAAAGTATGATTTCCTACCTTGGAAGGTTAAATATTATATCTTGCTAAGGGTATATCCCTTATCCTACCCTAAGGTAGAAACTTGTGCTTAATTTTTTAGAGTGTAATGTTTCTGAAAGTTTATTATGTACTTTTATGAAACGAGTTAGGAAGTTAACATTAAAAAATTACATATTGAATAGACCAGAAAAATTGTTCAATGTTAATTTTATGTATTTTCGGATATTTTTACAGAATAATTTCTCTCACGATTGAACAAAAACAAGTTTTTTTTTTGTTTTTTTTAACTATTTATTTAAAAAAATTATTGGTTTAAATAAAAATGGGAGTGTGAATAAAGGGCGCTTTTATATATATATATATATATATATATATATATATATATATATATATATATATATATATATATATATGTATATATATATATATATATATATATATATATATATATATATATATATATATATATATATATATATATATATATATATATATATATATATATATACAGTATTGGACAAAACATTTGCAACCAACATCGAACAATGCTAAAAAGTGTTCCTAATTTTACCACAGCTCCTTCTGATCCTGCCTGGTGCAGGATCAGAAGGAGCGCCCAATGACCAAATTTTTTTTAAACATTAAAATAAATTGATAATTGTTAATCATACATATGAACTATTGGTATCAAGTTAATAGTTGGCTAATCGGGTAACCAAGTAACTTTAAATTCAATATAAGAAACTTAACAAGCGAATTCATTTATGCCTTGTATAAGGCATAAATATTCAGAAGAACTGCTTTGGTGCTATAAAACATACTCTCTCTCTCTCTGTATATACAGTATCGGACAAAACATGGTGGACAAACTCAAATTTAGAACAAAAGTTGATCAAAAGCTAAAAAAAAACTAGTAAAACAATTGAACATATTATTTTTTATGTAGTTTATTATGTTGTTAACAAAGTTTAAAACTTTTGAATCATACTAAAAATCACAAAAAAGTTTTATAAAACATTTTCCCTAACAAACTACATTTTTCTTTGGACAAAACAAGGTGGACATTCAAAAAATCGATTGAAAATTCAAAAAATTTCAAAAATTAAGTTTTTTTTTTCCAAAAAACTTCAAAAATTAATTTAATATTTGGTATGACTACCTTTAATTTTAATTACTGCTTTCATTCTTTGAGGCATAGACTCAATTAATGAGTCAACAATTCTCATATCAATCTCTTGCCAGGCCTTCTCAATTTGTTCAAATAACTCTTCACTAGTCTTCACATTTGCACGCTCAATCTTATTGTCAAATGTTTCCTAGAAATTTTCTATGGGATTTAAGTCAGGGCTTTGTGCAGGCCACTCCATTATGGTGATGCTCTTGTCCTTGAACCATTGTTTTACAATTTTAGACGTATGTTTGGATCATTGTCCTGTTAAAAAAAATCCATTTTAGGGGCATTTCCTATTCAGCATGTGGTTACATTACATCTTTCATTATATCTTTGTAAACAAAACGGTCCCTAATCCTATTAATTTTATGAATAGAACCAGTTCCTAGTGCTGAGAAACATCCCCAAACCATAGCAGACGTTCCATGCTTAATACTCTTATTGGTATATTTAGTATTGAATCTGGTGTTCTTTTGTCTTTAGACTCGCTTTTTGACGTCGCTTCCAAAAAGGTTTTACTTTGATTCATAACTAAAAAGTATGTTTTTCCACTGGTCTACAGTCCAATTTTGGTGTGCGTTGGCAAACGCAAGTCTTAGCTTTCTATTTTTAAAAGAAGTTAGTGGTTTCTTGTCAGGCATTCGAGAACAACTTTGCTTCGTTAGCTCATCGTCGCACAGTGCGATTAGAGATTTGTAGTTCAAGTTTTTCGGTTATTTTTGTGGATGACAAAAATAGATTTTTTTTAAGCTTTTTAACAATTATTCGATCTAGTCTTTGTGATGTTTTTCTCGGACGTCCGCCCCGATGGTTTATTTTATAGCAGTCACGAAATCCAAATAATTTGACAGTTTTGCTTACAGTCGATTTAGCTATATTATGTTTTCTATAAATTTCAGCTTGACGTTTTTAAAATCTTTTATAATATTTTCACGTAAAACACTTCCTAATTTGTCGTAAGCCATTTTAAGTTGCAATATGCGCCATATATCACGAGATAAATTTATTTTTAATTAAATTGAAAAAATAATCGGTCAGACGTTCCAAAATCTATTTTATTATTTTAGAGTAATGTTATGATAATAGTGAAAACAAAAGAATACGGTAAATTGAATAAACACAATGAAATCTTATAAAAAAAGTATCGTTTTGATTTGTCCACCTTGTTTTGTCCAAGGAAAAATTTAGTTTGTTGAGAAAAATGTGTTATAATTTTTTTTTTTTGATTCTTAGTATAATTCAAACGTTTTAAATTTTGTTAAGAACATAATAAACTATTTAAAATTTAATATGTACAATTGTTTTACTAGTTTATTTAAGTTTTTGATCAACTTTTGTTCTAAATTTGAGTTTGTCCACCATGTTTTGTCCGATACTGTATATATATATATATATAAATATATATATATATATATAAATATATATATATATATATATATATATATATATATATATATATATATATATACATATACATATACATATATATATATATATATATATATATATATATATATATATATATATATATATATATATATATATATATATACATATATATATATATATACATATACATATATGTATATATATATATATACAGTATCGGACAAAACGAGTGCAACCAAATAATGCTAATTTAGTTTCTTTATATAAAAGTGCTGCATTTTTTCAATTTAGAGAAATAACTATGTAACTGTTTAGAGACAAAGTTCTTCAAGTTTTATTCATCACAAAGTTCATTATTTGTACACGAAAATTAATAAATTAATCAAAAGTATTTTTAAAAAGTTGATTTCCTTCTGGACAAAACAAGTGCAACTCGACAAAATGTTGACCAAGCTGTATTTCGCTATCAATATTTCGTGGCGAATCCTTTGTTGTCGATCACAGCCTTGCATCTTCGAGGCATAGATTCGATCAGGTGATCAATGAAACTTTGTGGAATTGCTGCCCAGGCCTTTTGGATTTGTTCAAACTGTTGATCCTTATTACAAACACCTTCACGATTAATTTTGCGGTTGATCTCCCACAGGTTCTCGATAGGGTTGAGATCCGGAGATTGAAGAGGCCAATCCATCACCGCTAGGTGGTTGTCTTGACCGAACCACTGCTTGACTTTTGCAGTGTGTTTCGGATCGTTGTCTTGCTGAAAAACCCATTTTATTGGCATATTCCATTCAGCATGAGGTAACATAACATCTTTCAGGATATTTTTATACATGAAACGGTCCATTATTCCATCGTTTCGATGTATTGGACCTAGACCGTTAGCAGAAAAACACCCCCAGACCATAACATTGCCTCCATCATGCTTCACGGTCTTATGGCAGTAACGTAAATCGAGGCGTTTTATGGCCGGTCAACGTACACGGCAAATGCCATCGCTCCCAATGATGTTGAACTTCGATTCATCACTGAACAGGACAGTTCGCCATTTCTGCACATTCCAGTCAATATGAGATGTAGCAAACAGGAGTCTTTTCTTCTGGTTTTTTAGTCAAATCAGCGGTTTCTTTGCAGGGCGTCGAGAAAACAATCCGGCTTCAACAGCACGTCGTCTGATTGTTCGGTCCAATACAGGCAGCTCTAATTGCTTTTGTATCTCGACTGATGATATCCAGGAACCCTTCTTGACGGATCTGACGATCATAAAATCCTCTCTAGAAGTGGTGGAACGCGGTCTTCCACCTTTGTTATCTGCTGCCAACTTTCCCGAAGAACGATATTTGGAACATAGTCTTGATACGGCTCATTTTTTCACGCGATATTTATCACAAATACTTTTTTGTGACATTCCACTTACGTAATCGCCAATAATTTTCTTTCTTAGTTCCAATCCAAGACTGTCTGGAGCCATTTTTGCACTTGAAGTTATAAAAATAAATAATCACGCTTCTCAAGGCTTACCGTGTTACATTTACCTTGTGATGATACAATAATGCTCTGTGGAATACAAGGTTGGATGTGGACTGTATTGATGTAATGAAACACTTGTTGTATTTCACTTCTTGTATTGATGTTCTTCGATAAAACACTTTGATAAAACTCACTTCAATAAACTTTCTTGATAATACTGACTAATTGACTTTCATATACTGACTGAATTACATGTCGATTTACATGTCTCTTATATAGTGAAATTCTGCCTGTGTGCTGTCACCTGTCAGCTGATTGCTCATGTCATGGCATGCTATGACTCCAGACTCCTGAACTGATTGCTGTGGTAGTATAGTTCGTTTCGTTTTTCAGACATGTAAAATTAGGAACACTTTTTAGCATTGTTCGATGTTGGTTGCAAATGTTTTGTCCAATACTGTATATATATATGTATGTATATATATATATATATATATATATATATATATATATATATATATATATATATATATATATATATATATATATATATATATATATACAGTTGCAAAAAATAAAATAGCACTACTAAGCGTATTTTCTTTTTTGTTAAGAAAACACCATGCAAAATAAAATTTACTTTATAGCTTTGCTGTTTAAAATATTAGCTAACATGTTTATTTTCTAAAACAAATCCTTTTGGGAAAAAAACTGCTTAGTGTTGCTCGATTTTAATGAAAAATGTAAATTCTGACCGAGCACCACACACTCTTTTGTAAAATACTCTAATAAAGGTAAAAATAATTGTGAAAATAGCAAGCGTTGGTTTTTTTTTTTTGCTGTTTTATTCGTTTATGTTAGTGTATATTAGTAGGAGACATTTACATATAAAAATGGGACGCGGAAAGCATTGTAGTGCAGAAAAACGAGAACTGATCCGAAAGTTGATATCAGCAGGGAAATCTTATAGAGAAGTTGGTCGTTTAGTTGAGTGTTCCAATAAAATGATAAGAAATGCCATAAAATATCAAGAAAAACTTGAAACACGTGGTCGGAAACGTTCTATTTCAACATTGCTGGCCAATCGCTTAGTCCGACAGGCTAAAAAGGAACCTTTTAAAACAGCTACCGAGCTGAAAAAGGACTTTATCATCGATGCAACAGTATAAAAAGTTCGGAGTTGTCTGCGAGTTAATGGATTAAATGCCTGTAGCCCCAGAAAAGTTCCACTTCTAAGTGCTAGACATCACTCAAATTAACCACTCGAAAAATTGAGGAATGTTTTATGGACAGACGAAAATAAGATTGTGCTTTATGGTGGAAAAGGCTTTCGGGCGTATGTCAGAAGACCGCCGAATGCAGAATACAATCCAAAATATACCATCAAAACTATTAAACATGGAGGTTGTAACATAATGATATGGGCATGCTTTTCTTATTACGGAGTAGGGCCCATTCATCACATTACTACTATTATGGACCAACACGTTTATGCTGATATATTGGATAAAGTGATGTTGCCGTATGCAGACTATAAAATGCCGTTGTCCTGGGTGTTCCAACAGGACAATAACCAAAAGCACACTAACAAGAAGGCGAAGAATTGGTTTGAGGAGCATAAAGTGAACGTTATGGAGTGGCTAGCACAGTCGCCAGATCTTAAGCCAATCGAGAATTTGTAGGCTGACGTAAAGGAGGTGGTTGCTTCTGCCAAACCCATCACGAAGGAGTCACTTTGGAACGTAGTTAAGGAGACATTATTGGTTAGTTAAGGAGACATTATATGGAGCGACATTCCGCTAAAGCGATGTCAGGACTTGGTTAACTCGATGCCAAGACGTTGTGTAGCCGTCATTGCCAATAAAGGTCACGCTACAAAATACTGATATGTTAAGAAATAACTAATATTTATTGTAAAATGTTTAAAACAATTGATCTCATAATATTTCCTCATTTTAAATTACACATTAAAGCTGTGGTGCTATTATTTTTTTCGCGTTTTATTTGATTTTTTTTGAATTTTTGTTTAATAAATGAATACTATATATTAAAACTTGTATATTTTGTTTTTTATAAAAATTATAAGCCATTTTACTTTTAAATATGTATTTAAAAGATTTTCAAACTATCAAAAATAGTTAAAAATTCTAATTTCAATCAATTTTTGGTGGTGGTGCTATTTTATTTTTCGCAGTTTATATATATATATATATATATATATATATATATATATATATATATTAGAAGTATGACAATTTTTCAACCCTGTATCCCCATACTCAATTTAGTGGAGTTTTTATGCAAAAAACAAAAAAATTTATTAAAATTTGGAGTTTTTATGCAAAAACCAAACATTTATACTATATCTCAAAAAAGTTCACCCCCCATTTAAAAACAAGATTTATGGAATATAAGAAATGTAATTTTGCAACACATGTTCCAGTACTTTATAGAAAACCAATAAACATGAATAATTAAAATTATTTTACAGTGTATTTGACAATAAGTATTTAATATTAAGTTTTTCTATGCTATGACATAAAGGCACTAAATCTTGCATCACTTTTACTGCATGTTCTGCACATATATTTGACCCTTGTGTTGGAATTGGTGTTGGCTCTGTGGACCAAAATGTCTTCAACAATTTTAATGCTTTTGGATGCTCATTGCATGCTTCTAATAGATGAACAAAATTTGCAGGATTGAAGTAGTGATCACCAAACCATATATCACCCCATGAACCACAGATGAAGTTGCATGCTGCTTGAGCAGATTTCGATTCTTGATATTAAAATGTAAGCAAGTAGAACAAAAATTACTCTCAAGTTCCATCTTGAACTGCTTATAGCAGGAAGTGATTTGAAATTCACTTTTGGAAAGGTACCTGTGCTTTTGAACTTTTTATAACAAGCTATTAAGTGGTACAGGTCATGTCATCTCGCCAAGTGACAAGTCCATGTCATCTCGCCAGCGTATCCAATTCACTTTTGTCAAGAATCTCCGGTATTCTAAAGTAATAACTTCAGGTTCTTGTACTCTTGCCGTAATCTTGTCACATATGGGTAATGAAGATTTGGTTTTGTTGTTGATCTTTCAAAAAGATCATTCATGACATGTAAAATATGGCGGTGGCATCCTAAAAAAGAAGGTTTTTCTAGTCCAATGGTTTTGAAATGTTTCTGTAACAGTGTTACTACACCACTTCTTGTTCCGATATTTACATATGTTGTATCAGATACAACCATTTTTATGGCTAGCCACAGCTCATATTCATCCAACACAAGTTTTATCCCATTAAATATTGTTTCACCTTTTCCATTCATCAGCTCAAGAACAGCAAGTCTAACCTCTCTCTTTTCATATTTAAAAACAACTACTTGATGTTCCATTTTCTCTATGTGTTTTCCATCAAAGTGTAAAGACCGCTTTTCATTTTTTAAGTTCTCCATATAATTTGCTTTCAACCTTTCTCCTTCTTTCCCGACATCTTTGTAGACACCACTATGAGTTGGAGTAGGAATAGAAATTCCATTTTTTGATAAAGTTTTGCAGACTTTATGTGCTTTTTTGGTACTAATCTTTGCAGAAATCACCAAATTTACAGACAAATTTGTTTTTTGTCTTTTAGATGATGATGATGATGACAAACTTTCGACATCTTTAGCTTCAGTAGCACTGCTGGAACACTGCTCTTCAGTTACTGAATAACCTCCTTCACTAGCTCATTCAAGGAAATCTCAGTCTTGGCTGATTTGTTTCTTGAACATTTGGTTCTTTATCAACACCAGTTTTCTTGGATGAACACCTTCAGTATTTTTAATTGTGGAACAATATCCAACTCTTCCATTTATTGACATTTGCAGACCATAAAACTATTTATCTTCCTGACACAACCACTTACCTTTCTCATCAGTTTTGTTAAACAATCGGGTAAAATTTTTAGTTCCAGGTTTTCGACTATTTTTGTCAAGTGTTTTCAATACATTTTCTATTTTTCTTTCTGATGGTGATTTACCTTGTAAAATTGGTATATTCAGCTTTCTCCATATTAGTTCAATTTCTTTAGCCAACTCTCTCCTTTCTGTTTTTTACATTTGATGAGAAACTTTTAAATTAATCAATAATATGCTGTTCTGAAGACATTTTATTCATTTCATTAATACTTTTAACAATAGCACATATTCTTGAAGTCTTAGCTTTTTCAAATCTCACTAAATTTGATTCCCAAACTTTCTTATTCTTGTCTGAAGCAAGACCATTTTTAGCAATTTTTGTATGTCTATTACGTTATTTATAACTTATTAGGATAACATTAAAGAGATAGGAAAAATTATTTTCAGCTTGGGAGTAATCTTTTTCAAAAATTAACATTAAAAACTTATATTTTCTGTTTATAAATATAACTTCTCCACTCATGGTGACAGGGTAATTAAAAATTCTTAAAAAAATTTTTTAGTCATACCCCTAATATATATATATATATATATATATATATATATATATATATATATATATATATATATATATATATATATATATATATATATACATAGGGGAAGTGGGGGCATAACTGCATATGGAGGCACAACCGTTTTTTAACATTTCCCTTTGAAAAATGTTACCGAATATGGCAAAAAACATACCACGCGTTAGGTAAACAGTTTCCTTTATTTCTCTTATGTCAAAAGGACTGCCTGTTACGTTTCTGAGAAGTTGTGCATAATAATGTTTATTTTGATAAAAATGTTATATTTACATCATATTTTTCCAGACCTTTCTTGTGAGGATTAAGCAATATTTGATTTTATTGTTAAAGGTATGTGTTATCAGCGTTATTTCATCAAGTGAAAACCATTTATGATATCAACATAACATAATTAGGAAGCTATAAAATTGTATTCTTTCTAAAAACTGTTCTCTAGGGCAGAACCGCATACTTTTGATAATTATTAAGTTAGGTAATTAAGAATAACAATAATTGTAATCGTGACACTTGAATGCATTCATGTAAAACCTTGAATAGAAATAGTTTTGTTTTGAGATGTTGGAAGTAGGTTTCGCGTTTTTTTATTTAGTTTTTATAAATGAGTTTTTGATTAAAATATAAAGCTAAGAATATATTGAATGAGAAAACTCAGACTGTAAATACAAAGAATGCCTACACAGTATGCAAACGTGCAACAAAATCAGCAAATAATCCAAACTGTGATAATTGTGAAGAAAATGTACCAAGAAAAACACTGAGCGTTTCGTAGCGAAAAGCCTGTTGCACCAATAACAGGAGTCGTCCTATGAGTCAAATAATTACCACTAGAATTAACTGTTTTTTTATTCTGAGTCCACATCTTCACTTACAATTTTTACTTTTGACTTGGCCCTATTTAGTTTACATTTATAATCAAAATATCTTTTATATCAACTTCATTTTTCAGGAGATTTAATGTCATGTAGTAAAGCATTTGCAAGAGGTGCACCTAGGTTTGACGAACACTCGTTTCTGACTAGTTTCATTGCATTGGAAGTTTAGCCAAGTTGTATTTTATAATAGGATTATTTATTTGTTTCCATTTACCTCCATCCTAAAAAAAGTTAATAAAATAAAATGCTTTCTATATTATCTACTACAAATATTTCATGTAGTTATAAAACATTTACCGCCGTATTGGATAAACCACTTGTTCCTTCAATTAAGTTTACATGTGGTGTGAGGGATTCATCTTCATCAACTAACATTTCGGATATTTTTTGTCGTTCTTTATTAAGTCTTTGAATCCTTTTGAAAGATGCTCCGTTAACGGTTGATATACACCTTTTTGATCAATTTTTTCCCTCTGATCACGAAGATAAGTTCTGTCTTCAACACTCTAAAAAACATTGTGTTAAAACAACACAAGCTTGTGTGTTTCGCAACACAAAACTTTTGTCATATATGAACAACACAAGATGATGTTAATTCAACATAATGCCTTGTGTTAAAAAAACAACACAAGGCATTGTGTAGAAATTTAATCATTATCTTGCATTTTATCGCAAAGTTAATTTTTGGCTTATTTCTAGATCATAATTCTCGTTTTAAGACGTATTCCATACTGCGCAATCTTGAACTAAATTACTAAAAAAAGCCGCGATGATTCTTAATTCAAGTTATAAATTATGATAGAGTTATAATTTCATTTTATTGAAAACTTTGTTAAGAAATTGAATACAAAAAGTATTTTTAAAAATTTTATTTTAAGATCTGAACCAAATTTATATGATATATTAGTATATACTTTATCCATTTATTTTAAATAATATATTATGTAGTTTAAATATGATTTTAAATATGATATTTTTAAAATTGAATAAAAATATATTTTTAACTTAAATAGTTTCACGAAAATTTTTTTGCATAGGCAATTATATTAAGGCTTTAGCGTTTCTTGATAAAAATGTTTCGAGCTGAATATACTACATATGAGAAATCTCTTCGAATAATTTACGTGCTTTTGTGCTGGCAACAGATCCAGGCAGTTTATAAACTAATTCTTGAAAGAAATTATATAAGACTTGTATTTGCTTTGGATATTCAAGATTAAAAACGAAAAAAGATTTAAAGAGATAGTCAAAGGCAACAGAAACTTTCGAAGGTTTTACTATAATTGCTTTTCCATCACACACAACGAAAAAAGACAATCCACACGACAAAATGAAAGGTTGCTGTTTTGCATTTGAGCGATTGAAAAACATTTCAAGAGTCTCGCCATCCTAAAAAAGTTTGATAAAAATTTTATGTTTGAAGTAAATCGAACAAATATTTAAAATAACAAGATATAGCTGATTGAACAGTAGTTAGTATAATTGAATTTTATACTTATTAAAAACTATATACTATTGGTATATTAATTATTATATAAGAAACTATTGAGATTTAAAAATAAATCTTACCTTTAGTTCTTCAATTATGAAAACCATTGCTGCACTTGCTGAAACACGATATTTTCCCATAGTTGGCAAGTGATAAACAAGGGCCTTTTAACGATTTTAGTACTAATGCATCTAAACAAAATTATAAATTACATAGATAAAAACAAGATTTTATAAATATAACTTTTTCGTTTGAGATTTTCTGAAAATTATTTACCTGTATCGCCTATAATGTCAATGCATTTGCCAGTCAGCTTGCAGTATGCAACTATTTGTTTAGAAATTTTTGTTTCCAATAAAACTGGAATATTTTCTACATAATTTTGATTAATGGATTTGAATTCATCATCTGAACAAAACAATGCTACATATTTCTTTTTTATATAATGCAAAAATTTAACCTAAAAACTACACTTGAAAAAAAAATTTCTAGCAAAGAATGAAATTTTTACCAACAATGGAGTGTCCAAAAATCTTGGAAATTCCTCAAGTATCATACTAGCTGTTGGCGAATCATTTCGGAACTATATTTGCCTGCATAAACGTGATTTGTTCATAAGTTCTACTACCTCATTTTTATTTCGGTCTGTATAAATAAGATGCATCAATTTTGTCTTTATGAGTTCATATTCTTCGTTGTTTATTTGCATTGAGTTATCTCCAACAACAAAAAACTCATATTTTTGCTGTTGGAGATAACTCGATGCAAATAAACTGTTTTTTATATCTGATCCCCAGTGGACACACGACGTAATTTCAACGTTGATTTACGGTTGATTTTTAGTCGCGACGTCATATAACCAAAAATCAACATTTTATCAACGTTGAAAATTCGTTGAAAACGATCAACTTAACGCGACGTTGAATCAACGTTAATTCAACGTCTATATTATGAGTTTCACCGTTCGATTTGCATTTTGAGAACTCAAATACGCATGCGTGACTTTACGAGTCATTGATTAGGCCATCTATTGCCACTTCATAAGGTTTTGAGTTTGTCAATTTAACGATACCACATTGCTTAATTTGCGATGCATTAGTGATAAATATTAAATAGATCTTTTTTTTTATTTCATCAGTGTGTATTGCATAAAGAATTTGCTTGAATTTGTTTTAGAGTTTGTTTAAGTAAGTAGTTTTTTAGAGTTTGATTAAATGTTTTACTATGTATGTTAGTATATTTGACTATACTAATTTTATATTATAAAAATATAAAATATATATTATCAATGTTATATATATATATATATATATATATATATATATATATATATATATATATATATATATATATATATATATATATATATATATATATATATATATAATATATATATATATATATATATATATATATATATATATATATATATATATATATAGTCAAATATATATATAGTCAGAAAGTCCATATTTTGTTGACAAAAAGGTAAAATTAAATTTTTTTTTTTATTAATTGATAGACTGCCTGCCCCAACCAAACCCTCAGTCGATGTAGCAACACTCCCTTGCGGGTCAGGCTAAAAGATAGTAGATGTAGCAGCACTCCGTTGCGAGTCAGGCTATTTGTCAGTTGATGTAGCAGCACTCCCTAGCGAGTCAGGCTATAAGATAGTCGATGCAGCAACACTCCGCGCATGATTTACAGTAAAAAATATGAAAGAAAAAAACATTTTATTAAAAAAATTAAAAATAAAAACATTTTATTAAAAAAAATTAAAATAAAAACATTGTTTATATTGTTAAAAACATTCAGAATGTTTTTAAAAACATTCTGGTCAATTAAATTTGCGTTTTTGTGGGTTTTTTAAAAAACGATCAGTTTGTTATTAAATTAATGGTTTTAACTTTCTGACAACTCGCAAATGTTGGACGAAAGTCAAAAGAAATTAAAAGTGACGTATGTGTTGGCGTAAGAATCACTTTTTTCCTTCCGCTCTTCCCAAATATAAAAAAAATATAAAAATAATAATAACAATAATAAAAATACTATAATATAGTATTATGATTATTATAGTCTATATGATATATTATTAACATATCATATATTTTATGTATATATCATATGTTATATATAATAATATCATATATATATAAATATATCATACATTATATGTATATATAAATATATAAATAAATATACATATATAATATATACCGTGCAAATGAACATCGACGCCATGTTTACTAAATGGTGAAGAATCACGCACTATATAACTAAATTAATTAATTAAACAGTGTGTTTTATGTTATTTTAATTTAGCTATTTTATTCTAAAAACTTCCACTTGTATATATATATATATATATATATATATATATATATATATATATATATATATATATATATATATATATTCATATATATATATATATATATATATATATATATACATACTATAAAAGTGCCTTCTGTTGTTTAGGAAAATGGCTACCCGGTTAAAGCGATGGAGACGGAATAATGTTTTGGTTAATGAGCTTCTTGCTTCTTAGTAGTGACATTGGTATTGATTGCTCAGCTTCATTAAATGAAGATGTCTGTAGCAGCAGAAATTGTGAGGCTGCTGCAATAGTAGATTCTGAATATAATTCAGACTCTATCTTACAGGATGAATTTTAAAACTAAAAATAAAAGCAACTCAGATGAAGGCAAATTAAGAGGGAATAAGGGGGAGGGGGGGGGGGGAATATTCCGGACTTTTTCCGCAAACAATTTTTCGGATTCTTCAAATTTGACCTGGATGATTTATTATATATATGTATAATTTTTATTGAAATTGACCTATTTCTAAAAAAAAAAAAAGTCATTGAATTTTTGAAATTTTAAAACCATTCGGAATTCCGCGGTATACGCGGTGCCATTGGGCTACCTAACCTGATATTGTATCAAAGTTTAATGTATTTATAAAAATAATAACTTTTTGTTGTAGGTTGATGACCAATGGTTTACAATTAAAGTTCAACATGGCTGGCGGCAAGGGTAAAGAGAAATTTGAAGGCACAAACATTTGTAAGGTTGTTGTTGGTAAGTCATGAGTAATGTTATCTATTATTGAAAAACACAACTTGATGATTTGGTGCTACTTTTATTTTAAGTTCTTGCTGTACTTGTTGCAAATTACGCAGGCAATACCTTTTTTTATAGAGAGCGTCATGCTTAGTAAAGCGACTGCTACGGTTGCTGAAGTCAGAACAGATATCATGAGTTTGTTGAAATATGCACCCGACAGATCTAATGGTGGCGGTCGGTGCGTAAATGACGATTCGAATATGTTAATATAAAATGTATATATGTAATGTTAACACTTTATCTATTTCTTATATAAACTCCCTTGAAATAATTTTTTGAACATGAAATACACTACTTTTAGCGCAAAATATTGCTTTTTTATTGTCTTATTTTATCGCAATCCAAGTCGAGACGATTTAACATGTTAACGATGACAGTTTAACATGGCTGCAGCCTATTGGATATAAGTTATATCCAATAGGCTGTATAATTTTTATCAAATGACCAAAATTTAACGTTAAAATTAGGTTGTTTGAACGTTGTTTTAACGTCTTATCGACAATATATCAACCATATATGGTTGATATATTGTCGACAAGACGTTAAAACAACGTAATTTCAACGTTGAACTTTTAATTTTCATTTTATCGAAGTTGAAAAATGGATGATATGTAGTCGATAAGACGTTATAACAACGTTGAAACAACGTTTTCATCGACGTTGTTTCAACATCGTGGTTTTCAACGTCGGATTTTGTTTCCAATTCCACCAAATTTCAACGTTGTTTCAACATTGCATTTTGTCGGTTTGCAACGTTGTTTCAACGTTATTTCAACGTCATTGTGCCCACTGGGGATGGATAACGACGATAAATTTCTCTAAAACGATTAGTCAGAAAACCCTTTGATGTACCTGGACAGTAGTATAATTCCTATTTTGAAAAATACATATCTGTAATTAGAAGACAATAAAAAAACTTATCAAATTTAATCATATAACATTATTAAGTTTTGTGAACTAAGTAGTAAACAAACAAATGTTAATGGAAGATTTCCTTTTTAAAGTTTTGCTTAATTTAAGTACAAGTTGAATGATTTTTGACACAATGAATTTTAATAAATACTGCAAGGGTAATTTGTTGAGACATAAAAGTTAGAATGAGGTCATGTAAACGTGGCGCAGTGATTGTGTTTTTCCTTAAGTATAGGTTTCACATATTAGGTTCCATAATAATAGTATAGACTACTACATAATTGAAAAAAACAAAAAAACTTACATGTCCATTTCCGCTTCGACATGCCCTAAACTTAAAAGTTGAAACAATACTTTTTGCCATGGCTAATTGATGCTCTGGTGGAGGATAGCTGTAGAAGTTATTAATGTTTAATTTAAATGTATACTAATCTATAGTTAATTCATAAATGTTTTTAGCTATCAATTATGTAATTATATTGTATACATTAACGTATATTATTATGTTACTTATTTAACTATGTAATTATGTCAATTATAATAGATTAAATTAACTACATGATATAATTAACATACATAATGGTACATAAATAATTTATTAACGTAATTACATAACCATGTATTATAATTATATATACTTATGAATACAATTTTAAAACTTACTTTCCGTAGCAATCAATTAAGTATGAGCAAGCTACTTTGACAAGAAGACGATGCAAGCGATCATCCATTACAGTCTTCTGTGCCTCATACTACTTTTTAAAGGGTGATTTTCTATTGCATCCATTATTGACACAATCTAATAGAAGAAACCAATAGAATATTTTTTTAGTTTTATAAAGCTGTAAAAACTAAATTACATAGAATCTTCTAGCAACCATATTTAATTTTTATATAAAACTCAGATGAAATATTTATAAAACCTGAAAATTTAAAAAAATATGTAAAAAATATATTTAAATGAAGTTAAATAGAATAAACATATATAAAATATAAATAAAGTTAAAATATAATAAAATAATAAAAAAGTATGCACCATCTTTTTTGAACCGCTTGATTTGTTACATACAACAGGAGTTACCACAGATGTTTCTATAGTATATCATAGAGTAAATCATATACATAACTAACAGGCTTAGATTTTAAACTTGCTAAAGCTGCTTCTAATTTCCATCTCTTAAGAAAAGGTAGCACATTAGACAGATCTGTTTCAACATTCAAAAACTGCAAATCTTCTATTGAACTAGCACCTAGCTCTACCAGAAGTGGTAAGAGACGATCAATATCTTCCACTGGAAGAACTTTACTTAAGAAGTTATTAATTTCATCCATTATTATAGAAAACCTTTATTAAAAGTAAGAAATTTAATAAACATCATCAATGTTTGAACAAAAATTGCTTATTTAGAACAACATTATCAATAATTATCTTAAATAACAAGATGCCACTAAAATTTAAATTTTAGCCTTTTAAATTTACCAAAAAACTATTGCTCATAATTTAAAAAAATATATATATATTTTCCATGAGTTTTCTAAAAAAATTCCTGGGTTTTTCAGGTTTTGCCTTAAGTTATTTCCAGCTATTCCAGGTTTTTCAGATTGAATGGTAACTGTGAATAAACACAAAAATGTTTCAAAATGAATTCATAATTAAGAAAAAAAAGAAGGTAAAAATTTCATTATGATAATTTTGTTTCACCAATAATAAAATCAAATCAATAACAAAAATTAAAAATTATTGTAATATATCCAGGTTAATATATTCATGTCTTGTTATAACAAAACTTTCATTAGAATACTTTCTGAAACCAGTTGACAATGACAGTACATGAGAATCAAATAAATTGTCTATTTTAACAACTTTATATTTAGATAAGATAGTTTTACATACATTATAGCCAGCAATATGAGCATCATAGTGTTTGGTAAAATAAATTTTAACTATAAGTATGCATTCATTTTCACGGACAAGTAGATACAGAATCTTTCCAAAACGTGGGAGACAAAGTTTGGTTATCCCTAAAACTACAATATAGTCTGGCATGTACTTTACACCATCTTTGATAACATAATTTGCACAAAACCATTCTTCATATAGTGGAATTTCACTAAAAACAGATATTGGCAATGGTAAGCAAGCAGGCATAATTTCAAAACCAGGACCTACTTCTATACTGAGTATACTTGCAAAATTTGACAAATGAAGATGTAATTGTAATTGTTGACGCCATGCAATACTTTTGCAAACATTTTTAAAGTTGTGCAAAATGTGACATTGCTCCTTTGCAGGAGCATGTTTTCCTTCAAATCGCATACACCAGTAACTTGGAGAAGGTCCCAGTTGTAACATTTTTGTAGGATAATGAATAAGAAAATGTTGTTTTGGAATAACAGTATGACCAGAAATTATTTCTGTAAACAAATTGTGATGAACGCTAATCATCTCTGTTAAATAAGTTATTAAATGAACAGTCAATTTTGGAACAAAGATTATTCCACATATTTCCATTAGTAAATGAATTAAATGACAATACTGGTTATCAGTTTCTACAACATCACCAAGCAACAAACAAAAAAACCTTCCTAAACACCAACTTTGTGTTGCATTTATACCTAACCTTTTGTCTTTAGAAACAAGTTTTTCACGTGTTATTGGCAATGGCCTATCAATGCCATTTTCTATCAATGCCAAAATTAAAAGTTTGCAGTCGGTCATTGAATTCGTCAATAGTCAACAGGCAATCAATTAGTAATAAACAATGAAGAACAATTTTTAAATCATACTGTAAACAACCCTTAAGTATAACATGCATTGAATCTGGGCAAATGTTCTCAGGAACAGAAAAATACTGAAGCTCTGACAAGGGATTTTGTTTATATACACCAGACAATTTATTACTATCAGCATCACCAAAAAGTGCTTGACAATCTGCAATGTGATGTTCCTTAGTTTTTAAGTCTAGATCTTCTTCATAAAAAGTGTGTTGCATTTGTTCTTTTGTTGTATAGCAGTAATGGCAGCTCTTATTAGCATTAAAGTTTGAACTAAATCCAAAAATTTGGTGCAATGCAAGATTGTCCCCAGACCACATAACTACTGCACCATATATGCAATCATAACTTTCGTTTATATGTAATTGAACTCTTTTCTCTAGAGCTACCAAGTCCTTTATTAATGGTTTTGAAAGTTTTTCATATCCATACTTTGCAACATCAGCTGCAAGACAATAAATTACTGGATATATGTTGGCCAATTTAGAGCATCTCTTTGTGTTAACATTTTTTATGAAAAAATAAATAGCACAAACTTTGTGAACTTTAGTTTTTGAACCTAAAGGGTTTACTGTTTCAAAATCATCACAGTATAGTTGCAGCTGAAGAGCATCTGGATGTTTTTGATAAAATGGGTGATTTTTGTATTGTTCTGCATCACCATAACAAGTTAATTTATTTAATTTTTTATAAATGTTATTATCTATTTTATCAACTGTGTGCTTAGAAATCACCATAGAAATGGTTTCTAGTATAGGAATATACTGCATATTTTCATGTACATAACTTATCACATTACTTCTAGAAATTTTATGACGCATTTCAGATCTGAACCCAACAGTTATTTCAATAGGTACAACCATCCCTTTTTGTTGTAATTGTTTTCTTTGCAAGTATGTAGATGTAATTAGACTACATTTTACACACTCACATTCAATATCGTTTAGGACATCGTTTACTCTACTAGCAACTGTTTCTTCATTGTGCATTGTTTTTTGTACACTTTCAATTACAGTGGATAAAATATTTTGAATACTTTTACCTACATACTGAATTACAACTTCACTTGTGTTACGGCATCTGAGAGTCATTAAAACATCTATAATCATTTCTTTTATCTTTTCCACATTTAATGCACTTGAACAAACATTATGAATGTTACCTTTATTAATATGTGCTGATGTATAATTACCTTGCTGATCTATTAGCTCACCATTGCTTTCCACAGGAGAAATATTTATACTTTCATAATCCAGATAAGGATCACTTGTATGCTTTCAATATAAATGAATTTTAAGGGCATGGACACTGTCATATGTTCTGCAACAACCACCTTGTCTGCAAGGAATTTTACAAATTTGTGTTGAAGAAATACCATGGCGATAATGAAAATGTTTCAAAAGATCACTTACAGTCTCCAAGGATACTAAAATAGACTCACAAAACAAACAAAAATAACCCATTTTTTATAGTTAATATTGATGAAGAAATTGTAAGTAATTAAATAGAAACTAAAAATTATAAATCTTATTTCGAAAAAGCAGTAATGTAAATTTAAAAAATCCGTTATATGAAAATAATACAAATGCCATGAGGTTTTACGCATGCGTATCTTGAGACTTCTTTAACACAAGACTTGTGTCAGCAAGAAAATAGCAAAATATTTTTGCTTCCAGGAAACGCATGCGCTTTTAAATCATATTTTTTTAATTTAACACAAACTTGTGTTAAATGAAAGCAACTCAAGATGAAGTGTTGCTTTTCAACAAAAGGTTTTTTACAGTGAAGAAGTACTTTATTACTTCGAGAGCAAAAACATACAATATGTTCTTCAATGTTATTTTCTTTATTACAAGAAACTTTTCAGCCACTACAGGGAAACACATCTAATAAACAAGAACACGCAGAAATATCAAAAATTTTGTCTAAGTTTGCATAAAGATTTCTTTTAGCGCTTGCTTTTCCGTGGTTGCGATTTAATATTCTTAACAATACGAGAAGATCTATAACTTATATATTAATAGATTTTTCAGTTATAAAAATTCAGGTAAACTTGGACTTACTGTAGCCCCAATTGATTTTATATTATTTGCTAATTTGCAGAGTTACTAATACGATATCTGCATTTGGATTTACATGAATAAGATAGTAATAGTACTGAATAACCTGTCTAAAAATGCTTGGATCTGTCATTCATAATTCACATGGGCCACCACAATATTTTTTTTCACTTTTCATCCGTGTAATTGCAGCCTTAAATTTCGGCATTTTTGTAGACTAATAGTATACGTAAACTGAATTAAAGTATAACACTTAGAGTCATATATGTAATATTAAACAGGTAAAAAAATTACTCTAACTTTAATAATCATAATATCTATCTAACTATATCTAATTATAATAATCAAAAGTATTTACCTTTGATATTAAACGATTTCTTAAAATTGCAATTTTATTTTTAAACTAACTTTTAAAAATTTAAATTTAAATGCGTGTAAACAAATTACCGAAAACTTATTGGCTTTTTTTTAATCAATATTTTTTCAATTTTTTTAATCAATTTCTGACATTTTGACTAGTAATGGTATTCCCTTATCAGCATATATCCTACATGAATATTGCCTTCTATTTTGAAGAAGTAGAACATGTTTGTCTTACAAATCTGACTCGTCTGGACTATTGTTTGCGGGCATTTAAATTCACCAACTCAAATAGCATTAACTGACGTGTCCAACTTGTCTTTAATAGAACCACACTCATCCTCTGTAACTTTTAACATTTAAACCACACTCATCCTCTGTAAAAACCACTCCTTAGATTGTTTCTGTATAGGGAATAATGGTTTTTATATGTATCAACTCATCATTTGATTTTGATTAATTAATTTGTGGAGTATCCAATGTGATTTAAGAGCATTACAAACAATTCAATTGATTCTAAAGTATTTAGTTGATATTAGGGATTTAATTGTAATATGCAGTGTATGAGGGATTTCTTCAATAATGATGTGCTCAATATTCCCATCTATATTCAAACTCGTTGAATGTGCTCAACTTTTCTCCACTCGAGCATTTAATCTAAGCATTTCCACAATAACCTCGGGTAGAGTTCAAGCCAGTTTTGTGGTGTAAATTGGACAAATTTTATTATGTATTTTTTTAAATTATGCTGTGGGCATTGCAATTTTCTATTATTTTTTTATTGCAAAATTCTATTATTTTATTAAAAAAAGTTGGTTTTTTACATATATTTATTATCAAAATTTGATTATTTTTTAAACATTCAGATATGTTCGTGAAAGTGCATAAAGTTGCAGTTTGTTCATTTATTTGAAGTAGTTTGTGATTATTCCTATTAATATCAGATTTCTTACTTGGGTATATGATTTAATTAAATTGGAATTACAATTTAAACTCTTTAATACAAAAAATTGTAAATACAATGTCCCTAATGAATAAAATGCTTTTAAACAATTTATTTGAAATTAAGTTATATTTCTAAGAAACATGTTGCTAGAACAAATTCCTTTTGGTTCTAATAAAGATATTTTAAATTGTACACTAACTGTTGTCATAATAAATGTGTGAAAAATGTGAATACAAAATATGAATATTGTATGAATGTAATATTGTGTGATAATATGCATGTGAATACTGAATGTGAATATTATGTGAATGTTATGGTCGCTCTCCTCGATTTAGCCTAGCTATATGAGAGTGAACCATCCAGAATGTAGACTGTACAAATATTTTTTATAACGTATAACATTCTTATGTAAAACATCTATATTTCTGGTAAATATATTGCTTTTTGTTGTTGTTGTTGTTGTTGTAATATTGTGTAATAATATGAATGTGAATATTGAATGGGAATATTATTTTAATGTAATATTGTTTGAATGTAATATTGTGTGATTATATGAATGTGAATATTGAATGTGAATATTGAATGTGAATAATGAATGTGAATATTGAATGTGAATATTGAGTAAGAATATTAAATGTGAATGTTGCATGAATGTAATATTGTGTGAATCTGAATATTGATGGTAAATATGAATTATGCATTTGATTGTAAGAATATGAATATTGTGTGAATGTAATGTGAATACAGACAAATATGTACATTTGCCGATTTTTTTTAAAGGGATCCCAAACCTCTGAGACATGTTTTGTTCATATTAAAAAGAATGTTTAAAATAAATGTTTGGGCTAACTTTTTTTAATTAAAACAAAAGAATAAATGCGTACCAAGAAAATCTAACTTTAATTTAAGTTAAAGCTCGGCTTTTCTGTCGACGTATATTATAATGATATTTTGTAAGCCAAAAAGTCATAATAATATATGTCACAATCTACAGACTTGATAATTTATTAAAGCGCGTTTTATTCTTAAGAATTTTAGTACATGATATCATTGACTTTTTTTTTGTTTACATAGGGTCGTTTCCACACCTACCGTGAGTCGACACTTATCGTAGGTTTTAAATACTAACATAAATTTTGCAAAAAGTTGTAATTATTTTTTTATTTTTATATTTTGTGTATCAACAACATCGTCATGCACTTCTATTACAATACATAGAAACCGCAATACATAGTTACTTATATGAACTCAGTGGGTTAATTACGTCAGCCTATGAAAATACTTTTTTTTTAAGTACCAGCTGTTAGAAGCGTTTCAAATAAAACAAGGAAATTTAAGAAGATAACATAAAATTTTATTTCTAATATTGACTTAATCAGGTAAATAAAACATGAATTATTAATAATATTATTAAAACAACTCATCATTATAGTATCAATGTAGTATTTTTGAATGTACTATAAGTATGAACTAAAAAAAAGTAATTCCATACATTTTTCCATTTGATTCTAATGGTGTTGACTACAAAAAAATTGTTCAAAAATTATCTGAGTCAACTGTTGCTTCGGCTCTTTATTTAGAAGAGAAGCATTAAAGTGTGACTTTATCAGCTTACTCTCCCATAACCTTTATTGAAAAGTGCATTGATTTTAGTATTTTAGAGCAGTTTAAATTGGCTGACGAACATTTAGGTTGGAAAGGTGATTTTGAATACCTCCAGTTGTATCATTTTTGGAAAAGAGCCTTTTCTGAAACGTATAAGACCATAATTTTACCTGATGAAATACAACAGGATAATAAAAATCTATCAACAACTTGTAATTTAGAAAATGTGCAAGGGTATAACCGATATGGAAATGCCTGATTGCAATAATGCAGCTGTGATAGAACCAAAGCCAGCTTGTTTCAGTTTAAAAATAGCAGCAGAAATAATAAATCCAATTGAAAGTGTTTTAAAATGGCCAAAACAACCAGTCCAATTGTCCAAGCACAAAGTAGAACGTTTACCATCGGTTGTAACATCTGAAACGTGGCAGCTTATTCAGAAAACAAAAATGCAAGAAAAGTCAAAAATAAATGATGAAAAACTAAAAAAGAAGCTGCAGATAAAAAGTAAAAAGTAGAGGAAGAAAGATTAAAAAAGAAACAATTGGCTATGAAGAAAAAGTTATTAAATGAAAAAATTAAAAAAGAAAGAGAAAACATGAAAGTTAAAAAAAAAAAAAATTGCAAAAGAGTCAGAAAACGAGTTCCATTTAAATGTATAATAATTATAAAATAAGACTTAGATAGTTATGATGAAACCCTATCCTTTCCAGTTTAAGAACTTAAAGGATAAGGATATTAAAGTAATGGAAATGCTTTAAAACCTTTAATTTTAATTCATAATAATGTTTTTATTATATAATTAGTGTTTATTTGATAATAAACATTAAATTTATTTAATAGTCTTATTTTTTAATTTTATACCTCGAAATGTTTTATAAAATGTTACTAATGCATTAAATTTTCACTTGAAACCGCGAGCGCATTTTAAACCAGACACTAAAGCAGATTTTAAGATATACGATAAGTGTCGACAATATATACGATAAAGCTTGGTTTCCAATAGTTGTAGAAATGTTGTGCAACAGTTGTGCGCTTATGTTGTACAACAATTGTTGCCGAGATTGGTTTGATTCTATTTCCGCAACCATTGTTTTACAACATAAATTTTGTTGTACAACCGACTTATGTTGTGCAACTTACGCAAGAAAATGTTTCCATTATAAAGCATTATTGTTGTGCAACTGTTGTACGACATTTCTACAACTATTGGAAACCAAGCTTAAGTGTGAAACACTTACGATAAGTATGGAAAACTGCGCTTTAAAAGATAGATCAAAGTAAGTACATTATTGATTTAAATTTCAGAGTGAGAATAATTTTAAACTAACCCTTATCGTATTACATTGACGGCTGCAAAAATTCATTTCTAATGCATTTCTACATTTTGAGTAATCTAATATATTATAATAACTTTTGTTAAACTCACGGTAAGTGTGGAAACGACCCTAATCAATCTTTTACACAAACAAACAAAAAAATCAATGATTTCATGTACTGAAATAAACTCTTACAAATAAAACACTCTTGAATAAATTATCCAGTCTGTAGAATGCAACGTGTATTATGCTGACTTTTTTATTTTTAATAAAAAATGTAAAAGTCAGCATAATTTATGCCAGCTTATTATATATTATGCTGACATTTTTTTTTTAGTTTAATTTTGAAAAATTTCACATAAATGTCATTCTTAACTGCGCTACAACTACTCATGAGTATATACCTGATCTACTCATGTAGAGACTTGTATCACATAGATGCACCTCAACGTGACCAAAAATGTGTGAAAAGTGGAGCTGATCTAACTAAAATAATGATGCAAATGTGTTAAGTGACACCTGCTTAAAATGTTTATTCATGTAATGGCATGCAAAACAGTGGTTCAGAAATTTTTCTTCAGGCGGATTTCAAAGTATGTTTATCTGCTGTGTCAACAAAATATAGAAAAAATGCTCAAAGACAAGTTCCGCAAATTCATAAGTTTGATTAAAAAACATGAAAGTTCCAGTTTCAATCAAATGAGTTAATGAATACAAAAGGCTTGTGACTTTTACATGGCAAACAGAGCATATGATATCAAAATAACTGATATAACATAAAACTGCTAAACATCTTAACTGGACAGAAAGCATTTTGTCTCCATCAACTCCAGCATACATGAAACAAATTGCAATAGCCAAGTTACTATTGCCAAGTCGAGCTAGTCATTACGTATCCTTATACACAAAATACAAAGTCTAGATGGATCTTCAAAATATTGGTTATTGTGGACTCAAAGGTTTTATTTATAATTGTTTTGACCAAATTGCTGAAATAGCGAAAGAGTTTATAGCCAAGAGGCAATCAATCCAAGAAATTTTAGACAAAAAACCTGAAAAAACTTGTTCTAGTCAAATCAGTTTATACAGAGTAACTTGTTAATAATGTGTTCAGATGTGTATGCCAAAAAAGAAGGATGATTATTTATCCTACAATTGAGTTACCAAGATCAGTAAATAACAGGTTATTGTGTGTTTTTTAAATACAAAATATCACAACTGAAAGAAGCTAGAAACAATGTTAACTTGAGCTGTGGTACAGGAAGCTTTTTGGTGTTATCTTGACTTAAATTTTATATACATTGATTTACCAGTTTAGAGAAAAGTTTTTTTCTTTCCTGGTATAGATCTAGATTGTGAGATTAATGAGATGAGGAAGGACTCTGATCCTGAAAGTCAAGTTATTAACAGTAAAATTGCACATGCACCATGGTCAGTCTCAGATGCGAGTTGGAATTTGCAAAATAGAATAATCACATAAAAGTATGGTCGAACTACTTTAAAGCAGATTATTTCTAGATAAAGTATTGTGACACTAACTGTTGAATTTTGTGATATCAAATTTGTAATATGTATTATTCATTTAGTAGTGTCCAATGAATATATCCAATGAATGATATAAAAGCTATGGTTGTGACTTTAGTAGAAAAAAAAGCCGACTCGCCAACACTTGTTTAAGTAGAAGTAACAAAAAAAGCTCATTATTTGCTTCTCATTAATCAGTTATTATCTAAAAAACTTGAAGTTGATTCTAAAGATCTCTAAAGATATAAATTAGGAAAGTGCCAAATTTCAGCAAATTTGGTGAATTAGGGTGCTTTTGTTATTTGAAACATTTCAGATAAAAATATAATATTATTTGTTGGGTTTTAATTGGTTTGTTTTATAGGAACAACTTAAAAAAAAAAAAAGAAACACTTTGAAACTATGAATAATAATTATGAATTTCAATTGAACAATTTATTGGAGCAACAACTGTTGACAACAGAACGTTTGACAAAAGAAGATCTATATTTGAGAAATGAAGTATATAAACAATTTGAAGAATGCTTAAAAAATGATTGCTCCTGCTAAAGTTTGAGATTTTTATATGATTTTAAATTTTATTTTAAATTTTAGAATTTTAATTTTAATTTTCTTTTTTTTTTAATTTCATGACTATTTTCTGTGTTTTGTCTTTTTTTATTTCAAGACCTACACCGTCAACTGTATGGTTCCTCATTAACATTGCTTGGGTTTAAGGATTCAAACGTTGATATTAACATCAAACTTGATATGCAGGTAGGTTTTGTGTGTTTCCAGTTGCTAAGTAACAATGACTTTTTCTTTATTTTTCAGTTGTATTATTGCTATAATTTTTTTTTATTAATGCAAATCCTTTTTAAAAGAGTTTTAGAAATTTTGAACTTTTTAATTTACATTGATTTGAGTGATTTTTTGAAAGTTTTTATTAATATTATAAATATACTGATTCATTTTAGAAAATCATAGAGTTTAATCCATTGATATCTGACCTTCTATGTTTTTATTCTCTGGTAGCAGAAGTGATTCAAAAGCAAACGTGTAAGCTTTTGTGTTTTTTTAAAATTCCATAAGGTTTTAAATGTTTAATAATAACTATTTATTTTAATATTTGTTTTTTATTTAGACTTTTATTCAAATCTTGAGGACAATCTCAATATGAAGAACCCCAATATCAAATTTAAAGATACAAAAAGGTAAAAAGATTTTAAAGTTTATTTCTATTAATTTTTGTGTTGTTTTGTTAATACATTTAGATTTCATATATTTAATATTTAGTTTTTTTTACCATCAATTTTTATGTTTTTAGTTGAATTTCAATCCTTTTAAAATCTAGCCTAAATTTCTTTTATTACAATTTCTATCCTTTTTGCCTAAATTACACACCCATTCGTCCAGTTTTAATTTTCAAAGATTTTTTTAAAATAGCTATGCATTCAGCCTAACGTTTTTTTTAAAAAAGTTAAATTTAATTTTTTTTGATTAAAAATTTTTTTTTCAATTTTGTTTGTACATTAACATATTTCCAAAAAAAAAATTTTTCGATTGTTGTTGCAACCTTTTTTTAATTCTAAATAATGAACCTTTATAAACGATGAGTTAGATCCATGTTCCTGGAACTACTGGAATGCGATGGTAGTCTAATTCGTAACTGCTTCCTTAAAAATTTGCGTAATATATATATCAAAATAGTATCTAGAGATTTTATTTTTTAAGAAACCATTATAACCATTTTATGGAAAAAAAAACTCAGAAAGGCGAGACTTGTTAAACAAGTCTGCTGCACAAAGAAACAGAATGAGCAAGGTGAGACATGAGACTAGGTACATCTATGGTCATCCGTCATCATCCGTGGTCATCCAGAGACTTTTAGTTGTTTTGAACCTTAAATCTTTTGATTGTAAGCTAAGTGTTCTGCCACTATCGCATTCAAAATGCAATTGCTAAATTTGAATTTTAACTTGTAGAATTGTAGAAAAGTTTTTGCCCTAAATACTGATTCTGATTTGTTTTGATTTTAATTGTTTCTAAAAAATAAAAACTTTTATAAAAAATAAATTCAAATGTATTTTACAAAATAGAGTGCTCAATGTTCTTAAAAGAACAGAGCAATAATAAATTATTATAAAATCACTAATCAATTTTTTTTCATTTTGCATTGTGCTTTATCTATTAAAACTCATCAGAAATATAAACATAGATATAGAAATTAAATGTTATAATAAAATATGTAATGTTGTTATATATTATTAATTTATATAAAATTGTAATATTATATTTAGTATTATAGTATTAAACTATAATTTTTTAAACAATAATTTTTATTTATCTAACTAAATTATTTATTTACTAGTCAAAAAGGAATATTGTGATGCAGAGCTAATTGAGACGAGTTCATCCTGGAGCCTCAAAGCGGTGTTGCATCACAATGGAAACAACTATCCGTCTCTCCTGATAGCCCACTTTGTGCTTCTCAAAGAGGAATACACCAGTGTCAAAATAAGTGCCGTAAAGAATGAAGACTCTGGATGGGTGTTTCTCTGTGATTTCAAAATGGTATTATTCTTTATGGGTAGTCAAAGAGATTTCATGAAATTTCCTTGTTTCCTCTGTCTCTGGGACAGCCGTGAAACTAAGGTGCATTATCACTCAAAGAACTGGCAACAACAGACCAAGTTTTCTGTTTGGGAAGAGCAATGTGAAGGGGGAATTGCTGATATGCTACCACTGCATATCAATTTAGGCCTTATTAAGCAATTTGTCACTGTTCTTAAAAAGGAGTCTGCAGCATTTCAATACCTCCAAAATCTTTTTCCAAAGCTGTCCGAGCCTAAGGTCAGAGCTGGTTTGTGAATAAGACCCCGATCAATAAGATCATTGAATCTGAAGATTTTGAAAAGCTGTTAAACAGGATGGAGAGAGAGACTTGGAGCAGTTTTGTTGCAGTTGTTCAGAGCTTCTTAAGTAATTATAAAGCTGAAAACTATGTGGAGTTGGTACAGACTTTCGAGAATTAAGTCAAAATAGGGTGCAAAGTGTCTTTAAAAGTCCATTTCTTTGATTTGCATCTTGGCAAAGTCAAGGAGAACATGGGCGCTTGCTTCGAGGGGCAAGGCGAGCGCTTTCATCAAGGTATATTGGACTTTGAACGTCATTATCAAGGACAGTATAACAAAAACATGATGTGTGACTACATACGGGGGCTACTTTAAAGAGTAATTCACAGTACAATCATAAACCTAGAAAAAGATTTATTAACCTTGTTGAGTGGTTTCCAACTGTGTTTATTTATTCCTTGTGCAATCTTTTGTATTTACCTGGTCATAATAACAAAAATGAAAAAAATTTGTTTGTGTTTGTGCTTATTGAAGTCATTTTTTCACATACTTTAGACATATATATATATATATATATATATATATATATATATATATATATATATATATATATATATATATATATATATATATATATATATATATATATATATATCACATACTCTATGTACAAAATTATGTGAAATATATATATATATATATTTATATATATATATATACATATATATATATATATATATATATATAATATATATATATATATATATATATATATATATATATATATATATATATATATATATATATATATATATATATATATATATATATATATATATATTTCACATACTTTAGACATGCTGTTATATAAAAGTTAAGCCATTATTTTTAAATAAATGAAAAAATACATTCAATAACTTGCCGACGACTCCCATAACTTTGAAGATCACGCAAGAGAGGTGCATGCTGTCTAATGTTAACAATCGTTGATTTATGGTGAAATGTTACCAAAAGGTAAGTTAATAAAAGTATATAAGGTGCTAATCCTTCACTATTTTCACTTATTATTGTTACTAATAATATTATTATTATTATCATTATTGTTATTATTGTTATTATTATTATTATTATTATTATTATTATTATTATTATAATCATAGTGTTATAATAGTATGTTAAAGGTTAAGTTTGTTGCAAGTGAATGGTTGACACAAATGATATTTACTTTCCTTGTTTTTATAATAATTACCCTCTAAGTTGTCTGCCAAAATGCTTTAATTTGTCAAATTTCAAATAACTTTTTTTTTAAAATTTTTAATTGTAAACATAGAGTGGCAATTCAACATAAGATCTTTTTATCTATGATAATTTTGTATACCTTGTGCTCTGGTTATCGCAATAATTTAGATCGATATCGCAATGACTTAGATCTTCTTATATTTATGAACGTCAATGTACTCGATGAGTCATCTACTCTTCATCTTCTAGGATTATCTCTTACTTCTGATCTTTCTTGGAAACTATATATAAAATCCATTGTAAAATTAGCATCTGCTAAGGTTGCATCTTTTTATCGTGCTTGCTACTTTATTTTTCCGGATTCTATTCTCTATCTCCATAAATCTCAAATCCGTCCTTGTATGGAATACTGTTGCCATATCTGGGGCGGATCTTCTAATGATGACCTTTCTCTTTTTGACAAGGTGCAAAAACGCATTGTAAACATTGTTGGACCTGCTCTCGTAGCCGATCTCCAACCATTATCACATCCTTGTAATGTTGCTTCTCTTTTCTATAAATACTATAATGGGCACTGCTGTGTGTCTAAAGAGCTAGCGTGTCTTGAACCACTCTCCCATTGTCATGAGATTGCATCTCTTTCTTTTTTTGCAAATTTTAACATAGTCATTCTCACTTGAATCGTCATTCAGCAAAGTTGCATCTTTTTACTGTATCTGCCTCATCATGCTCTAGCGTGCCATCTACTAAAATTTATTTTCGTGTTACTCGTCATTAAATTAAGTCTCATCCTTTTTCTGTGACTGTTCGTAAGTGCTCCAAAAACTCTTATTCATCTGGTTTTTTTCCTCAAACAGCAGCTCTTTGGAATTCGCTTCCTTCATCTTGCTTTTCTGATTTATATAATTTAAATCCTTTAAGTCGTCTGTCAATCATTATCTTGCTTTACAATCTCCATCTTTTCTCTTCCAACTCTAATTAATGGTTGCTTGCAGCCTTTTTGGAAGCGAAGATGTTTTAAAAAAGAAAAAGTTACTTTCACCTTTTACCCTAGATACTTTATATTAAAGACCCACTAAATACTTCATACTCAACACATACTTCAAAATTCTTCATAACCAAAATACCTTTTAAATACTTTTTGCCTAAAGTACATTTAAAAGCCATGTACCAACTTTTACATATTTTTACTTTATAAAGGATATATCTTTGAAATAATTTTTGTAATTATCTGAGGTTTCCTATTTTTGTTTTATTTTTTATTTTAACTAATTTATTCCCAACACGGCTGCAAGCAACCACTATTAAGTTGGAAGTTACTTGAAAACAAAGAATAGAGTTCAAAAGAAAGGAAACAGTTTACAGTAGCACAGTGGGACAAAATCGAGTTTTTTGTGCCAAAATTATCTTCGTAGTTTTTTTTTTATTAGAATAGCTATATTTATATATAAAATGCATAAATAAAGTAATAAACATTTTATTATATAATATTTAAAAAAATATTATTTATAAAAAATGGACAAGACAACTTTTATCAGTGTAAACATTAAAAATATTACTTTTCGATGCATGTATTTGTCATAAAATAACTTTTTTAGATTTATATTTACAAAACTTATATATTATAACAGTAATGAAAGATTTTGTAAATATTCTTTGTGTACAAAACATCTTTTTTACATGTTCAGTATTTCTCATCAACTGACCATTGACCGAAGACCAATCTTTTGTTATAACTTTTTTTATTGCAAAAAGTTGCAAAATATTTATGATGCATGGCTATTTACATACCTTTAGCATTAGATTTACATAGTCAAATGTTTGGAGGATATTGGAGGATAGTTAATATCTGATACCTAATAGTAAAGTTTAGTAGCAAAAAAAATATCGAAAACTGTCTGTTTTCGATGCATAAAAACTAATGATTACATTTACGTTAAATTATTTTTAAAAGCTGAGCAAAAAAAGTGTAAGAAAGTTGATAAATAAAAAAATGCAAAATAGCGTTTTGGAACACATGTCAAATTAACGTGTAAATAAACGCATAAAATTACGCTTAAATTAATATTTATTGTTTTTTTAACTAGATATTTCCTCTAATGAATATGTCTTCACCGTTATGACAAACTTTCACCGTGCAATGCTGATATTGACTTTTTGGTATTTTGGCACGCTTTGTCCCACTGTGAGAAAGCTTGAAAAGTTATAGGTTGTATAAAAGTTAGATAAATTAAAGTTTTTAGAGCATGATGAGGCAGATACAGTAAAAAGATGCAACTTTGCTGAATGACGATTCAAGTGAGAATGACTATGTTAAAATTTGCAAAAAAAGAAAGAGATGCAATCTCATGACAATGGGAGAGTGGTTCAAGCTAGGCAATTAGAGCAGGTCTAACTGGGTATACAATGCGCTTTTGGACCTTGTTTAGAAGAGAAAGAGCATCATTAGAAGAACCAGCCCAAATATGACAATAATGCTCTATACAAGGACAAACAAGAGATTTTTTAGAGGTAGAGAATGAAATCACAACTTTTCAAACTTTTCAGTTGATTGTATATATTGTTTCTATGATAGATCAGTAGTGAATGATAATCCAAGAAGGTGTAAAGAATAGGGTTGAACTTTTACCAACTTTTAAATTTATTAGTAAATCAATTAAAAAAGTATATTTTAATGGTAAATATTTTACTGGTAAATATTGGTAAAATTGGTAAAAAATAAAACAACCATAAAAATTTGATAAATTGATTTATCTGATATTGATTTAGCTGAAATAAAGTTGATAAAAAAATGAAATTTCAGGAAACAAACAGTTTCTAAGGTTTACAAAGGATTTCAAATAAGTTGTCATTCATTCTGGATTGAATTTTTGTCACGAATAATTCAGCAGCAGAACAAGTTTACCTAGGCCTAATACTTGTTAAATAGATGCATTCTCTAGTGCATTGAACAAAAGTTCAAGAGTGGTAGCTCTTTTTCAAGTAGCTTCATAGACCAACATTTCTTCTGAAATGGCTTTGAATTTGTTGTTTGAATTGTCGTGCTTTCTTTTGCTTGAATGCTTAATTGCATCCTTGAGTTTATATTAAAGTGAAACTGGATTTTGGTCAAGATTTGTTGAGTCAAGCACTTCTAGAATAAAATCTAAGTCATCTGGAATTGTTGGAAAAGGTCTAGACACCTTATTTTTGGCAGCCTTTTGAAAAACAGACTTCAAAGCATTTTAAAAACGTTATGCTCTTGATTGTTGGATATACATTCTGGATTGGTATCTGTGCAAGCTTACAAGATTGCACTGCTTTCTCTTTACAAAAAGTCTCAAAACTACACTCTTTATTAGAATGCAAAAAATTGAATCTTATTGTTTTATTCTGTTTACAAGAAACTTAAAAATTTCCTCCGGTCTTAGAAGAGTTGCATCCTGTCGGCAAAGGGCTTCATCTGCCAATTTGACTGGTTCAATAGCAGTAACAATGTAATTTACTTCATTATCATTGCAAATGAAATATGGAGAAACATCTATCAATACTTTCTGATAAACCTTTATCTATGAGAAACTGTTCTATCAAGGTTGGTGAATTATTCTATCAAGGTTGGTGAATTAAAATTTTTACGTATACGTGGTAAAAGTCACGTAGATAAACATGATAAAAGTGAAGCATTCATTTATTATTATTATTTTAATGACTATTGTAGTTTTGTAATTGTCATGGGAATTATAACTTTGTATTTATATACGATTTTATGTAATAGAAATCATTTTATGTAATATGTAATTTTATGTAATATAAACTACCAACGGTTTATCCGTCAACTGCAAACATATATTGCAGCAATTGATATTGACGAAGCAAAGAGAAAAACGATAACATTATTATGTTTGCCACCACAGATTTATTCTGCATTAGAAGATCTATGCTTACCGGCATACCCAGAAGACGACACAGTGGCTTACGAAGAGATCGAGGAATATATTATGAAGCTTTATAAACCAAAGTTATCTTTAATACTACGCTTTGGAATTTGCAACAATCAAAAAAGCATGTAACGAGAGTGTGACGGAATTTTGACGACGGATTGCAAGAGCTGCTGAAAGATGGAAATTTTACGGATAGAGATGACAGGATGCGCGACCAATTTATTACTGGCTTTAAAGATGGAGCTACAATCAAACGGCTATTACTGGAACCTGAAGGACTTACACTTGCAAAGGCTGTTGAGGTTGCTATTACTTCGGAACGAGTGACTCAAAAAGCCCGACAGTTGGATGGTTCCGATAATATAATGGTTGCAGCAACATCGCTACTTCTCCAAACAACTGGTTTTGCCGGAACAAATTAAATAATAAGTTTTAATTGTGGGAAATTTGGACATTATGCCCGGAACTGCGAGACAAAATGCAAGAACTGTTCTCACAATCATCAAGCCAAAGACTGCATCAAACGATTGCAAGTTTTAAAAGGAAAAGGGAAAATTTGGAAATAATTGCAACCAGTATTCTCCCGGAAACGGCTTTGCCATCATTAAAAGTTAAAACAGACGGAATGTTACAAACAGCATTAGTTGGTTCTGGATGCTCAATTACAATGGTTCATGCTGAATCTACACGCGGATTCGTTTCAAAAAGTCAAAAATTCATCACAACTTTAGGAAGAACTGCGCAAATACTAGATGAAATGGTAATCAAATTATATATTGATGGAATATATCGGATGGTTAATTCGTTAATTGTAAAAGACAAACCATTCGGTTTAATTTTTAAAACGGATGCTATTGAAAAATTCGGAGGAGCCGTAATCTATGGCGATAAAAACTGTACTGTCCGAATGTAAGCATGTGACACGGCAAAATGTGGTGCAACTAATATAAGAAGTAAAGAGAACAAAATAAACGAAAAGAACAAAATAAACAAAAAGAACGAAGTAAACTAAGAGAACGAAGTAGTGGTTAGTTTAGCGTTTAATTGATCAATTTGTACCACTTATGGACATTCCCAAGATGTTGTATAAAAAAAACTTACAAAATCAGATGGATTGTTAATAAATTTTGATAAGGAATATTTTTTTGTTATTCTATTAACTGTTTAATCTTCCTGAATTTTTTCCATTTTTTTTTTTTTTTTTTTGCTTTCAACAGCTGCGCCGCGTATTATACAAGGCTTTAAATTATTACTTATATTACTTAAAGATTATTTGCTTGGTGTTAAATTTGGTTGAATGACAATAAGATGATTTTGATATAATTCCTCTGAAGACAAGTTTATTCTTTCGCTTCCTTTGTTTTACAAAAAGGTTTTTTGTCACATTCAACTCATAAGATTATGTGATAAAAATTTAGTTGAGAAAGGAGCACTTCTGCCTATAATGGCTCTTCTATATTGCATACCTTCAATATTGCATATCTTCAAAATCTATTATACATGAAAAATAATCCAATTTTAAATTTCAGATGCATTCACTGTATTATGAGGAAATTTGCCACAGGTGGAAAAACGGCACCTAATAATTTTAATAAAAATTTTTTGTCGTTTCTTTATTTTTCTAATGGTGTTTATCTTTTTGGCAAAAGCTTTCTTGCAGCAAAACAGTTTAATAATGAAATCCACACAATATCTACAATATATTGCAGGATAAGATGTATCTTTTAATGTCAAATACAATCATAAATACTTTCATTGATCTTTTTTTTTTACTTTAAAATTAGGTAAAAAAAGTAAATTGTAAGTTATAAATAAGACTTACTGAGAAACAATAATAACAATAACAATAATAACAATATATTTCCAGTAAAATTATTACAATAAATGAGCCACATAAAAGAAAGTAATATTTACAACGGATGGTTCACTCTAATATAGCATTGCTAAAACAAAGAAAGCGACCATGAAAATCAAAAAACATATACATAACAAAAAATAAAAATTATATACTTTCAAGATTAAATATTAAAACCAAGGTTAAATATTAAATAATTTCAAGATTACATATCTGAGAAACAAAAACATTAGATAATCAAAATAAAAAATAATAAAAACTTAAAGCGATATACTTCAACATAACAACGAATAAAATTGTTGACTCGTATTGTGTGAATTTTAAAATTTATCGATGAATATATACTTGGTTGAGAATGGTAGAAAAAATGTTTTATCAACTTGTTGATCTCACGTTTGGGGCAGGTGTAGCTAAAGTTTTAGGGCTTTTTGTTCCCAGGCTCCAATCATTGCAATTTTTTTCAAAGTATCCTTATTTGATATAAGTATAAACATATAAATTTTTGGAGTTTGCTCCATGTCTGGAAGTTAGGTCTCTCAAACATCAAAAAATGCTGCATCCGCGTCTGCCTTTGTCGATAGAATATTCCTTTTTAAAAGATCAATATTGAAATCACCCATTAAAATTATCATTTTATTTTCCTTTGAGAGTTTATTAAACAATGGAGTGATATAGAAATTATTGAAATCCTCAACCATCATTAGTGGGTGTCTATATATTCAACCAAAAACGATTTTATGCATTTTAGGAATGATTATTTCAACAAAGACAGATTCAAGTTCTTTGGATTTATATATGTCGAGGTCTTTGCGAAGTTTATATACAAACTTATTACTTATGTATAAAACCTCCAGCCTTAAATTTAGTTGGTGTATGTTCATAAGAATATCCTTTAAGAGAAATATTAGTGACTGGAGTTTTATTATAATTCACCCTTGTTTCAGTTAATCATATTGCATTAAATTCGCGGTTAACAGATTTTAGTTACTGTTCCAAGTCATAAAAGTGCTTAGAGAGGGATGCTATATTTAAATGAATGAGCTTAAATAAAGTTTTTTCTTTTTCTTTTGTTAAATCATATAGTTCATCAGTATCTTTATAACAGCTTTTAATTTCTGTTTTATGAATTTTATCATTATAAGTGCATACATTTAGGTCATCGAGACTCGATTAGAGGTTGTTTGATTTTATATCAAAATTTTTAGTTTTGGATAGCTGCCTACAGAAAAGACTTAAGGTCAGTATATATATTTTCAAGGTGAAAAAGTTATGGAAATTGGACAATTCTGTAAAAAGTTATGACGTTTTTAGTAGCAAACTTTTGATTTATGGATTTCTTGATAAAACTGTGGTCAAAAAAAATTTTTATTTTACATAAATTGTTATAACTTTGTCAATTCTTTTTCAAATACCAATAACTTGGTATCAAAAGATAGATGTAAAAATTTCAAACTAGTTTCTAGGTAAAGGGTGCATTGAGGGATCCAGAGGGAGTGCCAATCCACTACCAACATTTCACAAAAAAAAATTTTTTTTCATAAATGATTTTATTGTTAGCAAGCAATTTTTATGTTTAACAAGATGTTATTAGTTTATTCCACATCACTAGCTAATATTACAAGTCTATAATAAAGTTGGGTGTTGGGTTGGTGGGTCAGGTTCAACACCTATCAAAATTTCATTCTTTTAAACATTTCAATCATTACTAAAAACAGGTAAATTATTATAAAAACGAAAATTAATTTTCAATACTTTAAAAAATAGTAACTAGTGGTGTATAAACCGCCTATATGAGAGGGGCATATGTCGCCCCCCACCCCAACCGCCCTCCGAACCTAAAAAAAAATTTTTTTATGAGAATTTCAGAAAAATGTTAAAATACTTTTTAACAAAATAGAGAAATTAGTATAAAAAACTATTTTGCCACATTACAAGGTGGATCTAAGTATCCATTTTGTCATGTAAAGGGACAAAACTTGCTGTAACTATTTGCAAGTCACAAAACTCGCGGTACTACTTTGCAAGCCACAAAACTTCCGGTACTTATTTTTCATGCAATATTTTCATATTTAATTTAAGAAAATATTAACTCCCCTAATACAACATCAGCAGCTAGCTGGATTTTTATCATCTTATGTTCGACAGCTTCAATATCAGTTTCATCTTGTTTCCAGTAGGAAACAGTGTAAATTCTGTCTTGTTATCTTTTTTTTTCTTTTTTAACTCTACCATTAGAAATGACAGACTTAGAATGATCAGTGTCACCACTGATCATTCTAAGTCTGTCATTTATAATGGTAGATACCATTCGTGACAGATTTTTCTGCCAACAATTCTTTCAGACATCACATCATCTAAATCTTCAAGTTGCTTTGCAGATAAGTGTTTGTATAAATTTAATATACATATTTCGCATTCCAACTTCCTTTTTTGTTATTTATCCATTTTTTGGGGTTTAAATGCCTGTCTCTTAAATATCTCTGCTCGAAATACATTTTTTATTTAAAAAAATTCGAAGTGAAAAACTTTCTAGTTCTTTAAAAATGTTCAAAACTTTTATTTTGAAGTTGTTTTCTAGTTTTTACTTTTATCATTATTATTTATTATTATTATTATTACTATTACTATTATTCTTATTCTTATTGTTATTATTATTATTACTATTATAGTTTATATTTATTATCTACCGGTTTTTGCATTAATCTGGTGGTTTTTTGCACGAATCTGGTGGTATTTTTCATTTAATCTAGAGGTTTATTCTTCGAAGTGTTCTAGTCTAGTTCTAATTCTTTATTTTCATGCCATGTAAATTGACCACTTAAATACTTTTTCTCTATGCATTTCTTCAAGATTATCTTGATAATCTATAGTCCTATTCTTTTTGGATCTTAATTTGCTTGATATATAACAAAGTGTTGCATTTTGGCATCTTCCTTTAGCATTACTAAACATGCCAATTGACTCCTCACTTTCTATATTATGAAGCCTTGCACTAGTTGTCTCCTCCTTGAGTGTTTTAGTAAGAGAAAGGTAGAAATATCTCTTATACTGTTGAACCAAGACATTTTCGACTGCATCAAGACAAGCAGAGGTCATTTTGACAAGTTGGTCATCAATGAAACATAAAGTTGTAATTGGTTTTAAAATATTTGGTAGCAATTTTTTCCCCCAAAAATCTGTATTTATGCAAAATATTGCAGCAGAATTAAATTTCAATTAGTAATTGTTTTCAAAACATCTTTTACTACCTGGTTACCAGTGACATGATCAAAACTTGCTCAGGGGATACATAAAATTTTGTCATCCAGTGAGAAGTTTTCCAAATAGTGCAAGCACGCCCATTTGTTTTATAGCAGTTGCATTACAAATTGCTGCTCGTAAAAGTGGTTGTAAACTAGAGCATTTTACTGTTCCAGTGGTCAGATATTGTAGTAAATCATTATAACGCTGCATAAAAATAAAACAAGTATGAAAAAGGATGTGAAGGCGGTTTCCACAATATCTTGGAATAATACCGGGCGATAGTTTTTTATTATCTAAAAAAATTTACAAATCCTTCTGGATCACCCTTGACATCTTTAAATCTCATCTTGTTTATAGCTAATACAACTTTGACTGCCATACAATCATTTCCATATAATCCGAACTGTTCCAATTCTAAAGATTTTAAGGCTTCACGACATGAAATAGCAATTGTGTCTAGAGGGTGCAAATGGCAGTTTAGCTAGTTAAGATTCTTGCCCCAGGTATCACATATTTTGGTAATGGTAAGGTGGTTTGCTGACACTCGGTCAGACATTGTGTTGGATATATTTGAGATTATTGAATTACGACATTCATTTTAAGGAAGTGAGTGAAAATCTGAATAAATAAAATCAACTGACCAAAGCATTTATACTTAAACAACAACAGAAAAAGAAAACAGAAATATTACAGACAAAGTCAGCTTATTCCTCACTTGCTTTGTGCCTTTGCAGTTATCTGGGTATAGTAATGGTGAAAAAATAATTATTTGTGCCAACCCTCGTCCACCATTCACTTTATTTTGCAGACCAATAATATTCTTCTATAAAAAGAAATATTAGATGTATTAAAAGAAGAACAACAATTCCTTCACAACAATTGAAAAATTATTTACTACAAATTATGAAAAAATTACAGTTCTTCACAAAATTGAAATTATAATGGTGGGTGGAAAAGTTACCACAGCACTATCCACGGCAACAAAATCATCACAATGCTGCTTAGTTTGTGGTTGCCATCCAACGAAAATGAATGACTATAATACTGCAAAAAATCTCCCAATTACTAAAACTAGACTCAATGATGGGCTTTCAATTTTCCATGCTTAGATCAGACTTATGGAATGTCTTCTCAAAATAGGCTTCAAATTAACAATAAAGAAGTGGACTACACAAAATGCAGCAAAAAAAAAAATTCAATATAGAAAGGCATCAACTCAAAAGCAAATTTTCAAACGATGACAATACTGCTTGACGGTTCTTTCAAAATGCAGAGAACGCTGCTAAAATTCTCCAACTAGATGTCAGCATCATTAAGACGTTGATGGTTATTTTGTGTAAATTATTATCAGGATATGTTATTGATTCATCTCGGCTTACAGACTACTGTATTCAAACAGCTGAACACTATGTGAACCAGTATCCATGGTACCACATGCCACAGAGCCTGTAACGAACTTTTATTTATGGTTGGCAAGTTGTGGATCGAATGGCTTTGCCAATTGGCATACTCAGTGAGGAGGCACAAGAAGCACATAACATGGACTTCCGTGAGTTCTTTTCAAGAAATTCCGTGAGTTCTTTTCAAGAAAATGCTCCCGTTCTAAAACAAATGAAGACTTGTTAAGGAGACTGATGTGTTCATCTGATCCTATCATTAGAGTGCACCTAACACTACTTTTGTCTTAATTTATAGATGTATAATTTCACTTACATTCATGTATATAGCTGAAAAATATATAATTATATGATTACAATGCATATAATAGGCTATAAAGTCCATGAGTTACTTAAAAACTAAGTAACATAAATTTTTATGCACAAATTGTATATCAATTTATTATGTTACATAGTTTATATACTATGTGATTTGTTTGCATTTAACTTATATTCTTTTTTATAAGACAGGTAATATAAACTATATAATATAGTTTATATAATGTATTACAATAATTATGTTATATAGTTTATGTAATCTATTACAATAATTATATTATGTATTACAATATTATAATATAGTAGTAACAATATATATTATATACAATTTGTATGCAATGAATTTGTGTCCATTGTACACAAATTTATTATATTATACTTTATTGATTTTGCTTTGATAATTTTATTTTTATTTTCATTAGCATTTATTAACTTTAAATTTTTAATTTTTTATTTTGAAATGGTACTAATGAAAACACAAATTAAATATTAAAAAAGCTACATAACGACCAAAGAAATACGCCATGAAACTCTAAAATCATGGTCGAGAATCTCTAAAAAAAATTATGTTACAAATCTATTTTTCTTTAAAACCAGGGACTATTTCATCGTCAAACAACGTTTGATGATATTTAGCATAGAATTAGGTCTCATTTTCTGAGGCCTAATTCCATACTAAACACGTATCTACCAAGATATCCACCAAGCATTTTGCTGTACTACATCGTTTGATGTCGGATCGGATTTTCAAAATGGCTGCTATAATTATAATTTTTTCTTCGGTTTCAACATCTTGATCCAGTTTAGGGATCGTCCATAAATTACGTAACGCAAACTTTCACAATAAATAAAAAAGAAAAAAAGATCAAAAGTTTTTTTTTGCAGAGTCCTAATTTAGATAAAAAATCAAAGTAGCCCATTTAAGTTTAATGAATATCGCCGCGTAAAAGGACTTAATATTTCTTACTTCTGTTTTTTAAATATATTTTGCGTTGCATAATTTATGGACGATTCCTTAGACTATATGATATGTCCTTTCTATGGTTTTCTGGGTCAAGGAATTCAAATTTCAATGTTAAATTGATGTATTAACCATGGTTTATTGTATATGTGAATTAAATGCTACAATTTACAATTCTGAGACATTTCAAAAGTTAAGAGGTTGATCTGTAATTTGAGTCACAGTGATTCAGAGGCGAAATTAATATGCCACAGTTTGTTCTTATATATTCATCATAAACTGAATATGTTATTGAGTATTTATTCAGCAATTAAAACGCTTTTCAGTAATCGACCAATGTTGTCGACAAGACCATTTACAGGCTTGAGAACGTTTTTTAAAGAAATTCTTAACTCTTTCAGAGTGAACTTTTGCATTTTGATTTTTCCGTTGTCCAATTTTACACGTTTTCTCTGTCTGATATCAGGAACTACAGTGAGACGCAAATAACATATTTTGCTGAGGAGCTGACATTCAGATAATGATATTTCAATATCAAACTGAATCACAGATCTTCCATGCATTTTGCAATCTACAATAACGTAGAGACGGTTGTGGAGCCACCCTATATTTGATGTCAAGTTTTGTGAATTCTAAATCACACCCTAGGTTGGTGAGAGGTGCCTGTTTCAAACTTTCGCAAGCGATATCCGGATATTTGGAAGCCAATTTCAGATTACTGTCTATTGAGCGTTCCTGATTTTTCTCGGCTTTCAGGTTTCTAAGTTCAGGGATTTTAGTTTTAAAAAATGTTTGCAAACCATCTCAAAATTTTTTATCATTTGTGGAGATTTTACGGTCTCCACTCCCAGAAGATCCATTATTGGAAGTATCAAGATACCGCCGAGTTCAACTCAAATTTCGGCACACAACTAAAACCAATCATTTTGAATGTACGTTGATACTGCCAGCACTAATTTATTAGAATTTATGTTAAACACATCGTTGAAAAATTATATTATTAACTCTCTCTGTTTTATGAACTGGTTGGAAATATTTGCGACTCTTCCAAATTGGTTTGAATCAAATCCACAGAACCCGCCGAGCTCATTCTTAACATTCAGCCATTGTTTGTACTCGTTGTAGACAAAGACAGAACTAGCCGCATAGCTTGGTGACAAAAGCTTAGAAATGCAAAATGTCCAAAAGTGTAAATGGTGGTGCTGGGAGGACTGAACACTTTTTTTCCTGCCAAAGGACGCAGCAACTTATGAACGCTGATTTTTTGTTCCGCATTTCTGAATTCTTTGTCTACAGCATGGTTAAAACACTTTGAAAAAAGGCAATTTTGGCGGCCATTTTTTCAAAATGGCCGCAATTTGACAAAAGGAGTGTGAAGAATTCAAAAAGTTCTCCAACAATCGTGTTCAGCGCATCAAATGGCTTCAGTATTCACTCGTTCCGAAAAAATTTTGTTCTGTACCCTAATTTGTACACACACACACACACACACACACACACACACACACACACACACACACACACACACACACACACACACAGAAACACACCCCTATATTGTCTACATATATATTGTCTCTCAACTTTCAATTTATATTGAAAGTTGAAAGACAGTGGGTCAACGGACAAAATAAATCAAAACATTCTTTAGTAATCATGACAAGAAATGTTTAAACAAATTATTTGTAGAATATAGAACTTTGTTTTGTTATTTATTTGTTTATACTATTATGGTGTCACTCCATTGGCTAGTCTTTAACTACAAATTTTAATTAAATTTGTAGTTTTTAATTTAATGATGAAATAAATGGATTTAAAAAAAAAACTGAAAAATTCTTTATACATTTAGAAACTATATATTTTATTAACTATATATTTTGAATATTTTATCGCAGATTTTTGTTTTTTAATAAAATTTAATATTGTATGTTTTTTGACAACTTTTTGACAGCTTGGTGACAAAAGCTTAGAAATGCAAAATGTCCAAAAGTGTAAATGGTGGTGCTGGGAGGACTGAACACTTTTTTTCCTGCCAAAGGACGCAGCAACTTATGAACGCTGATTTTTTGTTCCGCATTTCTGAATTCTTTGTCTACAGCATGGTTAAAACACTTTGAAAAAAGGCAATTTTGGCGGCCATTTTTTCAAAATGGCCGCAATTTGACAAAAGGAGTGTGAAGAATTCAAAAAGTTCTCCAACAATCGTGTTCAGCGCATCAAATGGCTTCAGTATTCACTCGTTCCGAAAAAATTTTGTTCTGTACCCTAATTTGTACACACACACACACACACACACACACACACACACACACACACACACACACACACACACACACACACACACACACACACACACAGAAACACACCCCTATATTGTCTACATATATATTGTCTCTCAACTTTCAATTTATATTGAAAGTTGAAAGACAGTGGGTCAACGGACAAAATAAATCAAAACATTCTTTAGTAATCATGACAAGAAATGTTTAAACAAATTATTTGTAGAATATAGAACTTTGTTTTGTTATTTATTTGTTTATACTATTATGGTGTCACTCCATTGGCTAGTCTTTAACTACAAATTTTAATTAAATTTGTAGTTTTTAATTTAATGATGAAATAAATGGATTTAAAAAAAAAACTGAAAAATTCTTTATACATTTAGAAACTATATATTTTATTAACTATATATTTTGAATATTTTATCGCAGATTTTTGTTTTTTAATAAAATTTAATATTGTATGTTTTTTGAGACAGACTTCAATTTTCACGCTGTAACTGACAACACTTATTTTTGTTTACGATTTGACAACGGCTGTTATGATGTTTTAACAATTTAAATCCAATAATATATATATATATATATATATATATATATATATATATATATATATATATATATATATATATATATATATATATATATATATATATATATATATATATATATGGGGCGTATGTGGGCGTTAATGTATATATATATATATATATATATATATATATATATATATATATATATATACACGTATATATATATATACACATATATATATATATATATATATATATATATACACACACACATATATATATATATATATACGTATGGACGTATATGAGGCGTTAATGTATATATATATATATATATATATATATATATATATATATATATATATATATATATATATATATACATTAACGCCCCATATACGTCTTTTATGTATTCTTTTTCTCCTTTTTAAGATCTTCTTTTTGATACCAAGCTTTATGAATTTTGATAAGAATTGAAAAAGTTATGACATTTAAAGTTAAGAAAAACTCTAAACTCACATCACATTTATTTAGTTATGTTTGTTACTATAGAGTAGTGTAGTAAAAGCTTACAAAATGATAATGTTGATTATATATCTTTTAATCTTGAGAAAAAAATTAAATACTAATATTTGTAAACATTCAAAGAAGATAAAAAGTTCATCTATCTGAAAAAGTAAAAAATATTAAATTTCTACGCTCAAAAATTTTTTAAAAAGGATTTGAAAACAATAAAAACACACTAAATAACTATTGCTGAAATTACATTATATTCATTTTGAGAGGTTTTTTATTTTATTTAAAACATTGCATTATGTACTGGAAGTTACTTTTATAATAATTTCCTTTTAATAAGCGGCTAAATGCATATTTAATGGCCAAAAATTAGAAAACGTAGCTCGTTGTCGATGAGAAGTTTGTTAAATTCGGTATATGTAGCCATTTTTAAAACTCATGAAACATGTAAATTTTACTGCGCTTGCATATAATAACAATCCAATTATTGAGAAAGTCTGAACGATCGTGCCTGACCTGGAACATTTTTAGCATCCAAATGTCGTTGGTGCATACTCTCATCTGCTATATAAACGGATGTCAGGAAGGCGAGGCTTTGGTTGACATTTAGTTTAGTTGTTCCTTCTACCTCCCCAGCTTATCAGGGACTCCCCATTTATTAATTTTGAAGAAATGAAGAATAATTTTTTTGCTCTAGGAAATCATTTTTTTCTTTCCTCAAACATGTTAAATAAAAAGCGCATTTGAAAAGTTAATCGTTCACATATTCAACAAATTAAGGCGAATTAGTAAAACTTAAATCGATTTAAAAAAAAAAAATTCTTCCAAAAATCTAACTTTTTGTTGTTGTTGTGAATATTAATGTTCCCAGAAGTTCTCACGGTCTTATCGAAGAGCACCGTGGAAGAGCACTTTTCAAGGAAGTTCACGGCTCATATTTCCCATGCCCAGACCATGTATTGCATTTAAAAAAGATTGTACTAATGTCCGCATTTTAAAGCGACTACCATGGTTAGTAGAAAAAAATATCTCAGTTTTTAAACAAAAATTTTTATGATAAAAGTTGTTAAATTGCGTTGCGTATCCATTGCAACATAGTACATCGCACACTGGGACAAAATTGAGTTTTTTGTGCCAAAATTATTTTCGTAGCTTTTTTCTATTAGAATAGCTATATTTATATATAAAATGCATAAATAAAGTTATAAACATGTAATTATATAATATAATTAAAAGTATTAAAACAATTGATTTATTTTGGTGAAAAATACAAAATATTTTTAATGGATAAGACAACTTTTATCAGTGTAAACATCAAAAATATTACTTTTCGATGCATGTATTTGTCATAAACTTAAATATTATAACATTAATGAAAGATTTTGTTGGTATTCTTTGTGTACAAAACATCTTTTTTACATGTTCAGTATTTCTCATCAACTGACCATTAAATTTTGACACATGTCAAATTAACGTGTAAATAACCGCATAAAATTACGCTTAAATTAATATTTAATGTTTTTTTAACTAAATATTTCCTCTAATGAGTATGTCTTCACCATTATAACAAATTTTCACTGTGCAATGCTGATATTGATTTTCTGGTATTTTGGCTCACTCTGTCCCACTGTGCATCGGCTAGATTTTTTTAATAATCAAATAATGATAAAATTTAATGCTGTAGACAAATTTTAATGCTTGAATACCAGGACATTGGTTACATTAGTGCTGCATACGTTCTGCATTTTCATTTTCAAAAAATCAAAAACCAAAAATACTTTATAACTTTTATTCCACTTAATGGCATCAACGAGAAGCATTGTGTTTTGGTGTGTGCACACAAATATATTGTGAGTACCTGATGGTGTATGCACACAAATATATTGTGAGTACCTGATGGTGTATGCACACAAATATATTGTGAGTACCTGATGGTGTATGCACACAAATGTATTGTGAGTACCTGATGGTGTATGCACACAAATGTATTGTGAGTACCTGATGCATTAGTTGTAGTGCAGCAATTAGAGTACAAAACTTTGATGAACTGACCTTGAAATTCTTTTTAAAATTAAGAGTCTTTTTTAAATGCAGCATATAATTCATTAAGTACTCTTTTTTCCTGGCATTATTCCTGAAAACTCTTTATTTTGATAAAAGTTAACTAAAAGTTTAATAGGGTATAAAAATTTTTTAATGGCAATAGGAGTCCTTAGCTCATTTTAAATTTGAAGTTTGAACAAAATATTCAGATACTTTGTTTTTCTTATTGTTTGAAATTTTTCATTATTTGTTTCTGTCATTATTATACCTTCTTCAATATTAAATATAAACTATTTTTTTAACTCTGTCTATAGTGTCGTTTTGCTGTGTCTTAGAACACTTTTCAATTAAACTGATAAATTCCAAGCAATTTTATAAAATTATTAAACTTAATCATTTTTTTACATTTTGTAACCACTTCTCTTGTGAAATAAAACCTTCAGTTTATTCTACTTTTTTAAAACATCAGCTAAACTTTTCCCGGTAAATTCAGCAGAAAATAAAGTCGATGCTCTTACGTGAGTACCACAGAACTGGCTGCATTCAAACCATTCTGTAGTGACAGCAAATATTGTACCGCCTGATGTTTCATAATCTTCATCACTTTGGAGTCAATCGAACCCTTTATTTGATGATATCCGAAGGAGAAAGTTTGTAGAAAAGACGTTGAATCAGTCGTGAAAAGTTGCAAAAGATGTTTATTGGTGGATCCTGCACCAATTAGATGGGAAAAAGGAAATCTTGAAGTTGCAAAGATCTGGCACTGTTTAGCTATTGACATAGCCCACTATAAATCAGAGATTAATTTGTCTATTGTTGACTGTGGCAAAAGAAGCAAGTTTGCAATTTGGAGAAAACTACAGAACGAGAAAGAAACAACTGTGTGCTTCCATTTAGAAGAAATATTCCGGGAAAAAGGACCTCCGTGGCAAGTTCTACTAGACAACAGCAAGCCTTTTCGCTCAAAACTCGTTGGTGAATTATGCGCAGAATGGAGAGTGTCCAACCTGTTTCGTTGTGCTTACAGACCATCTGGAAATGGAATTGTTGAACATCATCATCACACAATCAAACGTATGACAGCCAGAAGTGGCAAAGATTCGTTAAAAATAATAAAAAAAAATAAAGATTCGTTAAAAATGGTATAACGTGGCTCGGTGAAAATTGAAGTTAAATCAAGAGCGCTTACAGTAAAATACCAAATATATACAATTTTCACTTATCCCTTTAGGTCGAAGATAAAATCTTCTATGAGGGTTTTCAACTTTCCATTGTTCTACCTTTTTTATAAGACATTCTTGGTCAATGTTTAAATACCTTTACTTTCCTACTGTTTCCAACATGTAACACCGAATAGTTTTTTTGACGGGAAGAAATTTTTATTTGACATATATAGACACTATTTTTAAACATTTCTCTTGTCACAATGATTTCTAATCTCCTACGCATTTCATCAAAACTAGTTATATATTCAGATGATGTAAAAATTTATACAACTTGTGATTAAAATTAGTTATTGTTAAAATCAGATTATGTTATACAAAATTATTTTCATCTCCAGTAAAGTGACCATTGTGAGAACTCATTGATGGAAGAAAAATTGAAAACATTTTTGTCCAACTGTTTCATTTTTTAAAATTGCCTCACGAATTTTTTTCCATTTACTATCTTCTATAATCTAAAGAGGTACTGCATTTAAAAAAAATGCACCAACATAAACTAGTATTTTTTCAAAAAGCTGTATAATATTTCTCAGAAAAAAATAAAAAGAGATTCTTTTGAATCATTAAGCAATCGGCTTTTTAGTTATAAAACTTGTTGGATATAGGCGAGGAACCTTTGGTAGGGAATTGGTATTGGCAAGGTAGAATTGGTAGTTGGTAAGGTAGTTGAGAATTTTTTTGCTAACATTTATTAATCAAATATTTATTAATGTTAATTCATTATTTTCTAAATTAAATAAAACTAACATAATTTAAAAGAAATAAAACTATAAAATCTGGAAATTTTAAAACTTCTTTGATCTTTATTTGTGAACTATAATTAAATTTCTTTATGTCCTGGATCATTTCATAGTTTTTAAAGAAACTGTGATCAGATATTATTGTTATAAACATGTAGTGTATTTATATTTTATCTATAATTGCATTATTAAAGTTTTCAAGTTTGTTATATACTTATATAATATAACTATAAATAAATAAGTATATGATATACCTTATATAAATATTTAAATATAAATATTTCTATAAGGTATGCAACGCAATTTTCATTTCCGCATTACAGCAAAAATAAATTATGAATTATGTAACTCATGAATTTGGTAGGTCAGACAAATACTTCTATTAACATTTGGGTTGCGCCGGAACTGAAGCTGGTTATTAGTGGGCCAGCTTTAGTTAGTTAAGCCGCGCCGTCTATTTGTAGCCGCGCCGCACTGCGCCGCCTTTCAGCACTAACCCTTATTTTGTAGTGTTTGACAGAAGCTTTTTTAAACGTATAAAAAAAAAAGACATTTAAAAATAGGATAAATAGTATATTTTAGGAGTTATTTATTACTCGTTTTGCCTAATACTCGAGACAAAACTAAGTTAATTAGTCACTTGGTAAATTTGTTTTAATTTTTAGTTAGTTATGTATAAAGTAACCTATAGATATCACCAAAAAAAAGATAGCCATATCTTGGCAACTGACAAACTTTTTCTTACCTATAATTAAATTAAATTTTTCTTACCAAAGAATTAAATTAAAAAATGAAAAAAAGTTGAATATTTTAGTTATTTTTATAATTTGGATTTGGGAAATTTAAGTTTTTATTCAATTATTTTTTGATATATTGCAATTCCTTTTCCTTAATTTTTTACTTTTTTTTTTCTTTTTCTTTTTTTTTTCTTACTTATATTACCAAAGTTTTTGTCAGCAGAAGAATAGCATGAAAACTTTGACACCGTTTCTGTTTCATAGCTATGAATCAAAGCAAGTATTTCCTCGTATGATTCTGCACATATCCACTTTCCCTCTAAAAATATCCTACCAATAATGACTTTAATAGTTCAAAATAATAAAAATGAAATAAAAGTATCAAGTTTGGAAAAATTACAAATGCACAAAATACATAAAATTGTATAATATATATCATAAATTATATAATACCATAAAATTACCAAATTACCCTTAATAAGACTTGAATCTTCTAACAAACTTAAACTCTTATCGTCTCCCGATATCTTATCATATGAAAAATAAATTTAGTTCATTTTGCAGTTAATATTTTCTACTTATAATCCTTTCGGCTACACAGAACAAACAAAAAAGCATTGCTAAAATAGTTTATAAGTTTAATTATATTAAATAAAAGAAATATTCGTGTAAAAAATAATTATGCGGAATAGACATGAGTTTTGCGGACTAAAAGACACCACCTGACTTTGCGTAATGGAAACATACCAACCGTTGTAATTAGTGTAAATAATTGCATTATATATAAACTGTAATTAGTGTAAATAATTGCATTATATATAAACTATTATTGTGTTGCGTCAGAAGGAACGTTGCGGGTGCGTCATATATTATATTGTATAAAACGTTTATAATGTTTATTATGTTTATGTTTATAATGTTTATTATACCCTCGTGGGTATTTGCAAATGTATATATATTGAGTATTCACGAAGAGAGTGAGAAAAGAAAATATAGATTTGTTATTACAATTTTGCCGTGTCTTAGAACACAATTTGACTGATCAAATTCCAAGCAATTTTACAAAATTGTTAAACTTAATTATTTTTTTACTTTTTGTAACCACTCTTGTGAACTAACACCTTTAGTTTTTTCTACTTTTTTAAAACATCAGCTGCAGAATTTCTAACCTGGCATTATTATATATACATTATTTTTTTGCAAAAGCTTTGCCAAGTCTTGGGAAACTTTTATTTTTTTATTATATTTTTATTATTTTTTATATTTTAATTAACAAATTTAAATAAGTATTTAAACTTTAAATACTTATTCAAATTTTAAAGTGACTGCAAATTTAACAATATCTTAAACCTGAATAAAATTTTTAGAAAAGATAAAATTTATAAAAAGTTTATAAAAGAGTTCATTATTTTTATTATATAATGTGTTATTAAATTTAACTTTATGTTTTTTATTGATTATTTTTATTGCTAATTTATGTTCTTAAACTTCCAAAATTCTTTTGAAACTAATCTAAAGTTTCAAAAGTATTGTGAAACTTTAGATTAGTTTCACACACACACACACACATTTTTATGAAAAAAATGTGTTTATTATGTGTAAAAATGTGTATATTTATATGTAAAAAATGTTTTTACATTTTTATGTTAAAAATGTGTGTGTGTGCCTGCGGGTAGGGGGAGTGGGATGTTTGGGGGGGGGGTGGAATACATTTATATATAATTCCCTTTTTTTGTGTGAATTTTAGCTGAAAATTTTAGCTCCATTTTAGCATGAAAAATCAAGATAATGTTTATCAAAGTTGATTTTTTGTGTTGCAGATTTTCACTACAGCAGATTTTCAACAGCATTATTGCTATATGTTTTTATCTAACATTTTCTCAGTTATCATTTTTTTAATATGAACCTCAAATGATTTAAAAAATAGAATAATTCTAAGATGTAAGGGAGACATAGTATGATTTCATATGAAATGACCCTAACGCAACTGTAAATAAATTTATTTTTGCTTTAAGTTAAGGTTTGTTACTGAATTCTCCCATTGCCAAGATATAAGTATATAACAAGACTTTTAATTATAAATAATTTTTTATATCATCTAAAACTTTAAGATGATATAAAAAGTCTTATAATTATAAGTCTTGTTATATATTAAATTGGGGGTAGTAATTGTATTGAAAAAGACAACCTCTTAGAAAAAGTTTGTTCTTTTTTAATAAAATTACTACCCTAAACCAAAGCAGGAACTCTATAGTGATGGAGGCTACTATTTTTGTAAGTTTAAACCTAGATGTATTTTTTATTCTTTTTTATTTTTAATTTTCATTCACAAAAAATGTGTGATGCATATTTAATATATATATATATATATATATATATATATATATATATATATATATATATATATATATATATATATATAGTATATATATATATATATATATATCTGTGTGTTTATGTGATGCATGTTTAAAATGCATTTATTTTAAATAATTTCTTAAAATTTCATTTTATAAAAGAAATGTATTTTTATTTTTTAAATTTTTTTTGTTTGTTTTTACTTTTATAGATTGTTGAGTTAATTAGCAATTAGATACTAAATTATGAAATAATCTATCAACAAATAGAAGTATAAAGCTAAGGTATCTTTTTATAATTATTTTTCTAAATAAAATTATAATAATATGTGTATCTGTGCAAAGTGATTTGATTTATTTTTTTAAATTTATTTTCTTCATGGAATTCTGTCTGCTAAAATTGTAACTATAACTTTTTTCATAAATTATTAGTTTCATAATTTATTTATTATTTTTCATTTTTCTCCAAGTTTTTAAAAACAACTTTGTGTATTAATTTATTTTGGGGTTTTGTCAGCTCAATCATTTTGGAAAGAATCTTTGCTCAGTTTTTGAAGTGACCTGATCTTTTTATAGCAAACCAAAATAGAGCATATACTTGAGATATATACACTGAAGAAGGATTTATCTCTTTAGTATATTTATATATAATAGGTAATGCAAGTTAACCATGGTTGACATTTGCATTACATTTTATTATAATATACTAGAACGGTTATGTATATGTATAATATAATAAATGGATCATGTCCAGGTTTCATTGTTGCAAATCTTTTGGAGATTTGATCTGTACTTATACTAGTACTGATGTACTAATGACCAGGGTTGATGTTTTACTGGGGTCAGGGCCAGGTTTTATAAAATATAGTTAGGGCCAGGACCGGGTTTATGACCCAGGCTACATAAATATTTATACATCCTTAAGTACATTTTTTTTTTCAAAATTCATGGTATATTTTGTATATATATGCACATATAAACATCATTATAAACAACATAATCATTATCATCATCATCATCATCATCATCATCATCATCATCATCATCATCATCATCATCATCATCATCATCATCATCATCATCATCATCATCATCATCATCACCATCATCATCATCATCATCATCATCATCATCATCATCATCATCATCATCATCATCATCATCATCATCATCATCATCATCATTATCATCATCATCATCATCATCATCATCATCATCATCATTATTGTCCTCATCATTATCATTATGATTATCATCATCGTAATCATCAGTATGTTGAAATTTATTCGATAATGCAACTTTGTGCTATTATTCCAATTTAATGGCGCGTAGCATTACAGAGGTTTTGATATTTTGTTATAGTTTTTATAAAAAATGGGGTGATGGTTAAATTGTTATTCTGATATGATTTTAAACATTGTTACGAGTCTTTCACCCCTAAAAATATAATGATCACCAATATCATATATCTCTAAAATATGAATTTATCATGAATTTTTTTTTTTATTAAACCAAGTATAAATAGTTTCTAATTATACTTGAGTTAAAGCTTACTTGATTTCATGATAAATCGAAAAAAAGTCATAATTTTTATTTTGTTAATGGGTGATTATGAAAGTGAGTGATGGACTCTGTTATCTTTGGTATGAAAGATACCGAAATAATTTTTAATAAAAAGAAGATACATTTTTAGCTGTATCTTGGGTATGTTGTAGAAGTTGCATTACCGATATTCTGAAGGTTGCAATACCAATCGCTTGTAAAAACCTTGATTCTTTGTTTATTTTAGGTCAAATATCAGTAAAAAACCATAATCCAAAGAGTAATCTTCTTATTTATGAAAGAAATTATATAATTTTTCAAAATTGAAATTTTTTTTTTTAAGGTTTAACAAAAAACTTGTTAGTTTTAAACAAAATATGCATATTTAATGGTGGTTTACATGGATTACTTTTGATAAATCGAGTAAAACTTTTATGTACATGACCAAAGGCGCTGAATTATTAAGAAAAATCGGGTATCGAGAGACATCTTTTAAGAGCATTTAAGAATGTATAAGACAGGTTGGACCCTTAAAAGGAGGTATTTTTTGGTGGCTAAAATCTTTAGCGTAAGATAATGTGCACATTATATAATCAGTGAACTAGAAACAGTGAGTAGTTTATTTTTATCTATAACGGCGGGTGGAAGAGTGGTATGGTGTTTAAAAGTAGAGGTTTTTTAAGCAATGCTAAAAAGTAAAAATTACACAATAAATTAAATTCATAAACTAATTTTAGGTTATATATGTTTAAAGAATCATTTAAATTGATAAGGTTTATACTGTATTATTCCAAAAAATGTCATACCCGCCCCTCTAACTTTATATTATTCAAACTTTTTTAAAGAAGCTTTGTAGTTTTGATGGAAATATATTTTAATATATAACACGTATGGTTACTGTAACAGTCTTTAAAACCACCTCAAGGAGAGGATGACGTGCCTGGTTAAGCAGAGATTTTATCTCAAGCATCATGCTACATCATAAGTCTGCATCAAATAAATTTCAACTATCTGTTTCAGCTGAAACAGATAAGGAACTAACTATATATAAGTTGTAATTAAAGTATATAAAATAAAATAATAGTTATAAAAGATGCGTTCCAAAAATTCAGTCCTATATAATTTTCATGATCCATTGTTGAACAAAATGTAACCTTAATCCTATTGTTTTAGGAATCGTTCATAATCACGCAACGCTAAATTTATTTAAAAAACAGAAGGAGATCTTAAGCTTTTCTATTATTGATTTTTATTAAACTTGATGAGCTAGTTTTATTTCTTAATTCATTTAAGGCTCTTGCGAGGAAAAACTTTTGATCTTTTTCGTTTTGTTGTTAGTGAAATTTAGCGTTTTGTAATTTATGGGATGTTGATTGAGAACTTAAAATAGGTAATCTAAAACCTATTTCCTCTATTATATTAACTGTTTTAATTTAATTTAAATTATTTTAATATAATTTGATCTATTTTGCAAAAAATATAAATCACTCTTAAGCAGACAAGAGTTATTTTTTTAAATAGAATACAACATGTACCAATATACACTCATATTATATATATATATATATATATATATATATATATATATATATATATATATATATATACACACAGGGCTTGTGATAAAGAAAATTGCCAAGCATGTTATATCACGCTCGTAAAATTATAATATGTTGTCATCAAGCGCAAATATGCGCGCTCGGGGTCAGGGCGATCCCTATTTTTTTAAACTATTAATGGTAAAAAAAAACGCAACCAAACAAAAACGCAAGTGCTTAATAGGTTCTTATAATAAAATTTTTTACTTTCGTTGTTTTGATATGTATTTAAAACGATGTTAACTTAATATTTACGATTAACGGCTTTTATATTTCTTGATATTTTTTTAATAATGAACTTTTTTTGTAAATTAATTGATAATTATTATATTTTTTTTATAATTTCTTATTTAAGTTTTTTTATAATTTCTTATTTAAGTACTTTTTTTTATCGTCAAAAAATTAGTAGATGATAACACAAGAATAATTTGAAATTCTTCTTTAAAACTATTAGTTGTAAGTTAAATAACAGATTTTCCCCTCAATTTTTATCAACGGCATATATTATATAAGTTTTACTACGTCATTAAAAAAAGAATTCTGTAGAAAAAAAAAAATGCTGTAAGATTGCTCAAAAAAAGATTATTTTACTTAATTAAGTTTTTATGTTAAGTTTTTAATTTTTTTCTATTTCATTTAGATTTTTTTCAAGGTTTTTTAACTTTATCTTAGTTTAGTTTTTTTGGCGCATTTTTGAAATAATTCAACATTTAACATTAACATAAACCTTATCATCAAGCAAATGTGTAAATAATGTGTGGAATATTATTAACAATAAATCAAATAAATCTTACTTGACGTTTGGCTTGAGGCTTTAACTTTCTTATAGTTATTTCCTAATTTTCTATTCCCATTTCATTTGCACATTTTTATATTCACATTGTGTTTCCATGCGCACTTGGTTAAAATAGTTAACATTCCATTATTGAAATTAGCTATAATGACTTCAAACTGTTCATTCATTATGTTAGTGCAAAACAAAAAAGTTCTGACAAAACAGCAAAACAGAAACATGCAGAAAGTCAGTGACGTAATGCTTATATTTTTATAAGTACTTCATATAAGGATATAAGTATAAGGAAGGCGGAGTTTTACTGTTAAATCAACAAGTTTTATCATTACCTAAAAAATTTAATTACAAATATTTTATAAAAAAACCATATAAAAGCTTATTATTTTTTCCGCCACAAATTTTTGAATGAGCGTGATTTTATGCTCTCGTTATAAGCTGAGCAAGCGTTGTTTATTGCGCCTAGAAGATTTAAAAAAACCATTAATGGGCGTGTTTCGCGATCGCGAAAAAGTTTTTAAAGATATATATATATATATATCTTTACAAAATTTTTAAAGATATATATATATATATCTTTAAAAAATTTTTAAAGATATATATATATATATATATATATCTTTAAAAAATTTTTAAAGATAGATATATATTTTTAAAGATGACTTTAACCATGTTTTTTTTATCTAATCAAAGTATTAAAAATTAGAAATATTTCAAAGTAAGGTTTATATATATATATATATATATATATATATATATATATATATATATATATATATATATATATATATATATATATATATATATATATGAACTTTTTGTAAATTGGCTATATATATATATATATATATATATATATATATATATATATATATATATATATATATATATATATATATATATATATGCAAAATCTTGAATTTAGAGTTTTCTATACAAAAACTTCTTTTTTTCATAACGCACTTTAGTGACAATCTGCTCAGCAGTAAAATTTTTAAATAACTCTTGAGCTTCACTATTTTGATTTATTATGCTTGTTACATTTGCTTGTGAAACAATATTATAGTGACCAGATATTGTAGAAGAAAATAATTTTCTTATCATTTTTAATTGTTCTGTATTGTATGAAAACTTCAAACACTGCTTTTCCTCATTTTCATTTTGTACTCTGCATTTTCTTAAATGAAGCAATTTGTCATATATTTGTTTAGGAGATCGAAATTTCAGAATTTCATTTTCTGCAACACCGTTGAGCTGTTGTTTCTTTATGTTTCATAAGGGTTGCTAACTTGCTATTATATTCAGGATGATTGTCATAAAAAAAAGTAAGCAGACTTTTTCGAACCATCGTAGCACTGCATCGCTTTTCAATTGAACCTTCATTTGGTAAACATTTTGAAAAAAAAGAATTTAATTGAGTTGAAACACCGCCAGATTCAAACGCACACCCAGACCATGTTATGAAAAAGTTTTCAGACATTTTACCTGGAATTGCGTTGCGTATAATTTGATCGTAACAATCACACATAACTTTCAGATCAGGATTTAATATAATTTGACATGGACCGTATTGTTTAGCGGTTTTATGTTTCCTCACTAAAACAATAAAACTTCCTGTTGGTGAAAAAGTTTCTTTTCAAAATTCTGAAGCTGCCATACTTGAGACAGCTCCAAACATTATTGGCTATTAGGCAAAAAAAATACAGTCTCTAATATTTGTAAACAGAGTTCAAGTAGCTAGAAACTCTGACGGCCTGTTTTTTTAATTATTGTAAATATGTTTAACATTTTTAACAACATCTTGATAAAAATCACTTTTAGTTATAGCTTAAAAAGATTCCTTCGAAATTATATTTTCAGCATCTGCCATCATTACATTATATTCTCTTAGTGCTTCTTCATCATGCAAAGAGGTTCTCAAATTACTAATTTTTTTCTGACAAACATTGAGAATATCAGCAGATAGAATGCAAGGAACAACATTGGGAGCAGTGGAAGTTAATTTAGAGTGTAGAAGAAAATTTACGAAATGGCTTAATGATAACAAATAAGAACGTTGAGTGCCTGGTTCATAACCTTTTTGTTTAGAGTAAGGGAACCATTTATCTTGTAAGAGTTTAATAGACTTGTGTAACATAAAACAGTCAGGTTGGGTAGCATTAGAGAGTCTGATAAAATGACTTCCATCATTCTTCTAATTTGATGCATTTCATTTGATGCAGCTTGTAGATCTTTCTTTACTCCTGATGGACTTTTTAAGTAAAGAAGAAATGTGTGAAGATAATCTTTAAAACATAAAATGTCATTTTCTCCTTTTTCAATTATAGTATTTGCTTCATTATCATCATTATCATCATTACTGCTTTTAGGTTCATTTGGCAAAAGTTTTTTTCTAATTATATAAATACATAAAAAAGTATGGAAACATAAGCAAGTTTGGAAACACAAGTATAGCCAATATAATTTATAAATATTTATTACATAAAAATAATTTTTCAGAGTTTTTGCTTTTTGCAACAAATTTTCCTTTTTCTTTATTTCTTTGTAAAATTTATTGCATTATTAATTGCAAGACCATTAGTACACTTTTATCTCAACTATACTATCAAATGGCTTTTAATTTCAGTCCAAGTTGTTTAAGTTCTGTATTAGCCTTTGGTACAGTAAATACAAAGCATCAAACATTTCCAGCAGCTGTAGTTTTACCACTGTATTGGCGTAGTTTATATAAATATATATAAAAATATATATATATATAATATATATATATATATATATATATATATATATATATATATATATATATATAATATATTATATATATATATATACATATATTTATATATATATATATATATATATATATATATATATATATATATATATTTGTATATAATATATATATGTATATAATATATATATATTTATATATATTATATATATATATATATATATATATATATATAAGTATATAATAACTGACCTTATTCTAATAAATCATCAATACAAACCAACAAGTTGATTACACTGTACAATTAGTATTTTATTGTTTGAAGAACATAGCCACAAAATAACACAAAATTAAATATCAAAGATTTTAATTTTTCTATTACAATATAATGATATATATTTTATTATATAACAATATTTTCTTTTTAAATTATATATAATTTTGTTTCTAAAATAAATATTGAAAATCTTGAAAAATAAGAAATTCTTTTTATAGATAGTTTATACTTTTGTTTAATTCGGTGTTTTATATATATTTTAGCAATACTAAATATTGTTTTAACTTTCTTTAACATTTTTATATAAACTCACAACAGCAAAAATGCCGATCTAAATATGGTGCCGTTATCGACATAATTTAAACATAAAAGTTTTTATAACGTAGTTTCATTTAGCAGTTACTTTATTGAAAAGTATTTCATATTTTTTTCAAAAATGCTATTTTACTGCTTTTTCATTTCAAAAATAAAACAAAATTAAGATAATGAAATTAAAAAAATTTAAAGCTATGGAATCTTTATAATTTATTTTAAACTAACCTATAATTAATAGCAATAAAAATGTGTTGTAAATAAGTAAAGTGTATAGGTGTAATATCAAGTTGTATTTGAAAATATTTGCGGTCCTCCCACACCTCAATTAAAATAAGTTTATTAAATAATATTGTTTTACTCTATTTTTAAAAGGTTATTTATGTTATATATATTTTTAAACTTATATATCAAGTTATAGTAAAAATGTGTGCAAGTTATTTTGATTGATAGCGAGAAGTAATTTTATGGTTATCTTAATTGTTATTGACATTTATAAATACTCATGAGTATTGACTGAGTAAAACGATCTGCGTACCAGATTTACTTATGAGATATTTTTTACTATAATATTTCTTCAGGGTTAGTTTTTTTTTAATATATATTGTATATTTAAATATGTTTTTGTGTATTTATATAGTTCAAAGTTTGCATAAAACATATCTTCTTTAAATGTACTTTTTGCACAGTCATCTTTCTTTTTTTGTGATTTCTTTATTTACATATAATAATATAAACTGTATAAAAATAAAAAACTTTATTTATTATAAACCAAGTTTACATCAGTTTTGAAAAGTTACAAAAATGCAAAACATGAGTTCGATATTTATTTATATAAAACTTAATTTAAAATTTAACACCAATACATTTTAAAATGATCTTAAATGAATTAAAACGCAATACAATTACTACAGAGTAATTGTATTGCGTTTTCATTCATTTAAGGAAAATGTTTTGGGGTTAGATTTTAAATTAAATTAACTTAAGTCCAACAATAATAATAGCTATTGTTATTGTAGGGTCTGCGGACTTTCTTACATTTATTTTGTCAACATTACGATTGTTAAAAACCGTTTAAGGGTTCGTTTTTCGGAGCAATATTATTAATATTATGCAAAATACTAATATGATTGCGCTCAAGGTTGAAGACTTTAAATCAAGTGATTAATAAAATTTAATTTATGCAAACATAAATATTGTAAATGATTGTGGAATTTCTTTAAAATGTAGAAAAAATTAAAATTTGCCAAAAGGCCCATATTTAGATGAAAAAATGAAAAGCCCATGCAGGAATCCTGCATAGCCTCTGGGGCCACCACGCCCCTGTGTATATATATATATATATATATATATATATATATATATATATATATACATATATATATACATATATATATATATATATATATATATATATATATATATATATATATATATATATATATATAATACATATATATATATATACATATATATATATATATATATATATATATATATATATATATATATATATATATATATATATATATATATATATATATATATATATATGTATATATATATATATATTTTTTTTTTTTTTTAAAGAAACAGTTTGTTTTAATAATTTTATTGTTGTTTTTAAAAATTAGTTAAAGAAAATAGTGTTTTAAGTTTTATCTTAAGGAATTAAAAATATAAATTCCTTTTAAATATATAAGTTATTTTTTGTCATAATAGTTTAAAAAATGCACGATTTATTTTGATGAAAATATTTTATTAATAAGATATTTTATTTTAAGTTTATTGTCAATTCAATAAGGTAAAGTTTTAATGATGTTCGTTTAATTTATGAAAATAAACTATGATCACGAATATGTTATCGGTAACTGATAAAACCCTTTATTGTTTAAAAACACTATTAAAATAAGTTCACAAAAAAAAGAAGAAAAAATTTAATAACAGTTAATAAAATAACTAAAAACCAACTGTAAAATTATAAGAAAATAAACAAATATTATGTTATGCTTTATGAAAAAGAATATTTTTTTCAAAATAAAATTTAGTTCATATTTGAAAAAAAATGATAAAAATGATTTTACAAATAAGAACTAAGATTTTATTTGTAACTTTTGATAAAGTGAGAAAAAAACTGTCTGTATGATTTTTAACGCGTTAATAAAATAACTTTAATTACAATCCGGTACTTGAAAATACGCTAGTGACACAATATAACTTCTGACAATACAAAATATATTTGCTGAGTTACTTTGAAATGCATTACGCGTTTTCGTTATGCAGCGAAATCTCATAACAAGGCCTGTATATATATATATATATATATATATATATATATATATACATATATATATATATATATATATATATATATATATATATATATATATATATATATATATATATATACATATATACAAATTACAGTGGCATTTTTTTTTTCACCATAAATCTTTATTAAATTATTGAAAAAAATTTTTTTTTTTGCTAAGATCACTTTCACAATGATTATAAACAGAGTTTGTTTTTTACTTTTTTTTTATGTAACAGTTTTTTAGTTTACCTTGGAAAAAGAAGATGTCCACAGACAGAGACAAACAATGAGACATGTCTTTAATATATAGATACAGCAACTTAAACCCTTAGTTGATTTAAGTGCTGAATCAGTATGTTGTATATAATCAATATATTGTTTTATTTACACAGATGTATATCATTCAAAAATATAAAGAAATGAATGAAATTTGTTTTTTTATTCATACAGATGGAGTTCATTAAAAACTGTGAAGAAATGAGTGAAATTTATTGTTTTAATAAAAAGGTAAAATATAATTATTAAAAATAGTTTATGTTTTTTCAAATAATATATATATATATATATATATATATATATATATATATATATATATATATATATATATATATATATATATATATATAACTGACATGGCAGGCGATATGAACTTGATATGATTTTGTTTTATAAAATAGAGTTTAAAAAATTTGATTAAATGCCATGTTCTTATTAATTTAATTTCTCCATGAGTTTTTTTGTCTATAATATTCAGACAAAAAAGATCATATAGAAAATAAAATGCTAATTGATTACATTTAAGTAATAGTTATATTTGTTTGTTATATGTTTTGTATCATACCATAAATACACCAGAAAAACAATAGTCAGCAACAGTTGCTTTTTTGGTATTTATTTATTCAAGCATTGTAACTCCTAACTGGTTGCCAGAAAGTTTTTCCGTATTTTGTTGACACAAAAAAAAAATTAAAATGCAAAACCAAAATTTTTTTTTATTATTTGATAGACTGCCTTACCCAATCCTCAGTCGATGTAGCAGCACTCCCTTTCGAGTCAGGCTATAAGATAATCGATGTAGCAGCACTTCGTTGCAAATCAGGCTATAAGATAGTCGATGTAGCAACACTACCTTGTAGCAGCAGGCTATAAGATAGACAATGTAGCAACACTCCACACATGATTTATAGTAAAAAAAAAAATAAAAACATTTTTAAAAAAAATAAAAAATATAAACATTGTTTATACTTTTAAAAACAATCAGGATGTTTATAAACACTTTCTGGTCAATTAAGTTTGCGTTTTTGCGGTGTTTTTAAAAAATGATTAATTTTTGATTAAATTAATGGTTATAACTTTATGACAACATGGAAATGTTGGATAAAAGTCAAAAGTAATGAAAAGTGATGTATTTGTTGTCAAAAGAATCATTTTTTACCTTCCGCACTCTCAAATGCAACAATTTATAGTACTATATATATATATATATATATATATATATATATATATATATATATATATATATATATATATATATATATGTGTGTGTGTGTGTATATATGTATATATACACACATATATAGATAGCGTTTTTATTAAAACTATTGATTATTTTATAAATATTATTTTGTTTCATTTTTCTTTCTATTTTCATAAATAAAAATTTTATTTGTTACTTTTTTTCTTTGTGAAATTTTTTTTCTAATTTGATAAATTTAAAAAATTACACTGAAATAGCTCCAAACAAGAGAGTGAGTAATTTTTAAATATTTAAAAGTTCTTTTGTTTTTAAAAAAATACAGTTAATTCCAGATAACTCGAATCACTGAGGGACTGAGGAAAATGCTTTGAAAATGAAAATGAGATCCTCGCCATATAACTAAAAATGTAAAATCAAGAACTCAAGAACTAAAGAATGTTTATTGCATTGTTTTAAAGTATACACACTTATGATTGTTTCAAAAAAGGATAAAAACAACAACCCGTAATAATAAACCTGGAAATTTAAATGATTTTAAAAATGAGTCAAGTAATAATGAGATGAGCTTCATCAAAGAGTTGTCAATGAATCAGAGTTTGACAACTTTACTTTTATATATTAGGTTTTTACTCAATCAAAGAGTTTAAATACATGATAGAATAAAAAATATTTTAAAAATAAGAAACAAATGTTTACGAATTTTTGTATATTTATAATCTGAAATGCCGCAATGCAATATGTCTCAAAAATAGTTGCATTTTAAATACTTTAATTAAAACTTTCGTATAAATCAATTTAAAAAACTACATGAAGTATACAAATATTGCTAAAAATAATAAATAGAAAAATAACTATTCAAATACCGAAATACTGGCATTTAAGCCCTTTAATACCGGTATTCAAAACTAGACAAAATCGACCGAAATCCCAGTTTTTGGTATCCCTGTATACCGGTATTAGATTCCCTATTTAAAGCTGTTTTTTAATTTTTTTAAATTTTCTTACGTTTAGATTTTTTTTTTTTTTTTTTATAGTATTGCATGTTTATAATTTTTTTTTCTTTTGTCAGTTTTTTTCAGCGTTTTAAAACATCTAAAGAGTAGTAGTCAAGCTCTCTCTATCAAAAAAATTATATATGTAATCATGATTTGATTGCAATTGCTCACCTTTCCTGTCTATGATATATATATATATATATATATATATATATATATATATATATATATATATATATATATATATATATATATTTTATTTTTTTATTTTTTTTATTTTATAAATCTTTATTTAAAATTGATTAGCATTACAAGTAATGAATTGTACTATTTTATCTGTCCTTTAATATCAATAGTTTGCTAAGAATACAGGGGAGGAATATTATTTATGCATCGAAAAGGCAGTAGAGCTTCCAATATTGCTTGGGAGGTAGAGGTCACTGACGCCATCACGAAGGATTCGGAGGTATTTTTGAATAAAAGTTTTTTGGTAAGTAGTTGTTTTTGCGGTGTTAAGAGCATACGGGAATCTATTAGGGTTTCTGCTGTTGGTTTGAGTTAATTTAGTAGTTATAGGATGGCATGGGTCTGCAAGGATCTTTTTGAGTGTATTAATACAGATCCTATCAAGTAACTCTTCAATGTCAAAAATAATATTGAAGCTGCTTGAATTGGTTACATCAATTCCAATAATTTGTAGGGCATTTTTATGAAAATGTTGGATTTCTCCTTTTGCAGCAGCACTGCACGTAGTGAGAATAGGAGCACTATATATCAAGTGGCTAATAGCGTAAGATCGGTAGACCTGTAAAAGGTTTGGCTGAGTGTGACCAATTTGCTTAAGACGTCTGAGCATATGGTACTGATTTTATATTGTTGTGAACTTTTGTCCATTGTTCATCCCAATCAATATTCTCATTGAGCATGATTCCAAGATATTTGTGGCTGCTGACTATTTCAAGTTCAGTATTATTGAGTACAATGGATGGTAAAGCTTGAATTTCGGAGCATCTGGGAATAGTTCTTATGATTTTATATTTCGGGCCATTAAGTTTCATTCCATTTACCTTTGACCAAAGAGCGACGCCATCAACAATGGATTGAGGCAGGTTGGTAGGAAATTTATCATTAATTATATAGGTCATTATGTCATCAGCATATTTTTCGAGGATGGTTTCAGGTGGAAGATAGACGTTAATGTCTGAAATAAATAGAATGAACAGGATGGGACCTAAAACACTACCCTGAAGTGCACCTGCTTCGATACATTTCCAGTCAGTGGTGTGATCATTTGTTTTAATTCTTTGTTGACGATTAGATAAGTAAGCTGCGATCCAAGAGGTGAGCCATCTAGGTAGAATGTTCACTAACTTTAACAGTAACTTGTCATTACTGACAAGATCAAAAGCTTTTTCAAAATCAAAGAATATTGCATAAATTGATTTGTTGTTATCTTTTGCATGACTCCAGTCCTCTATAATTTGAATAATAGCGTCTATCGTACTTCGGCCTGGAAGGAAACCAAACTGTTTGTTTGAGACCCATAAGTGCTTGGTATGATTGACAATGAATATGGTAATAATATGTTCAAAAACTTTACATAATGCGGATGTAATGGCAATTGGTCGATAGTCATTAGACGATTGTGGGTTAGAAATTTTTGGAATCGGTGTTATGTTTGCTGATTTCCATTGGTCAGGTAAGTAACTGTTTTCTATGAGGCGGTTGAATAGGATGCAGAGTGATGAGGCGATTTCAAAGCGAGCAGATTTGAGTAAAAACGGAGAGAGATCATCTGGTCCTGAGGAACCTGGTTTTAGTTTGCTGAGTTGGTTGACAATGTTATTAAGGGTAAAAATGGGGGTAGTAGGCGGGTTTGCCTCTCGGTTAATGAAGCATGAGAGGCTGGGTTGTTTCTTGCCAGTCCAAATACTTTGAAAATGATCATTTAATTTTAATTAATATTTAATTGTTATTAATATAAATATTTGTAATTAATATTTAATTGTAATTAATATTAATATGTAATTGTAATTAACATTTAATTGTAAATATTTGAAAATGATCATTTAATTGTAATTAATATATATATATATATATATATATTATATATATATATATATATATATATATATATATATATATATACACACACACACATATATTTAAACAATTTTAAAATGTATTCTACAAAATTCTACAAAATATACATGAGTGCTCAATGTTCTTAAAAGAACAGAGCAATTATAAATTAGTAGGAAATCACCCAAAGAAAATTTTTTCTCATTTAACACTGTCTTTCAAGAGTTAGAGACAGGATTTACTTTCTAACGCCACCCTTTATGCCGCTAAAGTGTATATATATATATATATATATATATATATATATATATATATATATATATATATATATATATATATATATATATATATATAGACACACACACACACACACACACACACACACACACACACACACACACACACACACACACACACACACACACACATAAGTGTATATAAATGTATATATATGTTTAAATAGTAAGTGACTGGGATTGAAATTTGAGAGGCTGGGTTTGATAAAAAATAGCTGGCGCCATATTTGTGACCGGGGCTGCATAAACATTAGTAAATCCTAAAGTATTTTTTTTAATTCAAAATTCATGTTATTTTTCATATAAATATGCGTGTATATTTGTATAAAAATTATTATGATCCACATGATGATGATGATGATGATGATGATGATGATGATGATCATCATCATCATCATCATCATCATTATCATCATCATTATCATCATCATCATTATCATCTTCATCATGGCTTTATCCTCTCCCTTTTATGCTGTTTATTAGGCATTTTTTCTTATATCAAATCTCAAGCATATTTTGCCCTAACTAAAGCTTGTTAATACCATACGTAATGCACTCTCTGGAAGTTTTTTTACTTCTATCACTACTATTTTCTCCTGAAGCTGCTACTTCTCTACATGCTGACACCCAAACCACTTTAATCTTTTCTGACAAACGTTGATTGATACAATATTTTTTCTAATGATTCTTTTTCTTGTCTTTTTAGAATCAACCCACACATCTATCTAATCATCATCTTCTCTTTTGGCAAATACTATCGTATTTGGTGACACTATATAAATACTAAAGTTTATATATTTATAAAGGTATTGTATGCTAACATTTAAATAAATAAAACAAACATTTATGTGTATATCCATATATATCTATATTATGTATGCGTAAAAGCACCTTATACTTAGATACCTCCTGGATCCAAACAGGTATGAAAGCTACGGTTTCTTCTCTTTAGAGAGATTTATCTTTTGAGATGTTCTGAGTCGGCTTGATTCTATTCTACTCTATGGTTTCACCTTTTTGTACAGTTGCTATATTAAACTATTTTTTTGCCTTTTTTTACAAGAACATCTCTATTGAGAACAAATGTTTTTTTATTATTGCAAGAAGTTAATGTAATAGTTCTGTCTGATGCTAAGCTCTATTATTCTCAGTTTACTAAGTCTTGTATCTTATTTCAGATGTTTAGTTCAGTGTTGTTAACTAAAGTAAATCTAACATTACATCTCTAATTCATGGGTCTGATTTTATTTCTTATCCCCAGAATAAAGCTAAACTATTTGCAAAAAATTTTTCCTCTTATTTGATTGCCATTTCATTTAAACAGTTTACTCATTGTTAGACATCACTTTCAATGCTGCTGTCAGTTCTCAGTTTTATTCTTCTATGGCTTGTGGTTCAGACAACATTTCCGTTGTAGTCATACAAATGTGTTCTCCAGAATTCTCTTCAATCTTTGCCAAGCTATTACTATGTGTTTAATAAGTGGTTCCAATATTTAAAAATTCTAGAAAACACTCTGACCTCTATATATTCTACGATTAGTCTTCTCTCTAATATTAGTTTTATATAAAAGTTTTCAGAATATTAAATCATTAACTCATTCTTGAAGGTCTACACTCTCCTTCATTTCCAGTAACTTTAGGAGTACTGCCAGATTCTATCTGTATTGTTTCTTATCTACAATTATAATCGTCCTTACAATTTTACAGCTAAAGTGACTGACAACTTTATACTCTTTTCTTGACATAAAGCCTTCACTTTATGTTTACTTAGAACAAGCCATATTTCTTTAACCTGATTTCTCTTCTGTAACAACTTAGGGCAAGCAATCATTTGCAGATTTTAACTCTAATGTCAAATATGTTATTGTATTTAACCAAAAGAGAGCTCAATGTATTTTAGTTCAGTAATAAATGAGTAATATATATATATATATATATATATATATATATATATATATATATATATATATATATATATATATATATATATATATATATATATAAATTTTAATGCGGTAGTGGTGTAGTGGTAAAGCGCTCGCTTCAAAAGCGAGAGGTTCCTAGTTCGATCCCCACCACGTCCCTGGTAGTACCACGCTCAACTTGTTTCTCAGTGCAGCGGCCTTGTTCGTCGAGGTTCGTGTTTCGGAGTTATAGAGTTGAGAAAAGGTTATAACCACTATTAAGTAGCCTCCTTATCTGTAGTGGCCTTCTTGGCCTTGAGGAGGTGAATAACAAAAAAAAAAATATATATATATATAAGGCTTGTGTATGTGTGAAATGATATAGATTAATTTCAATTTCATTGCTTAAACACACTATGTAGTACAATTTTTATTACTTTTTTTTTATTGCAGTCCGATAAAAACCGCTATAATATATTCTGCTTTCTTTGCAAAAAAAAAGTATCTGGTCAAAATCAAATTTTAAAACATTGTGAAACTGGTATGCACAAAGCTAAATCTGTAAGTTCTTTTAAATTATTGAGGTTATTTGTATTATATTTTATATCATTAAATATTTTGTGAGTACATGTCAGTAATATATTGATTTAAAAATAACTTTCAAAATCAAAGTGTAGAAAATTATGCACGAGTTGCTTTTATATATACATTTTATATACATATTTTAATATATATTTTATATATATATTTTAAATACATATATTATATATATATTTTGTATATATATTTTATATACATATATTATATATATATATTTTATATACATATATTATATATACATTTTATATATTTTTTATATATATTTTATATAAAGTATATCTCTATATTATATATTTAAGAAAACATAAAAAAATTTCTGGAAAGCAATCAAAGCTCTATTTCCAATTAATAAAAGTGAAGTAAAAATTTACAGCACAAACATTTTGTAACTATTTTTTAGCAATTGTCAAATCAGTTGCCCTCAAACTGTTTTTGGGTCAAAAATTGATATGAAAACGTTTTAATTTAGCTATATTTTCACTATATTGATAAAAAATCGCTTAAAGTAACTTGAATCAAACAAATTTACTTAATTAACATTTAATAAGTATGTTAAGAGAATGTGCATCTTACAACATTAACAATATTATTACGTTTAAATTTCTTTATTAATTATTATTAAACTGTCTTTAAAGTATTTTGTCATTGTTAAATGTAGTAAGTTAGGCATTGTGCAAAAAACTTAAAAACTGCAAAAGTTATGCAACTTTTAAAAAAAATCAACTTAGTATTTCTGAAAATTATAGACCTTTATTTACACTTCCAACTTTTTGACAAAATTTTGTAAAACAATACAACAACAATACAAAGTTCTATAAAACTCTTAAAAATAAAGCTCTTAAAAACTGTTTGCACTCTTCTGATAACCTTGAAGAACATCTATATAGTTTGGCTATGGCATGGTTGCTCATTTTAAATAGCAAAAACATAGGTGTTTAATGAAATCCATAGAAAAAGAAACAATGGCTTGGATTTAGTTCATAGATTAAACTCTGAAGCATTTGATACTATAAACCGCAGTGCATTACTTGAGAAGTTATTATCTTATAGAATTTTAAACTAATTTAGTTTTTTCTTATGGAAAACAAGCCAATTTGGGTGGATAATCATCTATTTAACATAATGTTGAGTATAATTTATAAACTATTTTTTCAATTAATATGAGTATATAGCATAAACTTGCACTGAAATAAATTGTCAAATAACCTTGGAAAATCGAGCAAAAGAAATTATTGGAGTGCAATCAATTCTATATACATCTGATATAGCCATAGGCGCAAATATACATACATTGATGTAGAGTATAAATTTTTCTATAAAATTTTTTAAAGCTAAAATCTGAACCATATCAAAGGGTTGCACCCTATATTTAGAAGTTTGCAGAAATTTGGAACAGTATTTAAGAGACATAATTTAGAAATTACTAGATTTTTTTCATAAAATTCCTATACGTTTAGGATTTAGAGCGGCTTTCAGTTTGTTTGATTTTGATTAAAAAAATGAGGTGTGTGTGTATGTAAAATGTTTCCATTTACCGTTACCCTTATAAGATCTTGTAATAATGCTGTGGTGCTAAAATTTGGTACCAAAGGAGTTTAAAACCAGATAAATCTAAAAATTACAATTTTTTGTTTCTTAAAACAAGTCAATAATGCTTATTTTAAAATCTGTAAAGTGTGCTAATTAAAAAAAGATCATTAAAAACTATATCTATAGACAGGATTTTTGAGGAAGTTGGAATGAAGTGTTATCATGCTATAAGTTTAAATATTTTTTGAATTTATAATTGATAAGTTTTAAATCTTAAATAGGTTAAATCTTAAAAAGTTTTTAATCAATTTCTGACATTTTTGACTAGTAATGGTATCCCCTTTTCAGCATATATTCTACATAAATAGTGCTTGCTATTTTGAAGAAGTAGAACATGTTTGTCTTACAAATCTGGATAATCTGGACTATTGTTTGTGGGCATTCAAATTCACCAACTCAAATAGCGTTAACTGACGTGCCCAATTTGTCTTTTATAGAACCACACTCATCCTCTGTAACTTTTAGCATTTAAACCACACTCATCCTCTGTAACAACCACTCCTTAGATTGTTTCTGTATAGGGAATAATGGTTTTTATATGTATCAACTCATCATTTGGTTTTGATTAATTAATTTGTGGAGTATCCAATATGCTGACTTTTTTATTTTTTATTAAAAATAAAAAAGTCAGCATAATACACGTTGCATTCTACAGACTTAATATTTTATTCAAGTGTGTTTTATTTCTAAGAGTTTCAGATTTATCAAGTCTGTAGATTACAGCATATTATGCTGACTTTTAAGCCAATAACAAAATAAATAGAAAAGGCGAGCTTCAACTAAAATATAAATTAGATTTTCTTGGTTTATTTATTTATTTTTTTCTTATTTTTATTGGTGGATTTTCTTGCATTTATTCTTTTGTTTTAATTTAAAAAATTTAGCTCAAACATTTTTTTAATCATTCTCTTTAATATGAACACAGTATGTCTATTATATACAATTTGTCTATACGCCAGCTTATATTTTGCAGACATTTTTATTTTTAGTTTAATTTTGAAAAATTTTATACCTATCATTCTTAACTGCGCTACAACTGCTCATGAGTTTATACCTGATCTACTCATGTAAAGAATTGTATCATATAAATGCACCTTTATGTGACCAAAAATGTGTGCAAAGTGTAACTGATCTAATTAAACTAATGATGCATATGTGTTAAGTGAGACCTGCTTATAAGGTTTTTTCATGAAATGGCAAGCAGTTCAGAAATTTTCCTTCAACTCGATTTTAAAGTATGTTTATCTGCTATGTCAACAAAATATAGCAAAAATGTTCAGAAACAAGTACCACACATTTACAATTTTGGTTAAAAAACATGAAAGTTCCAGTTTCAATTAAATGAGTTAATGAATACAGAAGGCTCGTCATTTTAACATGACAGACAGAGGATATGACATCAAAACAACTGATATGACTTACCAACTTATTCAAAAATAGACAATTTAGATCAGTTATATATGTAATACTGAGAATGGATCATGCTATTGATAATGTATTTTGCTGAGTAGAGAATTCAGAAACTGCTGAACATCTCAACTGGACAGAAAGCATTTTGTCTCCATCAACTCCAGCATACACTTTGAAACAAATTGCAATAGCCGAATTACTATTGCCAAGTCATGCTAGTCATTCCATATCCTTATACACAAAATACAAAGTCTATGGGTCTTCAAAATATTGGTTATTGTGGACTCAAAGGTTTTATTTATAATCGCTTTGACCAAATTGCTGAAATAGCGATAGAATTTATAGCTGAGAGGAAATCAATCCAAGAATTTTTAGACAAAAAACCTGAATAAACTTGTTCTAGTCAAATCAGTTTATACAGAATAACTTGTTGATAATGTGTTCAGATGTGTATGCCGAAAAAGGAAGGATGATTATTTTTCCTACAATTGAGTTACCAAGATCAGTAAATAACAGGTTATTGTGTGTTTTTTAAATACAAAATATCACATCTGAAAGAAGCTAAAAACAATGTTAACTTGAGCTTGTTAACTTGAGCTTGTTAGGCAATGTTAACTTGTACCACACAGGAAGCTTTTTGGTGTTATCTTAACTGAAATTTTATATACATTGATTTACTAGTTTAGAAAGAAGTTTTTTCCTTTCCTGGTATAGATCTAGGTTGTGAGATTAATGAGATGTGGAAAGACTCTGATCCTGAAAGTCAACGTATAAACAGTAAAATTGCACATTCACCATGGTCTAATCTCAGATGCGAGTTGGAATTTGCAAAATAGGATAATCGCATAAAAGTATTGTCGAGCTACTTTATTGCAGATCCTTTCTAGATAAAGTATTGTGACACTAACTGTTGAATTTTGTGATCAGATTTGTAATATGTAGTATTCATTTAGTAGTGTCCAATGAATATATCCAATGAATGATATAAAAGCTATGGTTGTGACTTTAGTAGAAAAAAAAGCCGACTTGCCAACACTCCTTTAAGTAGAAGTTACAAAAAAAGCTCATTATTTGCTTCTCATTTTTCAGTTATTATATAACAAACTTGAAGTTGATCCTAAAGATCACTTAAGATATAAGTTAGGAAAGTGCCAAATTTCAGCAAATTTGGTGAATTAGGGTGCTTTTGTTATTTGAAACATTTCAGATAAAAATATAATATTATTTGTAAGGTTTTAATTGGTTTGTTTTATAGGAACAACTTAAAAAAAAAAAAAAGAAACACTTTGAAGCTATGAATAATAATTATGAATTTCAATTGAACAATTTATTGGAGCAACAACTGTTGACAACAGAACAGTTGACAAAAAAAGATCTATATTTGAGAAATGAAGTATGTAAACAATTTGAAGAATGCTTAAAAAAATTGATTGCTCCGGGTAAAGTTTGAGATTTTTTATATGATTTAAAATTTTATTTTAAGTTTTGTAGTTAAAATTTTTTTTTTTTTCCTTTTTTTTTAATTTTATGACCGTTTTCTGTGTTTGTTTTTTTTTATTTCAAGACCTACACTGTCAACTGTATGGTTCCTCATTAACATTGCTCGGGTTTAAAGATTCAAATGTTAATGTTGACATCAAATTTGATATGCAGGTAAGTTTTGTATGTTTCTAGTTGCTAAGTAACAACAGTAATGACTTTTTCTTTATTTTTTTCATTTGTATTATTGTTATAATTTTTTTTTTAATTAAAGCAACCCTTTTTTTAAAAGAGTTTTAGAAATTTTATCCTTTGTAATTTACAAAGGATAAAATTTCTAAAACTCTTTGAAAAAAAGAGTTTTAGAATTTTTTTTTTCAAAGAGTTTTAGAAAAAAGGATTTGAGTGATTTTTTTAAAGTTTTTATTAATATTACAAATATACTGATTCATTTTAGAAAATTATAGAGTTTAATCCATTGATATCTGACCCTCTATGTTTTTATTCTCTGATAGCAGAAGTGATTCAAAAGCAAACACGTAAGTTTTTATTTTTTTTAAGATTTAAATGATGAGAATGATAATGAAGATTTGATATGTTTCATAATAATTATTTATTGTAATATTTGTTTTTTATTTAGACTTTTATTCAGATATTGAGGACAATCTCAATATGAAGAATCCCAATATTAAATTTAAAGATATAAAAAGGTAAAAAGATTTTAAAGTTTATTTCTGTTAATTTTTGTGTTGTTTTGTTATCAGTTTAATACATTTAAATGTCATACATTTAATATTTAATTTTTTTTACCATCAATTTTTACGTTTTTAGCTGAATTTCAATCCTTTTGAAATCTAGCCTAAATTTCTTTTACTACAATTTCTATCCTTTTAGCCTAAATTACACACCCATACACCCAGTTTTAATTTTCAAAGATTTCTTTAAAATAGCTAAGCATTTAGCCTAACGATATTTTTTAAAAAGTTAAATTTTTTGTTTAAAAAAATATTTTTCATTTTTGTTTGTACATTAACATATTTCCAAAAAAAATTTTTTTCAATTGTTGATGCAACCTTTTTTTAATTCTAAATAATGAACCTTTATAAACAATGAGTTAGATCCATGTTCCTGGAACTACTGGAATGTGATGGTGGTCTAATTCATAACTGCTTAAAGCTTCCTTAAAAACTTACCAATATATCTCTACCGCATTTCTGTGAAGAGACAACCCTGTATAAAATGTCTTATTCAGAAACCTTTTATTTATACTGAGTTGATTTAACCCTATATAAGATGTGTATAATATATATATATATATATATATATATATGATTCAGAATGATTTGATTTGAATCTTAAAAAAAACTTAAGCAAATTTTGGTGCATTGACACTTAACAAGAGTTAACTGGATAAGACTTGATAAAATGGGTTAATTTTGTGGAGAGATGAAAGTAAATATAATTTATTATTTTTGATGATATAAGGTATCTTATACATCCAAAAACAATTTCATTTATTAACAGAATTTAATATCCAAATCTCAATCAGGTAAAAAGCATACTGAAAAAGTTAAGAAATAAACAAATGATAAAATTTTTTTTATTGTAAATTTTTTTTAGCTACAATCAAACTAGTATCTAGAGATTTTATTTTTAAGACCCATTATAACCATTTCATGGAAAAAAAACTCAGAAAGGCATGACTTGTTAAACAAGTCTGCTGCACAAAGAAACAGAATGAGCAAGGTGAGACATGAGACAAGGTACATCCATGGTCATCTATCATTATCCATAGTCATCCAGAGACTTTAGATTGTTTTAAACCTTAAATCTTTTGATTGTAAGCAAAGCATTCTGCAACTATTGCATTCAAAATGCAATTGCTAAATTTGAATTTTAAGTTGTAGAATTGTAGAAAAGTGGGCATAGTTTTCTCTCTCTCTCTCTCTCTCTCTCTCTCTCTCTCTCTCTCTCTCTCTCTCTCTATATATATATATATATATATATATATACACACACACACACATATATATATATATATGTGTGTGTGTGTGTGTATATATATATATTTATATATATATATATATATATATATATATATATATATATATACATATATATATATATATTATTATTTATATATATATATACATATATATATATATATGTATATATATATACAGGCCTTGTTACGAGATTTCGCTGCGTAGCGAAAACGCGTAACGATTTTCTAAGTAACTCAACTCAGCAAATATATTTTGCATCGTTAGAAGTTATATTGCGTCACTAGCGTCTTTTTGAGTACCGCATTGTAATTAAAGTTATTTTATTAACGCGTTAAAAATCATACAAACAGTTTGTTTTTTTCTCACTATAACAAAAGTTACAAATAAAATCTAAGTTCTTATTTAAAAAATTTATTTTTTAAATAAGAACTTAGATTTCTTATTTAAACTAAATTAGTTTAAATAAGAAATTAATTTCTTATTTAAACTAATTTTTATTTTGATAAAATTTTTTTTTTTCATGAAACGTAAAATAATGTTTGTTTATTTTCTTATGATTTTACAGTTGATTTTTGGTTATTTTAAACAATAAAGAGCTTTTTTTTTGTTATTTATCAGTTACCGATAACATTTTCGTGATCATAATTTATTTTCATAAAGTAAATGAACGTCTTTAAAACTTTACGTTATTGAATTAACCATGAACAAAATATCTTAATAATAAAATATTTACATCAAAATAAATCATGTATTTTTTAAACTATTATGACTAAAAATAGTTTTTATATTTAAAAGGAATTTATATATTTAATTCCTTAAGATAAAACTTAAAACACTTTATTTTTTTTAACTAATTTTTAACAACAACAACAAAAATTATGAAACAAACTGTTTCTTTAACAAAAAATCTATTACTTTACAATTGCGGTTAAACGCTTTTACTAACGACTTTATTTCTTCTGAATAAACGTTACGTTACGTGACCTTAACGACAATCAAAAGATAATTTAAATATTCTAAAAGATATAAGTTTTTGCGTAGCGCAAAACTGCTGAACGCGTAGGCAAATCGCCTTATCGCAAGCAAAATGCGAGCTGCGTAACGCTTCTTAACAAGGCCTGGGGCCAATGCTATAAACAATTCGAAGTTTTTTTCGAGAAAAAAAATCTTTCGTAAAAACGCAATTTTTAAAGTAAATTATTTACACGTAAAAAAATGCGTAAACTCGAAGAATTTATCGCTATTTGTATTTTTTTCGGCCATTGCTATAAAGCATAAAACGTATACGTCACTTAAATTCACGCACTTTTTATATCCGTAATACGTCATTGATAACAAAATTTTTTTTAAAAATTTTATTAAGTAGGCCTACTAAATAAATTTTATTAGTTATTAAGTAGGCTGTGCTGTCTATTCTATTTTTATAAATATTTTTACATTCTAGTATTTGGTGTTTAAAAAAACTGTGTAAAATTAAAATAGGAACATGGATTTAATTTTTTCGGATGAAGATTTAGATTTCGAAGTTGCAGAAAATGAGCTTCGCCACCGATTGCCTCGAGAGGTTGGAGTTTAAAGCATTACTTAAAATTACTAAATTTTGATGTTTTTTTAATGATTTGATATCGAACAAAATCAGAAATCATACTAAATATGCACAGAAATTATATTTTTGTTTTGTTTTTCAATTTCATTTTAGTTTAATGGTCGCTCTTTTAACGAAGATATTTCTGACAACGTTTTTCGAGAGCAGTATCGAGTCCCAAGAGCTGTATTAGATTTTTTAGAAACTAGGCTTAAAGATGATTTGCAACATTATACTAAGCGAAATAAAAGCATTTCAGTACGTTTCCAGATAATGGTATTTCTTCATTTTATTGGCACAAATGTTTTTTTTCATGTTCTCAGAGATTGTCATGGAATCTCTACCAACACAATTTATCGTATTATACACAGTGTAGGAGAAGCTATTTTTAATGTTAGTGTATTAAGTTAATAAAACTATTGAAAGTTTTACGTTGTCATATAAAGTTGCTTATTATTTTTATTTTAGTAAGTAAATTAAAAACTAAGTTTAGTAAAGATAAAAATTGTTATCCTATAAGATTAGATTCGACAAGAGATCATAAAGTGGCCCAATGATTGCTCCACTCTTCCACAGAAGTTCATGGAAATCGGAGGTTTTCCGTGCGTATGTGGTGTCCTGGATGGATCTCATATACTCCTTTCTAACCCTCCTCAAGCAGATGAAGATTCTCTAATCAATCGCCATCATGTCCATAGCATAAATGCAATGGCAGTATGTGGACCCGACACATCCATATTTTATGCATCGACCAACAGTCCAGGAAGGTGGCATGATGCACATGTAAGTCTGTCACTAAGTTATATTTTACAACTGTTAGTGCACTAATGCCGGCTATTCAACTAGTACGTGACACTCTTCGGAATGTTCATATTTGAACATACTATTTGAACTATTATGATTGCTAATTTTAATGTAGCTTAGACTAACTAATATAATGTATTATAATGTAACTTACAGTAAATTTAAATATTGTGACTTTACTGCTATTAGGTTCTAAGAAATTGCAACCTATGGAACAAGTTTGAAATTGGAGAGCTTCCATTTAATGGAGCTGTAATTTTGGCTGACTCTGCGTACCCATGTCGAGAATGGTTAATTCCACCTTTTCCCGGTGATCCAGACGGAGCTCAAAAACGTTTCAACATAGCACAGAGAAAAACTAGAAACATAATTGAGCGATGTTTTGGAATTGTCAAAAATAGGTTTTATGCTTTGAAAACTGGAATTCGTTTGCATAAGGTCGAAGATGCCTCTAAGCTTATCATGTGTGGATTTGTTATCCATAACTTGTGTATTCGACATGGAGACAACGGTAATGACTTTGAAGAACGTGAAGAAGAACAAGCTGATGAAAATCTAGCTCAAGAAAATCAGAATGATAGAGCTTTGAATAGACGATTACAGCTACTTAACTACTTTACTTAAAAATATTGTTTAAAAATTAATAAACAATTTGTTCTAGAGCATAGGATCTATCAAAATTGTTTAGACATGGATCATAGATTTGTGTCTAAATTAGTTGAATTAAAATTGGAAAAAAATTTACACAATGATTTTTTAATAAATGCAAGAAATTTTTATAAAAAATTAGACCATAAAAATATATGTTTATATTTGTTTTTAAGTATGTATATTTTGTTTTTTTATAGAGCACGCTTAAAAAATAATAGGAGATTTGTTAACTTTATAGTTGTCATGCTTGTATCTATTTCACATCGCAACAGCATTGGTGTTAATGTTTGTGTGAAGTTTTACAGAATTTATTACTGTAAGGCAATGGTGATAAAAAAATGAAATAACAATAACAATTTCAGATTGGAGTTATTTTTTTATTGTTTCTAAAAAAATGTAATTGGTCATGGTTATACAAGACGAATGTTTAAATATAGTATATATTTTTATACAATAATTTTCAAAATTTAGCATAAAATTATGATGTAGCTTTTCTCTTAATGCAAGAGAATTTCCTCCTAAAACAAAAAAAAATTTTTAATAATAAAGTTATACTAAATATTACTACAAATTAATTTAAAAAATAAAAAATAAAATACCGTGTCTGTATTTACAAAATGTTGCTGGTTTAAAGGTTGCATTTTCTCATGCATTAGCTTTGTTGCTGTTGTGTAATATATTGTTAAAGCCTTTTCTTTTCGAATTTGCTGTTGCCTGAGGGCAACGTCCAATTTCAAAAGTTTAACTCTTAACTCTTGTTCTTTTTCTAATCTTTCTTTTTCTAACCCTAAAACACTTACTTTCAATTTTTTAAAACTTCCATCTACCAAGAGACTTTTTCTAGCTTGTTTTCTTTTTAAATTTTTTAATGCCCCCATTGATGGTTTATTTTGAATTGAATCTAAAATTTAATTCTAGGTGTCAAAACAAGATCAGTTAACTAAAATAATAAGTAAGGTGGTTTAGATTCCTTTAAAAATAAGAAGTTTTTGATGGTTTTGGAAATACTAGTTTTAAAAAATTAGGCACAAATTGATGTTGTCTGTTATATAATTATAAGTCTAAAACCTACAATTAACTATATTAAACAACTGAGATTTAAAAAAAAAAACAATTTATAAATTGCATTACCTTGAAGTATCTGACGACTATCACCAACAAGAGTGGTATTGTCTAAATTAGGGGAGAACATACAATCAATTCTTGCATCTAATATAAACAATTAATTTGTATAGAATTTATATAAGAATAAAATAGAACTCTATAAACTATACAATATATGTATATATATATATCTATATATATATATGCATATATATATCTATATATATATGTATATATATATATATCTATATATATATATATATATATATATATATATATATATATATATATATATATATATATATATATATATATATATATATCTTATAATACAACTAGTCTTAAACAATAAAGAAAAATATACCAGACATAGATGAAATAAAAGAAGCTGTATCAGAAGATTGTTTCAAAGTAAAGTTTACTTCTTTACTTGATGAAGAAAGGGTGGCAGTGGGAGTAGAATGTTGGTTGGGAGTGGATGACAATGCATCATCTGTCATACAAAAAGAGATATTAAAATCAGGAACATTGATTCCAGATACATTTATTGACTTCCTGTCAAGAATGTCTAAGACAACATTATCTAATTCTGTTAGTTGTCTCCCTGCAGCACCTTTAAAAAATGTATATATATATTTGTATATATTATATATATACAAAAATATTTAATTATATATGTGTGTGTTTATACACACACACACACACACACACACACACACACACACACACACACACACACACACACACACACACACATACACACACACACATATAAATATATATATAACAAAACTATACCTGTTTTTAGACTTTTAGCAAATTTTTGCATTGTAGCTCTTCGCAAATAATCCCACTCTCTATTACGCAGCTGGTTGATATCTTCAATTTTTGCCCCTAAACTATTTAAATGTGACATTATGTCTTCCCAAATTCTATTTCTATGCCTCATAGTAATAGATGGACCTAAAAGTAGAGTAAATAAATAATCAATATATAGTATAATATAGTTTTATATAGTAAAATACTAAATATTCTATAATAATATACTATTTTATAATTAGAATCATACCTAAAAAAGCTTACCTATATTATATATATATATATATATATATATATATATATATATATATATATATATATATATATATATATATATATATATATATATATATATATATATATATATATATAATATAATGTAATTATACATATTTTTATTTAAATAGTTTGCTAATTAAAACATACTAAGCTTCCCAAGAAGAACCTCTTTGTTTTCTCTGATCTTTATTGCTAGTAACATTTTAAGTTCTTTAGACAGCATTTTATTTTGTTGTGTATTTGTGTATTATATGGCATAATTGTCGACTATATATACTTTTCTTTAGTCAAACATGAAAAATTTGTTTAACCAAAATTACTATCAAAAACCTAACAAGGAAAAACAACAAGGAACTGAATAATCGATTAAATGCAGATTTTAAGTAATTAGTTTAATTACTTAAATTAAATTAGTTTAATTAAATTAAATTAGTTTAATTACCAAAATCCTTTTCAGTTTTATCTGTAAAATATCTACATAAAAACACAAACAGAGAATGTTCAATGATTTTGAAGTGCTAACGTTGTTCCAAGAATGGCCGCTAAAAATCACGAAGAAAATATCTAAAATAGAGATAAAAAATCTATCTGAAATTTTTTTTCGAAAAAACGCATTTTTTATCTGAAAAAGGGATTCCCTTGTTCGTTTATAGCATTGGATTTAATAGCGAAGTTTTTATCTCAAAAACGGTATTTTTTGAATGTTTACAGCAATGGACTTTTTTTTTCTTCGCTTTTTACGGTAAAAACTTCGTGTTTTACGGAAAAAACTTCGTATTTTGTGTTTATAGCATTGGCCCCTGTATATATATATATGTATATATATAATAAATGTATATATATACTATATACATATATATAAATAGTATATATATATATATATATATATATATATATATATATATAAATACATACATACATACAGACATACAGACATACATACAGACATACATACATACATACATACATACATACATACATACATACATACATACATACATACATACATACATACATATACAAATATACAAATAATTTTTAATGTATTCTAGATAATAGAGTGCTCAATGTTCTTAAAAGAACAGAGCAAGAATAAATTAATTCAAAATCACTTATTAAATTTTTTTTATTTTGCATTGTGTTTTATTTCTAAAAACTCATCAGAAATATATATACATATATATAAATAAAATATTATAATAAAATATATAATATTATTATATAGATATTATTATATAATAATAATATATATAAAATTGTATTATTATATATAGTATTATTATATATTAAACTATAATTTTTTTAAACAATAATTTTCATTTACTCAACTGGATTATTTATTTACTAGTCAAGAAGGACTATTGTGATAGCAGAGCTGATTGAAACAAGTTTGTACCAAAGTACTACTCGAAGGCTGAGTAGGCAGAACCGGGATTTGAACATGCATTCCTGCTGCTACAGCCAATAATTATTCCAAACTTTTAGCAGTGCTTTAACCAACTGAGCTATTATATATATGTATATAGTATTAAATATATAGTATTATATATATAGTATTATATATATATATAGTAGTAACATTATGATAGTATATATAATTCTAAAATAATAGAACCAATTAAAATTATAATAAAAAAAAGTAAAAGTGAAGAATGTATTGTTTTTTTTATTTATTAGTTTTGAGTTATAAATCATATTTTATTTAGTGGACTTTCATGCTGCATAGCTCCCTTTTACAGTAAGGTAACAAAATTTGTATTGCTTTTCTTTAATTCTTTGCTATTTATAAAAATATCGCAATCATCCAATTGATGTGATGCTCCAATTAAGAGCCTAATAGTAAAAATTGCTTTATGTTTTTTTTTAAATTTTATTTTAATCTATCTTTAGTTTCTCAATCTTTAATTGATCAATAATTAAATTGATTTATTTAAATTCAAACACAAAAAAAGTTTAATGAATAAAAATGATTGGAATGCTTTGTTTATAAGATCTAAATTTTATAAATTTTAAATTCATTAAATTAAAAAAAAAAAAATCTACACACAGATATATAATCACTGTATAATAAACTTAATAGTGTTAATAGTAGTAGTAGTTATGCCCATTTGGGCATTTTGACCCAAAGTTGTCAGTATCCATTTAAAAATAAGAGGAGAAATTAAGTTATAAAAGTTCCATTTATATAATGTTAAGTAGGGTAGACCTGGGCACCTTGGTTTCCCCCCCCCCTCCCTTTTTTTTTTTTTTTTGATGTGCAACTTTTTAGCTTTTTATGTTTTATTTTATTTTTTAATAAAAAAAGGTTGACAAGACCCTAGACTACATATAAATAACATTAAAAGTTTATACTCGTTTTTTAATACATTTTAAATTGCTTTTGTTAGGTTATTTATGATGGGCTAACATGCCCAGCTATCAGAGTACGTTGGCCTAGGGGTATAAAACAGGGCAAATCTAATTTGATGTATCAAAATTTAATTTGGCGTATCAAAAATTGTTTTAATGGTCCCACACTTCTAACTATGATCCAATAAATATGATTTTTTTTGGAAAGAGGTTTGAATTACTAACAACCATCATCTAGATTCAAACTTCATCCTTCACCTAGATTCCCAGCTTGCTAAAGCACTTAGTCTTTGAATAAAATCAACTGGGCCAACCTGCCCTGGTCTACCCGGAAAATACCTGTAAGTGTATACTGAAAATATCTGTAAGTGTAAACTTTTAAAAATTCTTCTCACATTTTAAAGTCTATTTTGCTTAAACTTTTTTGTTTTGTATTGAAAATGAGGAGAGCATACTAAACCACTGAAGATCATCACATCAAAAAACAAACTTTTTATACTGATTGTAATTAATCAATATTTTTCAAGTGGATACTCTAAATAAGCCCAACTATATTGCATAGCAACATTGCAAAGCAGTTTATTAAAAAAAATATTTGAAATCCACAATATTTTCTCAAAAAAACAAAAAAAAATGCAAGTATAAAAGTTATTTGAAGTTATATTGACTCTGCCAAACTCTCTAGTAAAAAAAAATATACCATGGTTTACCAATTGTTGATGGCTCTGAAAATGAACCACAAGATATTTAGTATATTAATTTATTTAAACAATTATATTTTCCAACTATTTAATATAATTTATTTAATAATAACTGTGTACATGTACAATGACAATGTACGGAGCCTAGGTAATCTAGGCTTTAACAGCCAATTTATGTTAAAAATAAGTCCACCTTTGATTTAAATTGTTTAAGTGTTTTAGAATCTACAATGTTTTGATCTAAATTATTCCAGCTGTTAATAACACGGTTTGTTAAGAAATAGTACCTCTTTGGATTTTTAATTAATTGTCTATGAAACCTCAAATTGTGACCTCTCGTATTTGAAGTTATTTGAAATCTGGTGGGTATTCCAATATTAAGTTATCTATTTTTTTTACTATTTTGAAAAGTTGAATTAAGTCATTACGTTCGCATCTTTTTTCAAGAGTCGTTAATTTAAAGTAGATTAGTCTACTTTCATAGTTTTTCCCTTGAAGACATTTTATTCGTGTTGCTTTACGTTGTATCGATTCAATTTTTTTTTATCTTGTTCTAAGTAAGGACACCACACTGAATTTGCGTAGTCTAGATGCGGTCTTACAAGAGAGGTGTACAATAATTTAGATGCGTTTATGTCTAAGTTTTTAAATGAATGTTTTATTATTCCTCACATTTTATTAGCTTTACCATACGAATAACTAACTTGACTAGACCATTTTAAGTCGTTTGAAATCATAATTCCTAAATCTTTTTCAATTTTTGTTTCTGGTAGTTCAACTCTATTTAGCACTGAATCATACATTGTGTATATATGCCTAGTATTTTTGCTACCTATATGCATGCGTTTACATTTGCTGACATTAAATTTTAATAGCCATAATTAGCCAATAGCCAATTTTAACTAGTTCTCAGCTCTCTTTTAATTTATCATTTTATCACTTCTAATTTATAACTTATTCTCTATTACTGTTTTTTGCAAATCATTTTTGAATTTCCATAAAAAAGTTTGAAAGAATTTTCCAGAACTTTAAATGAGTTTTTGCAAATATTCTTTTAGTAGTTCTTTTGCAATTTGGTAGTTACTTTGTTGTGTAGCCACTTTGTTGTAGAAAGTTTGTTTCTGTTAGCCACTTGGTAATTCCTTTGTGTCTTTGATTCCAAATAAATGTCCAGATAAAGACAACATTTATATTTAGCATGGATGTCTAAAGAGCTATTCTCCATGAAAAAACTGTTTTTTAGATCTTAATAGAAGTAGTAAATTGCAAATAGCATAATATATATATATATATATATATATATATATATATATATATATATATATATATATATATATATATATATATATATATATATATATATTACGGGTATTCAAAAAAAGTGAATTTTCAAATCTAAAAAAACCATACCCCCTAAATTTGGGGCAAATGTATAAAAAATGAGCCTCACAAAGTTTGAGCGCTGTCCGATCACTTCCCCCCCCCCCCCTCAAGTTAAAAATTTAGGGGAAAATTGACCGAAAAGTGGTAATTTTCGGGCGCCTTGAGGGAGGGGTCATTTTTTTTTTTTTCAATTTTTTTTGCTATATGTATATAGGCCTATATTTTTGTTTAAAAATATATGGTTTTTTTCCTACTTCTCAAAAATCTATGTTTGGTGGTATTGAAAATCATGAAAATCAGAATTTTTGTAGTTAAAGTTAGATTTATATATATATATATATATATATATATATATATATATATATATATATATATATATATATATATATATATATATATATATATATATTTATTTATTTATAAGCCTTGTATGTATTAACATATACACACAAGGCCTCTCTAACTATTCCGAAGACATACGAGAGGGAGCAACCAACTTCATTTTGCCAGAAAGAATGAACAGTTGTTGGTTGTGACATCAGCAATGTTGTTTATCTATATACAAAAAAACACTATTTATCTATATTGAAAAATCAAATTGAGCAAGAATAAATAAAATTATAAATTTATATTCAAGTTTTATAACAGAAAAAAAATTTACAAATCTAATAATAATCAAGTTAATAATCTTTTAATAATCTAATAATAATCTTTTTTCACATCACACCAAGTCCATCATTAAACTTAATCTTTGAAATTGTACCGGATTTTTGTTCTTGTGATCTGAATACAGATCAAACTTTGTCCACAGTTAGCAATCTGTTGTGCTTTTCAGTTTCATCAGAATATCTATGAATATACTGCCCCATCATACCTATTGACCATTCTGAATGGTCATTTACAAAAATCAAAGTTTCAGCATATTTTTGAAAACTTTTGAAGCATGACTAAATATGCCAATAGTTTGGTGGAAGTGAGAGCCAGTCTTGAACTCGTTGCTTATCAAACCCAATCATGTCAAAAATCAGGTAAGAAAAGACATCAACCGAGGCAGACAAGGATGGTGGTTTTTTCCCAATTTTTGTATTCATTTTATAAATTTCCTTGATATCTTGCTTTACTTTATTCTCAGGCTTATAATAGTCAGAGCTAGCCATATCAAATGACAGAATTGCTGATGCAATTTTTGCCTTCTCCTCTGATGCTAACTCATCATTTAGCAAAGCTAAAGGTATCATTGTTGAATCCAAATACCAACAGTGTTTATACTGAGACTCTAATACAGCATCGACAGCTATTGGGTTTGTACATACCTTCTTGTACAGATGCATTTGATGTATGGCTGTAACGTCAAGAAAAGGAGCTTTGATGACATCCTCAGATTGTAGATACCATTTTGCATAAAAGCAAACAATAAATTCTGTAATAAGCTTAATTTCAATTTTCAGTTTATCATTTTCCTGAACAAACGTAAGTTGATTGGATAAAAGCTGAAGCTTTAGATAATAAATTGCTTTTCCTAAAAATCTTGCATGATGAATAGCACCAGTTTTTCTTACTTTATATGTTATAGGGGATAAGTACGTGACAACTAATTCTGCAAGCTCACTTCTATCATCTCTTATAATACCTGGTTTACTAACGTATGCTTTGCAAAATGTTAATGACTTCATAGCTGCCTTTTCTAAAAAACTGCTTTTAACCTTATTCCAATCAAACCGTAACAGTAGAACTGAATTATAGTTAAAATTAGGTTTTTCAAAAATATTTTTAAGCTTTTTGAAAAGAAGATTATCAGGTCCACTAGTTTCTCCATTGGTCACTAATTTCCAAAAGTGAAGCATTCTTAATTCAGTCACATGATGCCTACATGCTATTTGGAGGAGATACTTATCCAGTTCTTGAGATATTCTGGAAACTGATCCTTTATTCGTCCCAGTGTTGGATGATGTTGTATCAAAGCATATTCCTCTAGTTTTTGACGTAAGTTGATACTCCTTAATTAAGTTCATTACACCTAAGAACTGATCTTCACCAGTGGATGACGCTAGTGGAGGTACTCCAAGTAGGTAAGTCTGTCCATTAATGTTAACTAAAACAGCCATTCTATCCCTCTTTAACATTTTTTCTTTGTTTAGCTCAAACAAGGTCTTCCCATCAAAATGAATTATACATGGATATGGAGATGCGTCTATGGCTGCTTTAACATCTTCTTTTGAAATTTTTGCCATGTTTTCATTTTCTTTTTTCATTTTTCTATATGCGGTAGACTGACTGCTTTTAACTTCTTTAAGATCAACACCTGATTGATATAGAATTGCATTTGTTACCTTCTGTAAAACATTTGGTGATATATCACAGGCTGTAGCAGTAAGTGAAACATTACCAGCAAAAACATCTTTTGGAATTTTTGCAATTACTGTGTCTGGGTTTTCAGAGACTTCTATATGATACCAATCATCTGGCTTGAAATCAGATTCAATTGAAGAATCATCGCTTAGAATTGTGTCTATAAGTTCAACGTTGGGTACATCATCTCTCAAAATCTTAGGCTGTAAACGATTTTTCTTCCTGATGCTTTCTTTTGCCTAATTAACAAAAAAAATGTAGTTTTAATTTTTAATTTTAAAATTAGTGGAAAAAAGAATTAACAGAGCTTGAGAAAGAGCTAAAGTAAATAAAATTAAAAGTATTGAATACCTTTTTTCTATATTTAATATCCTCTGAACCAATAACAAACTTTCTTTCATTTTCCTGATCTTCAAGAAATTTTTGATCTTCAATCTTGTCTTTTAGTGATCTTTTTTTAGCTTTACTGATTGTGTCTTTGAGATTAGAATTACCAGCCCAAAAAAGTTTTTTTATTTCAATCTCAAACTCGTTTTGTTTAGCCAAATCACCACTATTTCCCCTTTTTGCATTTTTTTTCAAGTTGGAATAGGACTTATGCAATTTAAAAAGTTTTTTATCTAAACTTAAATCAGTCAACACATCAAATCCAGCTTTAATCCAGGGTCTCTTGATTTTAGACAAAATACATTCACAACAACTCTCCGAACATCTTGAAAAATTTTTTTTAGGGGGACAAGCAATAATACTTGATATTGATACAGATCGACATTGTTGGTTATATATTAAATGTTGAAGTATATCCAAGCCTGTTGGAAGTTGTATACCTAAATAGAAAAATTTATATTTTATAAATAAAATAAATTTTTTAGCAACTAATGACTCATTATAATTCCAATATTAATAAAAATGTTTATACCTGATATAGCTGCTTTTGCCTCTTTTATAATAAAAAGTTCCTTTTTCATTGACCTAAGTTGTGCTTCACTCATTTTTAATGTTTATTGTATGTACTAATCTGTATTTATTAGAAAAATTCAAAGTTTTAAACTATCAGAATTTACACGAAAATATATGTATATAACATTAGGCATAACAGAAAATATGTTTTAAAAAATACCAATTTTCATGATTTTCAATATCACCAAACATAGATTTTTGAGAAGTAAGGAAAAAACCATATATTTTTAAACAAAAATATAGGCCTATATATATATAGCAAAAAAAAAAAATTTGAAAAAAAAAAAAAATTGCCCTTCCCTCAAGACGCCCAAAAACGACGACTTTTCGGTCAATTTTCTCCTAAATTATTAGCTTGAGGGGGGGGGGGTCAAAATTGAACAGACAGCGCTCAAACTTTGTGAGGCTCATTTTTTATATATTTGCCCCAAATTTAGGGGGTATGGTTTTTTAGATTTGAAAATTCACTTTTTTTGAATACCCCTAATATATATATATATATATATATATATATATATATATATATATATATATATATATATAAAAATGTATTTATAGATCTGAAATAAATTTGAAATAACTTGTAAAGCAATTTATTGCTACAAATATACTATAGTCTATGACAATCAAAAACAAATATTTTGTGTCTATAATTATATAAACACTTTGTTTTTAATGAAACAACTTATTATTAAATTAATTCTTTAATTGAGTAGTATTAAAAATAATATTCTCAACAAAACCACTTAACCTGAAAATTTTGAAAATTAATAAATTTTAATAGTAAAAATTTTGCTAGTAAATTAATAATAATATTAGTTGAGAGTTACTAGAAAACAAAGAATAGAGTTAGGAATAGAGCAAGGAAATGGTTGACAAAAGACTTAAAAAGTTGAAAGTTGCATGAGTCAAGAAAATATGAAGATTGGAGAGATTGGGCCCACTACGTTTAAAATGTGTTTTTGGGCTGTCTAAAAGAGAAAGAGCATCATTAGAAAAACCAGCCCAAATATGACAACAGTATTCCATAGTAGTGAATGATAGTCCAAAAAGATGTAAAGGAGAGGACTCAATGAAAGGTTGCAGTTCATTGATATAAAAGTGTTGACAGAATTGCTATAGTGGTTTGCAGTAAATAACTAAGTTTTGTTAGAGTTAAAATTTCAAGCCATTGCAAGCCGTAATCTGTTACAGAAGTGAAATCAGATTGAAGATCAGCTGCCTGTTCTAAGCGATTGAAAAGACCTTTTGTCACACAGGGGTATAAAATTGAGTCCCCAGTAAATAGAGTCACTTTAGGTTGAAAGGAAGATCATTTATGTAGATAGAAACAAACCAGGACCAAGGATACCTTGAGGTACCCCAGAAGTTACTGGAAATGAAGAAGAATGTTGACCTTTGAGGATGACTAATAAAGCGGTTAGAAAAAAATGATTCGATAATTTCAAGATACTCCATATGAAGCAAGCTTATGTAGAAGACCAACATACCAAATTTTGTTGAAAGCTTTAGATGTTTCAAGAGCAATAGCCCTAGCTTTACCACCTCCATCTTATGCACAACAAAATCTTTCAGTCACAGCAGTTAGCAAGTCAGCCTTAGAACTAGATGATTGAAAACTGTATTGATTGTCTGACGGCAAGTTCATTGATTCAAGATAGGATGTTAGAAATTTGTTAATCAAAGACTCAAAGACCTTGGCAATGTAAGATAGAAGACTGATCAGACGATAGTTGTTGGGGTCAGAATGCTCTCCCAAGTTTTTAGATACTGGAACCACAGGTACCATTTTCCATCAGGCAGGAAAACAAGATTCAGTCAAACACTTATTAAATAGTTTAGAGAGAATTGAAGAGAGTTCTAGAGAACACTTTTGTAAGACTATGACAGAAATGTTGTCTGGACCTCAAGCCATAGAAAAGTTTAACTGAGATATGACTATTGAAATGGAAGCTAGAGTGATTTAAATGCCTAACAATGGGCTAAACTGTTTAATTGGAATGGAAGGAATAGTATTGTCGTAAGATTCAAGAGTTGAATTAGAGGAAAGGCTTTTTGCAAATAGTTCAGCCTTATCCTTGGGAGAGGTAATAATATCAGTCCCATGAATGAGAGATGGAATGTTAGACCTTCTGTTGTTAATGATGCTGTGAAAGTTTCTTGAACTTTTTACAAAAATGTAGATAAAATGTGTTGATCTTAGTTTGCTTTGAAAACCAAGGTGTAGAATGATGTTTGAATTGTAATCAAAGAGAAGATATAAAAGCTTCCATTACTGCCCGGATCAATGATGTAATGTAGAAGGTGCATTTATCAGCAGAGAGAGAAAAGACATCAGCCCTAGAACCGTCAAGAAGAAAATCACAAAAAGAATCTGTGTCAGCTTTAGGGTGGCAGTATGTATTGTGACGATAGTGTGAGTCCAAAGAAGAAGAAGAAGAACAAGATGGAAGATGAAAGATTTGTAGAACTCATTGCATGGTTGGAACCACCTTAAGGAGAAAAAGGAGAAACTAAACACAAGCTATAGTCAAGAGATAAAACACAAATGAAGAAGTAAAGGTAAGTGATTAGGGTTGTCTGTAAAACGGATTACAAAGTTTACTACCTGAATTAAAGAAATGCAGAAGTCATAGGCTTTAGTGCCAGCAGGGTCAGTGGTGTTAGAGATAAGCCATTTAGCATGATGAGCATTAAAGTCGCCAATAACAACAATATTGGCAGAGGGGTGATAAGAAAGGACATGGTCCTTTGATCAGAAATTACATCTAAAAGAGTGCAGTTTTGAGAAGAAGGAGAAAGATAAAGAAGAAAGAGGAAAGTGATGGAAGAGGTGCTAAGCGGGAACACATAAAAAAAAGGTCAAATGATTCAAACCAGATTCCTTGACAAATAGGTGAGTTGATGTGTATACCCCCAAGCCAAGTATTTGACAAGCATGTGATGGTTTTTTATGTTTATTATTTTGGGTTATTTTAGGCATGATTTAAGTTTAAAAAGAACTTTACTCATTTATAGATAGAGCATGGCATACCAAGCAATGAGCTATGCAGTTGTCTCAGTCCTACTAATTAACTTAAAGTTGTAACTTAGGGATCCTAATTTAGCCTTGACAATGCATAACAAAAGCATTAACAGGGGCACTATCCATGTGCAACATGGCATTGTTAATATTTAGGTTGTTTACAGCTATATTTAAAAAACTAAACTTCTATAGCTGCTGACAAAACTAATTTTAATCTTGGCTTTTTAAGGCATACTTTGACTTGCATACTAGAATCTATGGAAGAGTTTCTATACAATGTAAATAAGACTATGTCTTGAGTTAGCAATTACTGCCTGGTCACCTCATCATCAAGGAAAATATTGACATGCCAGAGAAAATACAAAAACAATCAACTAAATCTCTGCATCTTATAAAACCCATCAGCTGTAAGATGAGATGCAACTTTGGTTTAACTATCTCCTTGTGACAGGTGCATTGGTAGCAATCTCATTTAAAAGTTGAAAAGTTGAAAATGATGTTGTTGTTTAATTGACATATTATTGCATTAAGTATTTAAGCTAGGGACACTAAAAATGTTTTCTTAGTAAAATAGGCAATCCTGCCTAACCTGTTATAACTTAATGATAGAGTTTTGTAATATGGAACTACTGGCCTACTTGATAATGTTGTCTTTTAATTTTATCTCAACACATTCAAAATTAAAAGACTATACAGGGAGAGCAGGCCTTGTAATAAAGTGTTGGAAATAGAGCAATTCACCTACCCAAAAAGCAATAAGCGATTTCTTTTGTTTGGTAATACTTAATTTACTCTATACATATACTTTTATACTGTATTTTAATGAAATAATTAACGTTTATTTTAACTGTATTTTAATCAATTATTTTAATTTAGTATTTTAATAAATTATTTAATAAAATTATTTAAAATGTTACATTAATTAACATTTTAAAAACTCCATATTGTTGTGACAAAATTTTAAATTAGAATTTGCAGATTACAAATATATAAAATAAGGTCATTCTTAACAAATATATTTATAAAAATATTTATAAATTTAGATAAAATGAGAAAAGTGAAGTTTGAATTTTTACAAAACAATTTTTTTAATATAATAATATCTAATTAATAACTTTTTTATCAAAACATTGAAATAATCTAAATATTCAGCTACTGAAGAAGGTTTATTATTTTAATATGTCGTAAATAAACAAAATTTTAAAAAGTTTATAAAAATTATTCTAGACAAAATAATTTAGCAAACACATTTATAACTCATAAAACTAGTATTGTCTTATTTGACAATACTAGTTTTATGAGTTACATTTTTCAGGAAATACAGCGACAAACGGTTATATTTGTTTCAGAAAAAATAAGACAAGACAGTATGTCAAAATAAGTGTTATATATTAAATATAAATTAACGCTATTTTAGATGAGTAACATAATTAGTTGTTTTTTTTATGCATTTTTTATTTATTATTTTTGACAAGCATCTTTGTGTAAATGCATCTTTGTGTAAAATTGCATGTAAAAAATAATTTAAAAATATATTTAGTGTTATCGTACATCTGATTTAATAATCAAGTACATCAATGCTGATGAGAGATGTGCTAAACTGGCTATGTTAATAAGATTGTGGAGTAAGGCAAGTTTGAATTTATACAAAATTTAATTTAATGCTACATAGTTTTGGATATTTATAATGAAAATTATAAATTAAAATTATAAAATTTTTAATAGGCGTGTAATCTGGACAATGCTGATAATGGAGGATTATCACCATACTGTTTTGTAATAATGGTAATTAATTATCTTCAACATACCGAGCCGCCTGTCCTTCCTATAATAAAAGTAAGTTATATGATTATTTTTAATCGTTTTTATTTATTTTTTATTTATTAAAGTTTATTATTTATATTTATTTAAAATCTTTTTAAAGGTTACTAGTTTTGAACATGAATTTGATAAGTTTGTTGACCAGGAAAATGAAGACATGTACTCAATACCTTATAATGAAGTTAGTGATATGTTATTTATATTATAATTATATTAGCTTACTTATAAGACAATCAGTCTCATATAGCAATATCAACATTTTGTTCTGAACAATGCATGTTGTCTATAATAAAACTAATAACAATAGAAATAGAAATAATAAAATTTATAATTAGGTAGAGATAACCATTGCCAAAGTCATGGCCATATATAACTTTTTTTATAAATTATAACTCATGATTATTCTTAATAACAAGTTTTGATTTTACCATAGGTTCAATTTTGGAAAAGTAAGAACACTGCTTCTATTGCTGTTTTATTTATTGGTTTTCTACAGTGAGTTATTTAATTATGTTATTTAAAAATGAATGTTTTTTTGTTTTTGAAAAAATTTGTATTTTCTACAGCATTTTTTTGGAAATGTTTTGTTTGCAGAAAATTAAATGTCATTCATTAAAAAGCCATTTTTTTTTTAAATCTGGTTTCAAAATGATAATCTTTGTTTAAAGTACTTAATAATGAAGAAAGATTAAAATTTAAAAGATAAAACTTAAAACATGTAGACACCTTTTAAAATTTATCTTTGAAAATGTAGCATTTTGACGCGTTTAAAATGCATTTAAAAACTTATTCCCTATAACCTATATTCAAATAAATAAAAATAAAAATTTAAAATATATTCTTCCTATTGTAGATTAAATTCTCTCAATAATAAATAAACAATAATAAATTACACTAAATAAAAAAAAAACATAAAGAAATTTTTAATTAAAGTTTAAAAACTTAATGTTAAAAGTTTTGATGATTTTGACTTACGATGATTTTTTTTTTTTTTATTATTAAAATAATTTTTTTATTTGTAGTTTTTTTTTCAATTTTGTTTATTAAGATAAATTTTTTATTTTTAAAATGAAAGAAGCTACCTCTTTTCTTTATTTTAAAATTACTTTAAGATTACTGTTTTTTTGTTTTTTTATCGCTTTTAAACAAATGTTATTAATAAAGCCATTGGTTAAGTAAATAAATAATTCTATTTTCAGTACAGTGGGGTACAGTAAATTTGAATTATTGTTACGCATGGTTTGTGCTATTGTGTAGGTATTGTTGTTACAGGGGATACACAATGTTCACTTTAATAACACTATGTAACAAATTTTTACCCTTGTTCTGTTCCTGGGTTAAAAGTGTGTTTTGCTAACCGGTTAGGTCTAGAACAGAAAGGAGATAGCCGTTATTCCAGAAAAACTTTGCTTCTGTGGCTAGGACAATGAAATTTGAAAAATCGTGTGTTTCTACATAATAAACCCAAAAAATCATTGCTCCGGCAAAAGTGCCCTCAGATCGCTTATCCAGGTATACCTTCTTCCATCGCTCCAGTGCTACACAGCCCCAATCTGCCTGTTCTGACTTCTCCTAGGCAGCATTGACCATCTTCAGGAGACAGGAGCAAATCAGATAGCAAGGCAGACACTGTTTGAGTCTGATATTCAGACTCAAACAGTGGAAATAGGTTAATGGTATCGTGCAAGTTATAGATCAGATAAGCAGCATCAAAGATTCTCCAACTTTTTCAGTCAGCATGATAGCCTGTATTTCTGCAACGATATTGCCAGTCCATTCCAGGCTATAGGTATCGCATATAATCCTATTGAATGGCGCCAATTCATAGACAATTCATCCTGGAGCATCAAAGCGGTGTTGCTTCACAATGGAAACAACTATCTGTCTCTCCTGATGGCCCACTCTGTGCATCTCAAAGAGGACTACACCAGTGTCAAAATGTTGCTGAGTGCATTAAAGTATGAAGACTATGGATGGGAGGTCATCTGTGACTTCAAAATGGTATCATTCCTCATGGTTCATCAAGGAGGTATCAAGAAATTTCCTTATTTCCTCCCTCTCTGCAACAGCCGTGATACTAAGGTGCATTATCACACAAAGGACTGGCCACAACAGACCAAGTTTTCTGTTTAGAAAGAGCAATTTGAAGTGGGAGTTGTTGATATGCCACTGCTGCACATTAAGTTAGGCCTCATTAAGCAATTTGTCACTGTTCTTGACAAGGAGTTAGCAACATTATAATACCTCCAAGATCTTTTTCCAAAGCTATCTGAGGTTCCAGATCAATGAGATCATTGAATCTGAGGATTTTGCAAAGCTGTTAAACAGGATGGAGATAGTGGCTAGGAGCAGTTTCCTTGCAGTTGTTCAGGGCTTCTTAGGTAATCACAAAGCTAAAAACTATGTGGAGTTGGTACAGACTTTCATAAAGAATTATGCTAAAATAGGATGCAAAATGTCTTTGAAAGTCCATATACTTGATTTGCATCTTGGCAAAGTCAAGGAGAACATGGGCGCTTACTTCGAGGGGCAATGTGAGTGCTTTCATCAAGGTATATTGGACTTTAAATGTCATTATCAAGGACAGTATAACAAAAACATGATGGAGGACTACATACAAGGGCTACTTTGAAAGAGTGATTCACAGTACAATCATAAATCTAGAAAAAGATTTCTGAACCTTAATGAGTGGTTTCCGACTGTGTTTGTTTATTCCTTGTGCAATTTTTTGTATTTACCTGATCATAATGGCAAAAATGAATAAAATTTGTTCTGTTTTCAAAAACAAGTAAGTTTTCTTCGTTATATTGTATTGTAAGCAAAGTTTGTGTTTATTAAAGTCATTGTTTCACATACTTTACACATAAGCAATTGAAATATAACACTTTAATTTATAAATAATTAATTATTTATAAGTTAAAGTGTTATAATTTTAATTTATAAATAATTATTTATTTTATTTATAAATAAATTATTTAATTTAATTGTGCGCTTATTATTAATTATTATTCTAAATTATTTTATATTCTATATATATATATATATATATATATATATATATATATATATATATATATATATATATATATATATATATATATGTATATAGTTTTATTTAGTTACTTTTTGGTAACATTTCACCATAAATCAATGATTGTTAACATTAGACAGCATGCGCCTCTCTTGCGTGATCCTCAAAAATATGGGAATCGTCGGCTTGTTATTGAAGGTATTTTTTTATTTATTTAAAAATGATGGCCTAATTTTTAAATAACAGCTCACATTTTAATAACTCAGTTATATTTAAGGTTCTTTAAAAACATAGAACACATCCTCAGAGCAAGAATAGACATAAGGATATTGCTATCTATTTAGCTCGTGACTTTCTAAGTGATGTGATGTTACAATGTTTCAATAAAAAATAATGTTGGTAAATGTATTAATTAATTTTCTAATAGAATTAGAATCTCAAGTAGAATTTTATCAATTTTTGAATCAAAGAAAAGTGTAAAGAGCAATATTTTTAAACAATGTTTTACCAAAATTTTAAGGCAATATTTTTTCATCAATATAGGTTATAGTAAGTTGCAAGGTCATAACCTTTAGGTGCATAACCTTCAGTATTAATATTATTACTATTATTCATATTATTATTATCATAGCGTTATAATGGTAAGGTTAAGTTTGTTGCAAGTGAATGGTTGACACAAATGATATTTACTTATCTTGTTTTTGTAATGATTACCCTCTAAGTTGTCTGCCAAAATGCTTTAATTTATCAAATTTCAAATAATTTTTTATTTAAAGTTTTCAATTATAAACATAGAGTGGCAATTGAACATAAGATCATTCTATCTATGATAATTTCATATACATTGTGCCCTAGTTATTGTAATAATTTAGATCTTTCTATATTATGTACTTGATGAATCATCTACTCTTTGTTTTGTAGGATTATCCCTTTCTTTACCATATATCAAATCCGTTGCGAAATTTGAATCTGCTAAGGTTGCATCTCTTTATCGAGCTTGACACTTTCTAACTGCGGATTCTATTCTCTATCTCTATACATCTCAAATCCGTCCTTGCATGGAATACTGTTCCCATATCTGGGGCGGAACTTCTAATGATGTCCTTCCTCTTTAGACAAGGTGCAAAAATGCATTGTAAACATAGTTGGACCTGCTCTCGCAGCCGACCTCCAACCATTATCACATCGTCATAATGTTGTTTCTCTTTCTCTTTTCTACAAATACTATAATGGGCACTGCTCTAAAGAACTAGTGTCTCTTGTGCTGTTTACTACAGTTCATTCTTGTGTTACTCATCATTCAATTTAGTCTCATCCTTTTTCTGTGACTGTTCCTAAGTGTTCCAAAAACTCTTATTCATCTCGTTTTTTTCCTTGAGCATCAGTTCTTTGGAATTTGCTTCCTTTTACTTGCTTTCCGGATTCATATAATTTGCAATTGTTTAAGTCGTCTATCAATCATTATCTTGCTCTACAATCTACATCTTTTCTCTTCCAGTAACTTCCAACTTTAATTAGTGGTTGCTTGCAGCCTTTTTGGAAGCGAAGATGTTTTAAAAAAGAAAAAGTTACTTTCACTTTTTACCCTAGATACTTTATATCAAACACCCACTAAATATTTCATACTCAACATACTCTAAAATTCTTTATACCCAAAATACCTTTTAAATACTTTTTGCCTAAAATACATTTAAAAGCCTCTTACCCACTTTTGCATATTATTACTTTATAAAGGATTTACCTTTGGAAGAATTTCTGTGATTATCTGAGGTTTCCTTTTTTTTTGTTTAACTTTTTACTTTCACGTTTTATTTTATTTTTTATTTAACTAATTTATTCCTAACAAGGCTACAAGCAACCGCTATTAAGTCGGAAGTTACTTGAAAACAAAGAATCGAGTTAAAAAGAAAGGAAATAGTTTACAGAAGGCTTGTTAAGTTAAAGGTTGTATGAGTCAGGAAAGCGTGAAGATGGGAGAGAGTTCTCTAGCATTGAAAAGTGCAGGTAAAAAAGCTAGATAAATTAAAGTTTTTAGAGCATGATGAGGCAGATACAGTAAAAAGATACAACTTTGCTGAATAACGATTCAAGTGAGAATGACTATGTTAAAATTTGTAAAAAAAGAAAGAGATGCAACCTCATGACAACGGGAGAGTGGCTCTAGCTAGGAAATTAGAGTAGGTCTAGCTAGGTTTACAGTGCGCTTTTGGACCTTGTTTAGAAGAGAAAAAGCATCATTAGAAGAACCAGCCCAAATATGACAATAATGCTCTATACAAGGAACAAGAAATTTCTAAGAGGTAGAGAATGAAATCGTAACTTTTCAAACTTTTCAGTTGATTGTATATATGGTTTCTATGATAGGTCAATAGTGAATGATAATCTAAGAAGGTGTAAAGAATAGGGTTGAATTTTTAACAACTTTTAAATTTATTAGTAAATTAAAAAAAAGAGTATATTTTACTGTGTAATATTGGTAAAAGTGATAAAAAATAAAACAACCATAAAATCTTTCATAACTTGATTTATCTGATATTGATTTAATTGAAATGAAGTTGATAAAAAAATGAACTTTTAGGAAACAAAGGGTTTCTAAGGGTTACAAAGGATCTCACATAAGTTGTCATTCATTCTGGATTGAATTTTTGTCACAAATACAGTGGGTTGCATAAATATAGAGTCACTACTTTGTTTGTGTGAAATTTTTTTTTTTTTTACAATTATCTTTGAAACCAATTAATTAATACAATCTAAAGCGTATTAAATGTCTAATAAAAAGCTGTTTCAGACAAGGTACAATGGCAAGTTGTAGGTCTGCTAAAAGATAAAATAAAAAGCCAACAAGAATTAGAAAATGTGCAATGTTTTGTTTAAATGTGTACAAACAGCGTTGAAAAACCACGAGCTACATAATGATATTAAAGATATACCAAAGCTTGGTTAGCCTTTACAGATTACTTCAAGAGACCAAAGTTATCTCTATCAAAAGGTTAGACAAGACCCCTAAAAAATTTTACCGCAAATTTGCTGAAGAGTTCACAAATATGGTAAATGATAATGTTAGTGTTAGTAGATGGTGTTTGAAGATGCCTAAATAAGAAAGGTTGAGATTGCAATGTCGTTGCTTAAAAACCACTTTCGCGTGTCTTGCGTGCCTAAAAAGAGTAAAGTGGTGTAGAAAAAGACTTCACTGGTCTGTAGAAGACTGGTCCAAAATCATTTTCAGACGAATCCACTTTTGAGGTGGTAAATCGCAAGTCAAAATTAATCATCAAGACGCTGGCTGGTAAAAAGTTCAAATAGCGTTTTTGTGTATCAAGGATACAAGGCAGAGGAGGACCAGTTGGAATATGGAGGTGCTTCTTCCATAAAGGAACAGGGTCATACAACTTTTATAACGGCAGAATTAACTAGTACAACTACGAAGAGACCCTCAAAAGTAAACTTTTGCCAACAGCCAGAGCTTTTTACGGAAGATGACAACAATGGATTTTTCAGCACGATGGCGCAACGGGTCACACTGCAATCTCGGTTAAAGAGTGGCTTGATTGGAAAAACATTTCAGGCATGCCTTGACCAGCTTGTCCTCCAGATCTCAATCCCATCAAGAATATTTGGGCTTGGATAGACAAGAGATTGGTCAAAGAGAGCATAGCTAGTGTTGCACAATTACAGCAGGCATTAGAAAAGCTTTGGAAAGAATTTCCAAAAGAATTATGCATCCGACTGGTTGAATCTATGCCTAGTTGTGTTTGTGCCTGTGTGAAAGTTTGTGGTGCGCATATAAAATACTAAAATGCACCCTGACTCTATATTTTTGATCCGTTTTTTTATTTGTTTTTTTAACAGTTGTATATATTTCTCATAAAAATCTTTTTTATGAGAAATATAAAAAAAGAATTTTTTTTTTTTGAAAAAACTTTTTTTTTTATTTTGTTTGTAAAACCACTGCTAACAAAATTTAAAACTATTTAAATTATTAATTATTTTGTCTGCTTTAAATTTTAAAAAAACAAAAAAAAATCATATTAAAAATCAACTCTACATTTATGCAACCCACTGTAATTCAGCAGCAGAACAGGTTTACCTAGGCTTAATACTTGTTAAAGAGATGCATTCTCTAGTGCATTGAACAAAAGTTCAAGAGTGGTAGTTCTTTTTCAAGAAGCTTCATAGACCAACATTTCTTCTGAAATGGCTTTGAATTTGTTGTTTGATTTGTCGTGCTTTTTTTTACTTGAATGCTTAATTGCATCCTTGAGTTCATATTAAAGTGAAAATGGATTTTAGTCAAGATTTGTTGAGTCAAGCACTTCTAGAATGAAATCCAAGTCATCTGGAATTGTTGGGAAAGGTCTTGACACCTTATTTTTGGCAGCCTTTTGAAAAATAGGCTTCAAAACATTTTGAAAACTTTATGTTCTTGATTGTTGGATAAACATTCTGGATTGGTATCTGTACAAGCTTACAAGATTGCTCTGCTTTCTCTTTACAAAAAGTCTCGAAACTGCACTCTTCATTGGAATGCAAAGAGTTGAGTCTCATTGTTTTATTCTGTTCACAAGAAACTTAAAAATCCCCTCAGGTGTTAGAAGAGTTGCATCCAGTCGGCAAAGGGCTTCAACTGCCAATTTGACTGGTTCAATAGCAGTAACAATGTCATATAAAATGTTTACTTCATTATCATTGCAATTCAAATGTGGAGAAACATCTATCAATACTTTTTTGATAATCCTTCATCTTTGAGAAAATGTTAAACCATGGACAGTAGACTGTTCCATCTTACTCTGCAGTGAAGGAGAAGGAAAACTTCTTTTTTATGCTGTTTCATGATTTCTTTTTGGAGGATTTCATTTTTGACTGGAGATTTTTTTAATTGCTTGACAATTTTTTTGACTTTTGTGATGACAGATTGCAAGTGTGGAATTTCGAATTGTGTCAAATTTGAAATCAAATATTTTCATCCACGGAATCACTGAGAAAACTGACTTTGCTGTCACTGCAATGTCATTACAATGTTCAACCCACATTCAGCCACCTTTCCTGTGACAATTGCTACATTTTTTTTCAACCGACTGAGATCGAGAAAGTCTATTCAGTCCCAGATTTCAGTGTGTTTTTGAATAATAATTATATTCATGTACCTTCAATTTTTCAAAGAAGTGTACTCATCCAGTGTAATCAAAAATCATTTTTGAATATTCAATAAAATTTTAAAAGAGTTTTTATGGTCGTTTCTTGCATCAGCTGCAAACGTTCTAACTGACTAGATTGATTGCTTGTGAATTTTTGAAAAACTCTAACCTTTTCCACACATAGAAAGAGCTGGTAATAATGGCATGAAAACTAAATCCAAAAAGTGCTGTTAGTCTTAAAATACTTCAATCAAGAAAAAAATTTAAAATCTTAAATTTTTTTGATGCTGTTGTTTTGTTTTGTCTTATTTTCTGTGTAAAAATCATTATTTACTGAAAAGACTCAATCCTAGTAAAAAAGAGGACTTAATGAGAGAATTGTTATTTAATAAAGTAGGAATGTTGACAATATTGAAACAGTTGTTTGCAGTAGTTTCAGTTTTATTGGAGTTAAAATTCACTAGTCACTGTAATTCCTAAGCTGTTAAAAGAGATCAATATTATGTTAAAGAGCTGTTAAAAAGATTATATAAAGTTAAGTCATCAGCAAATAGAGCCAATTTAGATGTAAGACTGTCAAGAAGATCATCAATGTAGGTAAGAAACAGGACCAAAAAAGAAATACAGTGTTTATATATATATATATATTTATATATATATATATATATATATATATATATATATATATATATATATATATATATATATATATATATTAGGGTGTCAGAAATGCATGGAATTTTTTTTTTTTAAATTGTTGATGTCTCACCCTCTGAAAAGTGTCTCTTGGGTACAATAATTAAATTGGTGAAGTTACAGCTCATTTGAACAAGTTTGAGAGGTCCCCCAATGGCTTTTAAATTTTTACTATCGAGTTAATTCAAAATCCATATCAATAATCTTAAACAATATGCACAAAATGAGTGAAATAAAGCTAGAAATGCAAACTAGTTTAATTATCTCACTGCTGACATTAATTAGAATTTAAAATATTATTAACAATTACCTATAGAATGATAATCTTTATTAGAGAATGCAAAAAATGTATATTTTTGACCAGTCAACTTGCTATTTTAAACAAAAGTTTAGAAACAAATTTTACTTTTACTTATTATTATTTGCTGCAGTGCTATTGTCACATGACCAAGTGGCCATTTTGTTTTCTTTTATTTTTAGTAAATACAATTTGCTCATGTTTTATTGTATATAAATTGGTGAAAAAAACAAGAAGTACAGCAACAATTTGTAAGTTTGTTAATTAAATCTACAGTAACCAGAAGCAATAACAACATATCTACAGTAACCAGAAGCAATAACAACATATGGCTTATCGGCTTTCCAAAAGAAACCATCTCAGGTGCTCGCCTCCCTTCAGGCCAAGATGTCATGAAAAATTTTGTATTCTATCACCATGAACAGACGCTAAACATTAATAAAGCTGCACAATAAGTGCACGAGCAACTGCTCCCATTTTGGGTAAAATCAAGACTGCCTGTACGACAAAAACATCACATAATACAGAAAAATAAAGATCTGTATGCTGTACGACAAAAACATCACATAATACAGAAAATTAAAGATCTGTATGCTGACCAAGTTCATTTGATGAAGCATTGTAAGAGAAATAATTCAAATCAATAAAAAAAGGAAATTATGTTCCCTCAAAATCTATTGTTCATTGGGATGGGAAAATTTTGACCGATGTTACTGGTGTGGTCAACGTAGATCGGTTACCTGTCCTGCTCTCATCACTTATTGATGGTACTACAATTGCATGAACATATAAAATCTTGGAAGCGTGAATCAATGGTTATTGGCATGTGCTTTGACACGACAGCTTCCAATACTGGAAAACTCAATGGAGTTTGCACTTTTCTAGAAAAAGCCATGGGGCGTAATTTATTATGGATGGCTTGCCGTCATCATATGTTTGAAGTGCTGCTTGCTGATGTATTCAATGTTTGTCTTGGACCATCCACTGGACCAGAAATTTTATTTTTCAAAAGGTTTCGTGAAAAATGGACAGAAATGAATCACACACCAGAAGCTAGATCAACCCCTTTGATAATTGTTTCAGATGCAATTAAAGCATTCATCAAATGTCAACTTGAGGTCAGAAATTCACGAGATGACTATTTAGAGTTTCTACTTCTTGCTGCACAAATGGTTGGGCTGCAGGTTGATGTAGCCATTCGCAAACCTGGTGCACTGCACAGGGCACAATGGATGGCAAAAGCCATCTACGCATAAAAAAAATTTATTATATAAATTTTTTTATGCATAATTAAAAATTGAACTATTATTCACCGTAAATAAAACCATTTTTAACTTAACAGCTCAAGAATTACAAGGTATTCAACGTTTGAATCCGTTTATCATTCAAACGTTGAATACCTTGTATTTTTATTATATATATATATATATATATATATATATATATATATATATATATATATATATATATATATATATATATATATATATATATATATATATATATATATATATATATATATATATATATATATACAACCCTCGGAATTAGGGTCAGCATTCGGCAATGCCGACCTAACTGCCGACCTGAAAGTGTTTGAGGTCGGCAAAAAATTGCCGACCTCATTTCTATGTTTTATGGTAAGACCTTTGTATCAAATAATTTTTGCCAACCTGGTGCCAACCTGATGCCGACCTCTAAAAGGTTGAGGTCGGCAAACTATTGCCAACCTCAATTTTCCTAATTCCGAGGGTTGTATATATATATATATTTATATATATATATATATATATATATATATATATATATATATATATATATATATATAAAATTTAAGTGACAACATTAATAGCATTAATATAAGCATTAAAACGTGGTATCATATTATTTATTTATGTTATATTTTAGCTCATGTAGCAAGAGCCATTATGAAACTAAATAAAACCACTAGAAAATCATTAAAAAAACTGTTTAAAAGTTAGCCATAAGAAAATTAATTTCATCTTGAACTTATAAACATTACGTTGATGACAGCCCTTCTCAATTTATTTGTTTTGATGACACAAATTCTTTTTTAACACTTTTAAATTCACAAGATAAATCTATCCAATATACATGCAAATACAAAAGTGCTTAAAATCAAATGAAATTTTGTTTGTATTTCAACCAATCACTCCCTTAACAATTGTGAGTTTTCCATACTCGCAAGGATGCAATTACAAACATACTTATAAAACCGAAATCATCTATTTCACAAAGTATTACTGTTGGTATTTTTTCAAGGTTTTTTTAGCTAGAGTATACAAAATTTGTTCAGAACATAACATTCAATCATGAAATCAGTTTGATGAAATCAGTTTTCTTATTAAGAATTTTACTGAAAATGTACATTTCTATAAATTGTATTCAGATATTGTTAAAAATTATAAATATTTCACAAATTCATCTTATTTTCAAAAAATTGTACTAAAAATTAAGTTATTTTACCGTGGATCCCAAAATTAGCTAAATTGCACATGCGGAGCATGTTATATTGGTAAAACAAGAAAAAAAATTTCCACTTAAATTCAAGAGCAAAAAAGTAATGTTACAAAAGCCAACTGGGATACATATGGAATAGTGAAAAATACACAACATTGCAATCGTAAAATTAACTGGGAAAACCTTAAAACCCTTTCCGTTGTTTCAAACAAATACACAAGAAAAATTCCTGAAGCGATTGAAATACAATGTATGCAATGTTCAAGATCTAAAGAAAATGTCTTAAATTGGGACAATGGCATATGGTGATATATATATATATATACATTAGGGATATGACTTTTTAATTTTTTTTCAAATAAAATGTTTCCTGTATCATAAATCGATGAACTTTTACCTAAAATCATGAAAAAAGGCCCAAATAGCTTTCTGCAACAAAAAAAGGTCACCCCCAAAATAAAAATTTGATTTACCATTTTTATACATTCATTTTTGACCGATGTTTTAATCTTAAGCTTAATTCTCAGCTTAATTCTATTTATTTCATTATTTTGTTATGAATTTATAAATATAACGCCACACGTTACCATGGCAACGAAACGGCCGTGTGCTGGCAAATACTTGGAATTGTTATGTGATGACGTCATTGTGTTACCACGGTGATATAGACGACTGTAACAGACTGTAGAAGATTATAGAACTTAGTAGAACATTCTGGAAGCTCTAAATAATTATATAAGCGAGCTGCTGTCAGAGCTCAGTGTTGATAATGTGAATAGTTCTATGAAGTACTCTGCGTGTAACTGAGCTAATAAGGAACTACTGTAGCGAACTAAAGACGCTGTAAGTGTACGAAGTATAAGTAGTTGTAGCATTATCGTTAGGATACGGACTGGATTATCGAACTGTTATCAACATTGACTGGATTATCGAACTACAATTGGATTACTATACAGTTAAAGTATTTTATTAATTAAACGACTTTATTAAACGGATATTTACGCTCAGCTATCCGTAAAGTCGTAACAATATTATATGATGTCTCACAAGAAAAGTCATACCACAGTAACAAAGAACAAGAAGACTTGGACTAAAAATTTGGTGAGATTTCAAGAGTCACACAGAAGAAGAGGAAGCGTGGCTGTAGAAGAACATTCACTCGATGAAAAATCCAGAATACCACTTCAATTGCAGATCGTAGGAAGATACCAGTTTCTCGGAGCATATGTTAAAGGAAGAAAAGAACGAATAGTCCAAATTTCTAAGGAAATTACAAAATTGTGGGACAATAAACTGAATTTTCCACGTGTGTCTGATCAAGTGATAAGAGCAAAGCTTATGAAGGTGCTGAAGGTCTATGATGAATGTGTCAAGCGTGGAAAATATGATGTTCTCAATGCATTATTTGACATCACGAAAGTGAATGGCCAGTGGTTATCCTCGGAAGATAAACGTCTATACCACCTACAAAAAGAAATTAAAGGACAGGTGGGGTACTCAACAGGACAAGTGGCAAGTAAAGAAACCATTCACCCTTCCAAGAGAAGGAAAGTCCAGTCTGGAACAGCAATACCTTCCACATCACAAGTCCTGTCTACCACAGACAGTGGTACTGAATCTGAAAACTGCAAAAGTAAGAGTGAAGATGATGAAGACGACGACGGTGATAAAGACGATGATGAGGACACTCAGAAAAAAACTAGAAAGCACTACAAAAGTAAATTTGCTGTAAGTATGGTTACATCAAGTGGAGTTTCCACAAAGAAAGCTGCTAAAATATGCAATGTATTATCACAACAAGGTATTGATATTCCAACTCCAAGTCAATCAGCAATTTACAAGTCCATATTCAAAGAGGCAGGTAAATTAAAAAAAGAAATGATACAACAACTTAAAATGGAACAGTGGTCCTTACACTTTGACGGCAAACGAATAGATGATAAGGAATATCAGGTAGTTGTACTTCAGAATGAAAGAACTGACGTGAAACTTGATGCACTGCGTTTAAAAGATGGCAAAGCTGAAACTGTTGCTGAAAAAATTGCCAAACTTATTGATGAATACAATTTGTGGAATTCAATTAAGATGATCATTACTGATACAACAAACGTCAATACTGGGAAGAGAAATGGAGTTGTTGTGAAGTTGCAACGTATGTTTAAATTAAAGGGTGTCACAATACCACAATTTATCGGTTGTCAGCATCACGTACTAGATAGGATTCTCCGTCTGGTGATGGACGAAGAACTTGGGGGTGATACCAAATCTCCAAACATTGAATACCCATTTGTGTCTGAACTGTTGAATAAGTATGATGAACTGAAGGATAAGTTTGTGAATGGAACTGTAGAAATTCTTGATAAATCAGGGTGGAGAGACGATATGAAGTTTTTGTACCATTTAACAAGAGTGTTTAGGTTCTATGAAGAACAAAGAAACTTCCCTCTGATTCACTTTCAGAACATTCCTAATATGAGCAATGCCAGATGGAACTCAAGAGCCATTCTCGCCATTCTGGCGTTCATTCTTATGCCTGAAGCGAGAAAGAATTTGGAGAAGGTTTGCAGGTTCATTTCATATGAGTGGGCAGAACATTGGTTTAGTAGTCAAAAGTACAATGACAATGACTTCAAGAATTTATCTGATGTATTGAAGCCTTACAAAAAGGCATTGCAGTCATTCAAAAATCACTGGAAGAAAGAGCCATCCGTCATCGACATACCACGAAGTAATCAGATAGCTGAACGTGCAATAAAGGTGATGCAAGACCTGTATGCTTCCTGCAGAAAGAAAGACAAACTGCAACTTCGATTCATTCTAAGTAATAAGCGCTAGACTCTTTATGAGACGTGAGCATCATGTGACCCATGTACTAAACACAGTAGGCCTATAGACACAGACAGTTATGTATATTGTTGTACTAGACGCTTTGATACTGTTAATTTTGTAATACTTGTATAATTATATATCACATAATGTTTTTTGTTATATCACAGTACATGTTGCATAAATAAATAAAATAACAACAGGAGTATGACTCTTACAACATCTTCAGCCTTTAATATTCATTTACTGTACAAAAGTGTACCTATTGAAAATTCGATTTTTTGGTTTTGGGGTGACCTTTTTTCAAAATATGTCAAAATGAAACATCTATTCGTTCTTTTTACATAAAAGTTCATTGAATTACGATACAGGCCTAGTAGGTTGCAAAAAAGTCATATCCCTAATATACATATATATATATATGTATATATATATATATATATATATATATATATATATATATATATATATATATATATATATATATATATATATATATATATATTTATATATATATATACATATTCACACACCTTATAGGTAGATAAATAAATTTAAATGAGTAAATTTCTTTTTAGATCTATTTATAAGCAAAATAAATGTTGGCAAGTCTTTAGGATCGCAATCAGGTGATTTTTCTAATTAACTTTTTCTAAGTTAAATTAACTATTAGGTTTGAATTTTTTTAATCAGAATGTCATTGAGTGAATCGCTTTTAAAAATTTTCTTTGAAATGCTTTAAATGTGTGTTGACAAAAAAAATTTGTTCTATTAAATATAATATAGAAAAAAGAAAATATTTTAAATGCAAATATAAAATAGAAATTTACACTTACTAAATAGTTTTAGTATAAGTTATATTGGCTTATAATTTTAAACTTTATAATCTTTTTAAACAACTTTTGAGTGTTTCTTTTGTAACATTTATTACTACATTTATTACAACATTTTTCTTAGCATACTGTCTTATCGGTTTATATATTTATTTAATTATTATGTTCTTGTCTGCTCAAAACAGTTTAGATTGTAAAACCTGTATAAGAAATTGGAATTTTAGTTATCATTAAAAAAGAAATTAAGTAATGGAGTTTTAAATAAATTTATAGAAAAAGAACTTATAGAAAAATTTTACTTAAGTATTGAGAAAATGCTTTGGTTGTTTATTTGGTTGCTTTGATTGTTTATTCGGTTGCTTCGGTTGTTTAAAAGCTACTAGAAAAATGCGAAAATCATTTAAAAAGGTTTTGAAGTATTATAAAATTACAAGCCAATATAATTTATAATGTAAAACTATTAAGTAAATGTTATTTTTTATTTTGTATTTACATTTATTTTGTTTTCTATTTTCTATATTATATTTAGTATAACTCATTTTTATTGTAAACACCCGTTTAATGTTTTTTCAAAACACTCTATTTAAAAGTGATTTACAACAATTATGTTCAAAGTATCAAGCTAATTCATTCAAAATTTAATTACTAACGATTTAAGTTAAAATATTTTAGTGTAGAAGTTTTTGAAAATTTGAAATTGCATGGTTTCACAGCATTTTTGAGGTTTTAATTGAAAACATAAACAAATCACATCAAAGTCAAAATAGAAATTCAAAAAAAAAAGATGTGAAAAACAAAAAAAAGAAGTTTTAAGCTATTAGAAGTGAGTTATAGAGAAAAAGTAAAATATTGTGAAAAAAATGGAAAAAAAGTTAATATTGAATGAATTTAAAAAAATTGTGAAAACAGAATTCTTATTCTTAATTCAAAAGTCTTATTCTTAATTCAAAAATGTCAAGCAAATGAAACTGAAAAATGGGCTTCTTGGCTAGAAAAACCAAGAGAACAAGATATTAAAGCAACAGCAGCCTTAGCAGAAGGAAGTAGAAATTAAGGAAGTAGAAGGAAGTAATACTTTTTATTCTCCTAAAGAACAGTTGTAACAAATATATTTTTATCATATTTTAGGCTACCTGAATAAATTAAATATACATATTTTTTTTTTTTTTTTTGCGTCACAGTTTGAAAAATATACAATAATTTTCAAAATGCTATACTTTAGTTATAATTAATTGATGACTGCCATTTCTCATTGAAAATTCATTAAATATGAGTTGTTGAAGTATCTTACTTGAAATACCCACAAGCAATATATTTTCACAAAAGTACCTACATAAAGTTGACAAATTCACAATTTCTGTGCGTGACTTCTGTTCATGATTATTCATGAACTGCATTTAAACAATTGCTGTGACTCTATAATACATATTGCAATCCTGTAACTTTCTAGAAATCTTTACTAATGTTTAAAATATTATTTAAAAGAAAAAGTATACCACTGAAATACACATTTTTCAAGAAATTTAAGTTAATTTATCTAGTAACTAAAATTTAAGTTTTTTCTGTTCAGTGCGTGATTTCGCTTTAAACTTAATTTATACTTTGTTAGCATTATTAAAATATACCATTTTTTGTTTACAAAGTAATTATACAGATAAGAATTAAATGAGAGTAAATTTAAAGATAGTCAGTTTTATTTTTATGAAAGTAATTGATAAAATGTATACGAGTTTCCATGAGAGGTTTTTTGGAATTGCCCTATAGATATATATATATATATATATATATATATATATATATATATATATATATATATATATATATATATATATATATATATATATATGTATATATATATATATATATATATATATATATATATATATATATATATATATATATATATATATATATATATATAAAAGTATATATTTATATATATATATATATATATATATATATATATATATATATATATATATATATAATTAATTAGTAAAAAACACTTATCTAACTTTTATCTTCGACTTGAAGTTTCACCATTGCTGGATCATTAGGAAGAGTTACTAAATCTCAAAAAAAATTCAATTTATAGAAAAAAATATTTTACAGGAAGTTATAAATTATTATAAAAAATTTTTAATTACTATATTTTTTTGTTAACGGGAAGTTACAGCAAGAAATTATGAAATAATTTTCTTTGGAATGGGGATAGTTTAATTTGGTCATTTGTTTTTATAATTTTTTAAGAGGTATTTATTTTCGTGCCTACATTTAGAAATTAATTCAGATTTTTTATTTAATAAATTTTCTTGATTTAAATGAGTAATTGTTTCAAATTTTTCTTGCAAACATAGCATACATTTCTTGGAAATGTTATTATAGGCAGGGGCAGATTTTAGAATAGACCATTGTAAATTAAAATTTTTATTTTTTTCTTTTAAATCCCAAATAAATTTTGACAACATAGTCTCTTTTGAATATTTTTTGTGTTTAAACGATTGTTTGTGGTTGGCATAACGTTTTTTCCATTCCCCCACAGTTAAGCCAATATATTGTTTAACGGGGTTATTTTGTCAGGAAACAATGCACTTGTAAATTACATTTTTCGAAAGGCATTTTTTATTTAGAGGGCAATCTATTTTTGTTTACAATTACAATAATCAGTGTTTTTTTTCTTTTATATGTTCATTTTTATTAATTAACGCGTAGTTGTGGCCTTTTATAATTCTTTCTAAATTTTTTGTACAACTATAACTTACTTTAATGGTATTTCTGTTAAAAATCTTATCTAATTTATTAGAGGGAGGAAAATGTTTGTCTACTAATTTTAGAAAAATTTTACCTATATTTGTTGAAACATTTTTGCTGTACTCTTATCTAATTTTATCGAGTCACAAGTTTTATCAGGGCCACAACTCGATAAAATTAGAAAAGATATTATTAAAGTTTTTAAAAATATTGGCTTCCTAATTGAAATAAATATAAATTTAAAAGTAGTGAATTTTCTTGATGTCACATTTAACCTCTCAGAAAGTTCCTATAAGCCCTACAAAAAACCTAATGACGAATTATTGTATATTAATGTAAATTCGAACCATCCCCCTCAAATTCTAAAACAAATTTCAATTTCAATTAACAATAGGCTAAACCAAAACTCTTCTAATGAAAATATTTTTAACTCCTCTAAACGCGTTTATGAAGATGCCCTTAAAAAAAGTGGCTTTCAAAATTTCGAGCTAAAATTTGAAAAGAAAATTGCAAAAAAGCGTAATAGAAATAGAAACATAATTTGGTTCAACCCCCCATACAGCAAAAATGTTTCAACAAATATAGGTAAAATTTTTCTAAAATTAGTAGACAAACATTTTCCTCCCTCTAATAAATTAGATAAGATTTTTAACAGAAATACCATTAAAGTAAGTTATAGTTGTACAAAAAATTTAGAAAGAATTATAAAAGGCCACAACTACGCGTTAATTAATAAAAATGAACATATAAAAGAAAAAAAACACTGATTATTGTAATTGTAAACAAAAATAGATTGCCCTCTAAATAAAAAATGCCTTTCGAAAAATGTAATTTACAAGTGCATTGTTTCCTGACAAAATAACCCCGTTAAACAATATATTGGCTTAACTGTGGGGGAATGGAAAAAACGTTATGCCAACCACAAACAATCGTTTAAACACAAAAAATATTCAAAAGAGACTATGTTGTCAAAATTTATTTGGGATTTAAAAGAAAAAAATAAAAATTTTAATTTACAATGGTCTATTCTAAAATCTGCCCCTGCCTATAATAACATTTCCAAGAAATGTATGCTATGTTTGCAAGAAAAATTTGAAACAATTACTCATTTAAATCAAGAAAATTTATTTAATAAAAAATCTGAATTAATTTCTAAATGTAGGCACGAAAATAAATACCTCTTAAAAAATTATAAAAACAAATGACCAAATTAAACTATCCCCATTCCAAAGAAAATTATTTCATAATTTCTTGCTGTAACTTCCCGTTAACAAAAAAATATAGTAATTAAAAATTTTTTATGATAATTTATAACTTCCTGTAAAATATTTTTTTCTATAAATTGAATTTTTTTTGAGATTTAGTAACTCTTCATGATGATCCAGCAATGGTGAAACTTCAAGTCGAAGATAAAAGTTAGATAAGTGTTTTTACTAATTAATTATATATATATATATATATATATATATATATATATATATATATATATAATGTATACGAGTATACATTATATATATATATATATACATATATATATATATATATATATATATATATATATATATATATATATATATATATATATATATATATATATATATATATATATATATATATATATATATATAATGTATACGAGTTTCCATGAGAGGTTTTTTGGAATTGCCCTATATATATATATATATATATATATATATATATATATATATATATATATATATATATATATATAATGTATACGAGTTTCCATGAGAGGTTTTTTGGAATTGCCCTATATATATATATATATATATATATATATATATATATATATATATATATATATATATATATATATATATATATATATATATTTGCTTTAATATATATATTTTTTTTCTATCTATATACAGTATCGTGCAATACACCAACTTTTTTTCAATTTCCACTGCATAACTTTTCACAAACTTTCATAAATAAGCTGAAATTTTTACCAAATGTGCTCTATATTATTTTAATCTACAAACAACAAAAGTTGTAAAATTTAACGTTTATTTTACATTTAATTGTTTTTTTGAAAAAGCTTCTGTGCAAAAGTTGAGAAACAACCGAATTTGATTAATATTTATTTCAAAAAAGCTGAAACTTTTACTAAAATTCACAAATTAACAATTTTTTAACAGTGAAATAGTTTTAATAAAACACTTAGTATTTGGTGGCATATCCCTTTGCCTTTAAAGCAGCATCACAGCAACAAGGCATTGAATCTGTTTATTTAATGAGAACATCCTGAAGAATAATATACCAACATTCTTTAATAAGTGCAAATAAATGGTCTTTGTTAGTTGTTTTTCTACCAACTAAATTCCAGTCGATGTGTTCCTAAAGATGCTCAATAGGATTGAGATCTGGGCTTAATGAAAGTCATTCAAGAACTTTGATTTTTTGTGATTTAAAATTTTCCTTAACAGATCTGGTACAATCCTTTGGATCATTGTCTTGTTGTAAGACCCATTTGTGAGTCAATTTATGCTTTGCATGTGGCAGCATAACATTCTTAATGATGTCTAAATAAATTCTCTGGTCCATAACACCTTCCATGTGATGAATGGGACCCACATTTTCACAACTAAAACATACCGAAACCATAACATTTTCTCCTCCATGATTAACAGTGGGTAACTGATATTTTGGACTAATCTGTCTCCTACTGGGTGCCTAACATACCTATTTCCGTCACTACTGAATAGCATAAACTTTAATTCATCAGAAAAAAAGACTTTTGACCAGTCATTAACTGACCAACTAATATGATCTTTTGCAAATTTTATTCTGGTTTTTAATATTCTTGCAGATATTTGCAGTTTCATAACTGGACCATGGCCATAGAGATCATTTGTCATAATCTACGTTTAGTTGTATGGATGCTGCAGTTTGTGCCATAACACTGATGCATAAATGAATTAAGTTTGGCAGCAGACTTGCGAGTATTATTTTTGGAATATCTTACTAATAATCTATCAAACTTTTCAGTTGTAACTTTAGGTCTTCCGGAGCGAGGTTTGCTTTCAATAGTTTTGCTCAGACAAGTTATTCATAATGTGACTTATTCCTTGTTTAGAAACATTGTAAAGTTCAGAAATCTGCGTGTAAGTCATTTTATTTCCCACAGCTTTTATAATTAGTTCCTTTATTTCCTTTGAAACTTCCTTAGCTTTTCCCATGCTTTTAAAATATTGCAAAGTTATTGAATTATAAAATTTTACCAATATTTTGGTAATTAGTTATACTTCACTGCCTTTGAAATATCTCAAAGTAATTAGATTATTAAATTTCACAAATATTTTAACTTTTAATTTTGCTTTTGTTTACAAAAATATGATTTAGTTGCAGGGTGTGATACTGATTCTTAACTTTTGCACTGAAGCTTTTTCAAAAAAACATTTAAAAGTTAGTTAACCTTTCAATTTACAACTTTTGTGGTTTGTATTTTAAATTGAAATAGTATTTTTAAGAAAGTTTGTGAAAAGTTATGCTGTAAAAACTGAAAAAAGTTGGTGTTTCTAAGCTTTTGCACGCTACTGTTTGTGTGCATTTTAAAATTAATTTTCAATTTATTTAAAAAAGTATTTTAACTAGATGGCCTAATCCTTTTATATAAATGTTTCTAAATATGTACATAAATGGGATCAAATATTAAATCTAAGGAGTAGACAAATAAGAAAGAAATTTTCATAAACTAAAAGAAAAAAGGTGGAATACCGAATTAATAAAATCAAATTAAATGTTGAACAAGTTTTTCAATAATAATAGACTACTATAAAAGAAATAGTTTTTGTTTTTAATTTTTAATTTTTTTGACCAATAACAAAAACTCCTTTGTTCTGGCTTCAGATTTGTACTTTTATCTTATGTTCTTGCTTTTATTTTTAGTCATATGTTTTGTTTCACTTTGAAATAACGATACTAATGATTATTTTGCATTATTTTGTTGTTAATTTTTATGCTTTAAAAATTAATAATATGAAATAGAGTAAAAAGAAGAAACCAATGTAAAGTACAAAATCTTTAACTTGATTAAATGTGTTCTCTTTGTTTTAATAAATATTTTATTATTATATGAAGTGATGCCCAAATAACTTTTCATTTTAGTGATGAACTATCTTACAAGCTGTATGAAAACAACATACAAATACTGCATTTCTTTCAAAAGCAAGTAGTTTTTTTTATCTTTTTACTTTTATATGATTTTTATTTTAATTTCTATTTTATGAGTTATTTTTGAATAACAGATAGAGTTGAATCACATTTTGTAAAAGAGAATACAGAGCTGAAAGAAAATAAACTTGATAATGGTCATCATGATTTAGAAGATATGCTTGATGAAGAACAAGTCATACATTTTGCTATAACCAAGGTTCTAAAGGAATTGTTAGATAATGTTTCAAAGGAAATTTCATACGTTAGATCTTTCCACTTTCATGCCACAAGTTTTTCCCCAGAGACTCCCTTTCCAAAGTTTTGCTCTTTATGTAAATCAGATGGTCATGGTCACACTACTTGTAAAGTTGAAAACTTCATAGTAAAACCTTTACAACCTTTGAATAAAGCTAATATTGATATTCTTAATCAAGTTTGTGTAGAAGTGATGACGACTTGTGAAATGACTGAAAAAGAATCTGAGTTTCGATTGATGATCCTTAAGAAAACTGAGAATCATTTAAAGCTAAATTTTTATGGTTGTTTATTTTCTAATATTATTTATTTTATTTTGTTTATTTTGTTTTATTTATTTTTATTTTGTGGTTTTAGATTAATATTTCTAATAATGTAATGAAATTGTTTTTAGGAAGTTGTCGTCTTTTATTGTTTGGTTCTTCTGTGAACCTTTTTGGTTTTCGGAATTCTGATTTGGACATGTGTCTATACTTTGAAACTGATACTCCACCAAGAGATTTAAACTATCAACATACTATTGATTTGATAGAAAATGCATTAAAAAAAAGTTCAGACTTTTCTAAAGTATATTCTATAAAGTCTGCCAAAGTTCCAATTGTTAAGTTTTGTTTTAGAAATAGCGATATTGATGGCGACATTAGTTTATACAATTACTTAGCAATCGTTAACTCTAAATTGCTAAGAACTTATGCAATGATCGACACTAGAGTACGAATTATGGGTTACTGCATCAAGTATTTTGCAAAAGTTAGTTAAATTATTTTCCTTTTAGTCTTTGAAAAATGTAGTCTACAGACATATTAATATTTTTAAAACATATTTTAAACAACATTGCTTTAAAGAGGCATCTTATTTACAGAATTTAATTTTTTTATTATTATTTTCATTGTTAATATTATCATTATTATTATTACTATTATTACTGTTATTTTTATTATTATTATTACTCTTATTATTATTTTTATTTTATTTTATTTTATTTATAATTATATTATTTAAATATAATTTTTATTATCTTTACTATTCATCAGATAATTGCAATAGTTAATTATACAGTACCCAATAAGAAAAATTACATTTGAACAGCGTTGTTCCAACTTCTTCTGTATTGTTGGAAAGGCGTTGGTATGATGTAATAAATGAAACAGCGGAAAAATGTCATTTTGCTAACGTTATTGCAATGATGTAAAAATGACGTTGTCACAATGTTACATTTAAGCTGAATGACGTTGGAAAAGCATTAGAACAACATTAGGTTTTAAGAAAAAAGACGTTATAAAGATGCTAGGCAAATGTTGTTTTTTGAGCGAAATGACGTTGAGATAATGTCTATTCTATCATTGTTTAGATATTGGAATTATGGCAGAAATAAAACTAAGGCCAACATTATTTTGATGACATTGGCCAAGCAATTTAAGAAAAACGATCACCAATGTATTTCTAACATTTTCATGTTATTTCTACACTGCAGAGAGCAATAATGTTACACTGTATAACATCGCTCTGTCATGTTCTTTTTTCCTTTTATTTATTAAAGTACATACATGGCAATTATATTAGTCCAGGCAACTGATTGAATACAGAGATTAAAAGACTAAAAAAAATAAACTTTGCAATACTTCTATTTTAAAATTATATACAATAATTTAGAGTGAAACTAGTTTGATTTTTACATTCTTTCCAAATTTCAAGCATATCACAATTAATTAGTCTATTCTTATTTTGACTCTAAAAGATAAATTCATACAAATAAACAGTTATAAACAAATTTAATTAAAAGCATTATCAACAAATGAAAAACATTCAGAAAGAACAAATAGAAAGAGATTCCATAAATACCAGAAATTGATCTAACTTGTTATTTTATGCTCACCTGAGTTTTCCTTTTTTTGAAAAATTATTGACAGCAAATCTTTGAGCAAAATCCTTTGAAATAGAAAAAATAAACTTAATTTCTATTATAACTATCAAAATAAAATTATTTAAAATAACAAACTTTTATAAAACACCATGTTTCTCACATCCTAATTAATAATAATAATAATAATAATAAAAATAATAATAATAATAAACAATAATAATAATAAACATTAATAATAATAATAAACATTCAAATTTGCAAAGTGAACTTTTCAATTAGGACCCTAATGAAATGTTATTACTCTGATGAAAATTATTTTTCGATTGAAAAGTATTTAAAATTAAATAAAATTTAACAAAATGTCATTATTAAATATACTATATTCAACATAAATGTTGAAATACTACGGAATATATTTATATAGTATATTGCATAACTAATGATTCTCAATAAAATTGCATTCAAAATTTATTGAAACTGACTATAAAATTTTAAATAGAAAGAACAAAGAATTTATTCTTAGATTTAGAATATATTATTAGAATACACACAATCATGACATAATAGAAAAACAACATTTCTTGTTCTACTTTTAAAACTAATAACTTTATGTTATCTTGTGAGTTCAGATTTTTGAATAGTTTTGCTTTTTACAGAGGCATTTTTTGACACAGGTAACATTTTGTTATAACTTGAACTGCATGGTGCAACAAAGAAGTCATTAAAAAGGTGACATGATATTATTTAACAAAGTAAAGAATCAAAATTCATTTCAATAACATGTGCCAAATGACCACTTTTCAAAAAAAACCCAGCTATCTTTACCACCAGGGACCACTTTTGATTTGTGTTTTTTTCTCAAAAATTTCTTTTTTGAACAATTTATTTCTCCTAAACGCTTGACAATTTGAGCAAGTGGCACGTTCTAACCATGAACCGATCTTTTCAGACTCTGCAAATAATTTTCAAATGAAAAGACAGACATATCAAGTTGGGTCATTTGAAATTTTATAACATCCTCAGACATATGGATCAGGTTATGAACATTATATGTGATAAATATTGGACCATAATAATCTTTAGCCTTAGATACAAATCAATTTAACAGCATAGATACATAGCCAATGACATTACAACTAGAATTATTGTCATCAAACACACAAATAATAATACTAAGACAAAGACAATGTATATAAAGATTGTGTTTTAATACATTCTTTAATTCATAGGAACCAGTATACATAAGAAATAAACAAAACTCTGTAGCATTCCGTCTTTTAAATTCTCCTAGTGATCTAGGCTGTCTGACAAAATCAGATGGCATTTTATCAGATAAGTCATTTAATTTTTCAGTAATGCGATTAATTTGGAAAAACAACATATGTTTGGTCCCTCTGTCCAAAATACCAATAGTCCTCGAACAACCCCAAGACAAACTAAATGCACATTGTCTAAAACAAAAGTAGAAATAAAAGGTAAATCAAAATCAATCAAAGGACTTTTAGATACTTGATGATCTTAATAATACATTTTAGCAAGTTGTTTGTCTGAATGAAGAACAAAATTAACCTGGTTGAAAACAGTTTTTCCTTGCCATTCACCCTCGTCAATACATCGTTCACAGCTGTGGTCAGCATTGTATGGCTTTATACATTTAATAAAAGCACGTGCCGAAGCATCTCATGTCTAAAACTTTATAAAAAATCTAATATCTTTATAAACAAGACCATTTTCTGAAATCATTTTGAATTCCTCTAAAAAATGTTTGAGAAACTCCATAGAAAAGTCAGGTTTTTGTTTGGCACAGCGAAAAGTAAAAGTAAATGGAGGTTTATAACCAAACTGGCAAATAAAGGCCAAAGCTGAGTATTGGTATATTTAAAAAGTGGGAGATCATCTTAATTTACTATTAAATGTATGTTGTTATTAATACTTGCTTCATCATCTTGGAGCATATTTTTAATACCAGTAGCTAAACTTAGATAGGTATGTCACCAGAGTATTTTTTTTCAGTAATCACAAAATTAGGCGTTTTAATTAAAGTTTTAGAACTTTTTGGTCCTCATGTCCATGTTTAGGCAACAAGATAAGCAAATTATTTAATGAAAAATGTGTAGCTGTATGTTTAACTGTCCACTGAGCAAGATAATGCACAATGTTCAGAATGAAAAGACTCAAAAGAATTATTAAAATCATCACTTGTTGAAAAGAGGTCATTTACAGATAATGTAGAATCACTTCCAAAAGTATCAATACTATTATGAGTTTGACTAAAAATTCAACCAGTTGAACTATTAATTGAAAAATTAACTGATAATTATTATTTTCTAATATACTGGCAATCAAAGAGTTCTCCATATTGTTGTTGTAATATATATATATTTTGTAATATATATTTTTTAAAAGACTGGTACTGATCTATCCGATCAAGCCGTGATACATGTATATAAATATGACACACGTTCTACATAAAGCAAAACAAATATAATTGTTTATAAGAAGTCAAGCTAGTTTATAAATCCTCATAATTGAGTGGCTTTTTACTCTTTTTTTTTCTTTTATGACTTGATACTTGTATTATTTGTTTTTTGTTTATCTCCTCTAAGATTTTTTTTGTTTATACTATTATTCTTTTGTGCATCATTATCTCTGCATTATCCCGAGTCCTGTGTGGAGCAAATATAGTATACAATCTTATAAAATGAATTTGATTTCGACAGAGAACATGCCCGTTGTGATTTAATTTGACTTCATATGATCATAGAGGCTAGGCACTTTATTATTATACCTCTAAGACTCCATTCGCAACCCATTTTGTCTTGAATTGCCACATTTTGTCTTTGCTTGAAAGATATGGTAGTAAAGTACAACTATTTTTATCATGGTAGTTTTAGTTTGACATGTGGCACTTTTTTATCATAAGTTTAACTGATTTAACAGTGGCTTCAGCAAAGCCATTTGATCTTGGGTAGTGCAGACTACTTGTTATGTGCCTAAATTGCCACTGTTGAAAAAATTGATGAAACAATTTTAAAGTATATTGTGTACCATTATCTGAAACCAATTCCTCTGGGATGCCATTTCTAGAAAAAGATTCTTTGCATGCTAGTATTACATTTATCAAATTGGTGTTTGAAAGCAGAAAAACTTCTGACCGCAAGCTATTATAATCAACAATAATTAAGTTATTTTTATTAGCCTAGTAAAACAATTCCATTCGAACCTTTTCCTATGGTCGCATTGGAACATTATAAGTTAACAGGGGTTCTTTTGGTTTTGATGGAAGATACCTCATGCATACTTTTCACTTTTTGATTAACTGCTCAATTTGGTTGTTTAAACCTGGCCAGAAAACTGCCTGATGTGCACCACATTTACTATGCGACCTGAATGCAATTTCGAAAGTATTTATTTTTGCTTACTTACTGGGATTATTATTCGGTTTTTATACATTAAGAGTCCATCAATTTTAACTATTTCATCTTTCAAATTCCAATAAGGCTGAGCATTTGTTGGACAATATTTTTTTGAATTCAGCCATCCAGAAACTATACTATCTTGCAATTGTTGTGAAAGTTCATCCTGCTTAGTTTTCTGCCTAATTTCTTTTAATCGACTCTCTGTTGTCGGCATACTTTTAATTATTGAATTAAAGTATATCTTCAGATCATTTTCTGCAATTTCATTGTCCATAAAAATCTTGACAATTTTATTCTTAATTAATGAATTCTCTGCGACATCTCAGTAAGTGAATGATAATTTAATATAGAAATTAAAGGTTTGTGATCTGTTTCTAAAATAAAATTTGGTAGTCTATACAAATACTTCTACATTTGCGCGTACCTCCATGTTACAGCTAGCATTTCTATTTCAATTGGATAATAATTTTTTCTGTTGTTTTCATGTTGATTTTGAACTTAAAAGATCTCGCAAAGGTTGAGCTAGTTTAATGAGTAATGGATTAAATTTTGATAGCTGTTGAGTCATACCTAGGAAACTACGCAAACCTGTAATATTTGTTGGTCTTTAGAAATTTCGTATTGCTTTAACTCTTTTGCTCAGAGGTTTCACACCCTCTGCTGAAATTTTATGTCCTAAAAGTTCCACCTCACTTTGATTAAATACACAGTTTTCTAAGTTAAGGGTTACTCCATGTTCCACAAATTTACTTACCAATGCAACTATTTTTCA